>NC_135376.1:50673636-50986590 GCF_049243985.1 Paroedura picta
CACACATACCCTCCTCCTGCCCCACTGCATGTTCTGGCTTTGGCAGAGGTACTGAGAATAGGGGGGCATTGCTGTGCAGGAGATCATGGTCTGTGGGCAGGAACAAGCTCACAAAGTATAGAATTGCATAACATCAAGTCTTCAGTCACTACTGTATTGTTTTTGGTTGGAAGATAGTTATTTCTTGTATGTTACATAACATCTGTTCTGCTTTTCAATATAGTTAGTTTTATTGCTTGTGAATATAAGACCATTATTTTTCACTGCATGTTCCATTTATCTGTATTTGCACTTTAGGCTGTTGTGATGGTTTTGGAATCAACTGGAGAAACAAACTTTAAAATGATGCTCAATTTGCTGAAATCCCTCTGGAAATCTGCTGTCATTACTATGGACCAAATGAAGAGAGTATGTTTGACTGATTTCCTAATGTTCCTTTTTGGTAGCTAATACCTATAGGTTAGATTTGTGGTCACCAATTATAATTTAACTGATTTGTTTTAGTGTTTGATTATATAATACCTAGGTCTGGCTTTTCTGTTACCTGTCCATTCCAGTCACCTTTGGAGGCTGTGTTTTGAGTGCCTTTGCTATCTGAGGCTAGATGGGTAGCATCCCAAGAAAGGGCCTTCTCAGTCATAGCACTGAAATATTAGAACCACCTTCCCAGGCAATTTTGTTGCCTTCTGCCAGTAGGTGAAGACTTTTTTGTTTGGCGCACCCTAATTGGTCCCTGGCTGTGGTGGTGTAAGGCAGGGGTAGTCAATCTGTGGTCCTCCAGATGTCCATGGACTACAATTCCCATGAGCCCCTGCCAGCATTTGCTGGCAGGGGCTCATGGGAATTGTAATCCATGGACATCTGGAGGACCACAGGTTGACTACCACTGGTGTAAGGTATGTTTGTATGTTTTTACGGAATTTGAAATTTTTTTATGGATTCCTTTTTTGAAAGGCTATTTTGATGCTTCGGTGTATTGATGTTTGCTGCCTTAAAGACCCTATCTAGGTAGAAAGGCAGCATAGAAATGTTTTAAATACATAAAATATATTTGAGAATGTTTGTCATTTAGAGAGGTAGAGCTGGAAATTTCAAGTGCTAGCACACAGTTTGCTGGTAAATCAAGATTTATTCAGAAAGTTTTTATACTGCCTCTCCAAAGAACATGCATGAAGGCGGCTTAATAATAACCTCAAGATTGCCAATTTACATGTAATCAATAAAGAAGTGTATTTTTTATAAAACCACTATTCTCAAATGTAAAGCAGAATTCTTTGGGAGATCCAGGTTAAGAGCTTTTGATTGTTCAACAATCAAGAAAACAGTCGACAAAAACTAGGTCCAGAACGCGTTAAAAACAAGGTCCAATTTGTCCAAGACGGCTGCACAAGTCCTTACAGGGCCGTTGGGGATGGCACATATATACAATCTGCTTTCTCAGCTGCACTGGCTCCAGGTTGGAAACAATCAAATTCAAAGTTTTGGTTATAACCTTTAAAGCCCTATATGATCTGGGATCATTGTACCTCTGGGACTGTTCTCTATAATCCCCAAAGATCCAGCCAGCAGAATCTGTTTAGGGTCCCTGGCCTCAGGGAAATTGTATTGGCCTCAACCAAGGTACAGGGCCTTTTTGACTCAGGCTCTAGTCTGGTGGAATACGCTCCGAAGTGAGATCAGAGCCTTGCGAAACATTGAACAGTTCCACCAGGCCTATGGCTGAGGCCGAATAAATACCTACGCCTATGAATAAAACTGGCCTCTCTTTTGAAAAGCCCCATTTATACATTTGGATCTATTAAAATCTTCCTGTACTCTCCCCCCCTCTGTTGCAGAAAGATTAGAAGTAGGCATCAAAGGGCAGAAGTGTTTAGCTGTTAAGATTTTATTTTAATTATTTTAGAGTATATTTTTGTATTTTTTGTTTTATATTGTTTGATGTAATTTTACGAGTCTGTAGAGAAAGGGCAAGTAACAAATATAATGTGATTCTTTTCCATTCTTTTTCAGCTGTTAGGAAAAGTAGTTATTCCATTCTCATTTGCCCTCATTGCACTGTTCTGTAGCAGCTCAAAGTTTTTATTCCCCAGTCTGTGCTATTTGATTTACATAAACAATTTCTTTGCATTACCAAATTTGGGGAGTTGCAGTGGGTATTAACTTTGTTATGTTTAGTATGACAGTTTTGAGAGCGGAGAACCGTATTTCCTGAGCTGAATGCTAAGGTTCCCACCCACACCCATTCTGCCATTGTAGGGCTATGAACGAATTTACCGAGAAATCCCAGACATTAATCTTGATGTGCCACATTCATACTCTGTGCTTGAACGGTTTGTAGAAGAATGCTTTAAAGTGGGAATAATCTCCAAACCATTGAGAGACCTCTGTCCTTCCAGGTATGTAAAAAACTTTGATTCAGAAGTGTCTGCAACATGTTAATCTTAAGGGATATGGATTTCTTACCTGATTTACTGCTGGAATTTAATAATTTCTAGCTGGCAGCTGCATTTTTCTTCTGCATAGTAATGCACTTTAACGAGGAAGGGGTTAGTCAAACTGGATGGATAGGAAAGGAATATCTAATCCAGATGTATAGTGATATTATATCTCTACCTGCCTGAGGCTCTGAATAGGGTCTAGAAGTTCAATGCAGGAAGAGATGAGCATGTGTATATTACTTCTCTATGCTTTATCTGCCTTCTGGTCTGTAGACATTTTTGATTCCTTTCCACTTCTGTATAAATGATTAGAAATAAAGGGAGTGGGTGAGAGAGAAAATTTCAGTTCTTTGAATCATTTTATTTCAGGCGCTCTTCCTCTGGCAAAAGGTTGAAAAGAGCTGTATTAAAGCTTTGATGGCTAATTCCTAGATTGCTGTACAGTAATCAAATATACATGTGTCACAGCTTTAACAAATGTTCTGGTCTCCATCATCAGTTGTTCTAGAATCTCTAGAGAGCCAGCTTGGTTTAGGGGTTAGGAGTATAGATTTCTGATCTGGCGAGCCGGGTTTGATTCTGTGCTTCCCCACATGCAACCAGCTGGGTGACTTTGGCCTCATCAAAGCACTGATAAAACTGTTCTGACTGAGCAGTAATATCAAGGCTCTCTCAGCCTCACAGGGTGTGTGTCTGTTGTGGGGAGAGAAAAGGGAAGGCGAATGTAAGCTGCTTTGAGAATCCTTTGGGGAGAGGAAAAACGGCATATAAGAACCAACTCCTCTTCTTATATGTAGCCTTCTGTTAATCTTCCAGGATTAGCGGGTTCTGTGTAACTTCTTCACTTCTTTTTATTCCTGATGTTGTTTTTTCTCCCTCCCCCCAACACAATGCCAAAACCTGCAACATGCTTTACTGTGCTACAGTAGCAACAACTCCATGCAACCAACATGTATGCCTATTTTTTAAACTCATGGGGAACAACTGGTTTTTACCAATGGAGAGTTCTAGAACTTCTCCCAGCCAAACTACTAGCGCCCTACCTGGCCCCGGAACACCTAGCCACAGTGATCCATGCGACAGTCACCTCTAGACTGGACTTCTGTAACTCGCTCTACGCAGGCCTGCCCTTAGCCTTGACCCAGAAACTACAGCTGGTCCAAAACGCAGCGGCCAGGATCCTCACAGCAACACCGTGGAGATCCCACATCCGGCCCATTCTCCACCAACTGCAGTGGCTGCCAGTTGAATTTCGGATCAGACTAAAGGTCCTGGTAATTACCTTCAAGGCCATTCGCGGTCAGGGCCCAGTGTACCTGAGGGACCGCCTCCCTGCCTATGCCCCCAAAAGAGCTCTGCGCTCCTCCACCACCAACCGGGTAATGTCCCTGGCCCTAAAGAAGTCCGCCTGGTCTCGACCAGGGCCAGAGCATTCTCTGTCCTGGCCCCCACCTGGTGGAATGAGCTTCCAGAAGAGATCAGGGCCCTGACGGAGCTTAAACAGTTCCGCAGGGCCTGCAAAAAGGAGCTCTTCCGCCAGGCATTTGGTTGAGACCAGGCATAACCAACAACAAATGAAGGGCCCCCGCTCTCCCCCCCCTTCCTCCCAGAACTCCACCAGAGTGCTCTGGACCTGTTGTGCCATTTGCACAGTTGCATTGTTATACTGTTATATTATTATTATTATTATACTGTTCACTATACTGTTTTCTGTTACAACCACTGTTATTATTATTATGTATGAGTATTAATGAAGACTGTTCCATGTATTGTTTATATGTTTAATGTAAACCGCCCTGAGCCTCCGGGGAGGGCGGTATAGAAATATAATAATAAATAAATAAATAAATACATCCCGCATAGCTAAGGACAGAAAAATACTAAAACTTTTTTTTTTAACTTTAGGGGAAGGAAGCGTTTTGTAAGTGAAGGAGATGGAGGCCGTCTGAAACCTGAGAGCTACTGAATACATGAACTCTTACAGCCATAGATGTTTAAAGGGAATATATATGTATATATTCTTTAGTAAGAGTTGATTAGCACATTCATTTATTCTTAAAATATGCACTTGTTATGGGGCACAAAACTTCTGAAGGTTTTTAAATTTTGTGTTCACAAAGGAAATCCTTCTAAATGTTCTTTTCTTGGGACTTATAATTGGACAGAGCAAGTCACTGCCTTTCTGTGGAGGTCTGCTGAAATAAGCTACTCTTTGTAAGTGCCATATGTTTGACCTAATCATTCCATGTTTTGCATTGATGCCTGCCTCTCCTTTCAAGGACAGTGTTTTTGTAGTAAAATCACTGGTTTATACAAAGCTTTACAGAATGGGCCAAGTTAAGCTGCTGGAACCCTATTTTGACTGCTGCTGTTAAAATACTGTGCTTTGGGAAGAAAAGTTTTTTTTTTTTTAAGAATCTAAAGAAATTTAGTTTGGTGATAAGATATATTCATTTTCCAGGGGAACATATTGATTTGGTCTTAAAGACTAGTTCAGCAAATTGGTGGCTGGAACATCTATTTTTCTACAAAACTGGAGAAATGAATAATAGATAAAATATATTGCAAAATAAACTTTTGTGAAGCAGATTTCTTGCCTTGCTTTCTTAAAGAACTCTACATATTCATTACATCCGTGGCAGGCCTTGTTTCAAAGTAGTTGTGCCTGTTGATTGTGTATGTTCTTCCATTTTCTTATTTTATAATGGTAATGTAATTCAATCTTATCTAACCTTAGAAATTGTGCAGGGTCTGCTCTGGCTAGTATGTGGATAGGAGACCAAGGAAGTTGGGGTTGTTAGAGGAAAGCAATGGCAAAACCACCCTTGGACATCTCTTGCCCTGAAAATTCTGTGAGATTATAAGCTGCCTGTGACTTCACAGCACTTTCCACCACCAACCTCATCACTATATGGATATATCCAAGGGTAAACTGAATACCAAGTAGCAATTAGAGTGTAGAGGTACCATTTTACATATGACAAGCCCAGAAGATGTTTCTCATGTCATGTTAGAACAAAACAAAAAACCACTGTAGACTTGTGCATTGTCTCCCCACCTCTGAAGAGCAAATCATAGCAACATTACATCTGTTGTTCACTAGAAGCCAACAGACCATCATGACTGTGGCACTGATACAGTGCTAGCACTTTGTAACTACAGTTCCTGCTGAATGTGCATATGATTATACACACACGGGTGTTTCCCTGTTTCCTGAAGGGTTACTAGCTCCATAGGGCAGAAGGTCCATGAAGCCTGCCATTCAGCTCTTTTCACCTCTTCTTTAGCAAGGTACATTCCTAGGTACTTCCTATTCATGTAGCAATCTCTACCATCATTCCCAAGTTGAAAGGAAGTATGATAACAATATAAGTGCATGTTAATGGATATGGTAATGCAGAACTTCACTTACTGAACAGTTAAGTCTACTTTGGAAATTGTCTGTGTGCTTCCGCAGTTTAGTGAAAAAAGTCATTTTTATACCAGATTTAAAATAAAACAATCTCCATATTTATGACAGTCTGGATATTGAGTTACTGAGATCAAAACACCTAAGATGAATGCATTTTTAAAGTCTTTTACGAATAAATATTTTATTTCTATACCATTTTCCCAGTGGGCTAAGGGTGGCTGAGTTACACAAACGGGTTACACAATCTCAAATTGTATAAACTATTGGATAATATTGGCCTTATTTCCATTTACTGTTCATACCAAATTTGATCACTTATCTACATCAGTAGAACAAATTATGCACATAAATACAGTTTCCAAATTATGCTGGCTGCTGAGTAAGATGATTCTGCTGTCTAATAGTTTCTTGTGCTTCACGCTGCATTTTCTCAAGTTTTTCTAAGGTAACTGATTTTAGAGGTAACAGCTTTGGCTTGCACAGCACCATAGTAGTCACATCTTCCACTGCTAGCTTACCTAAAAAAAAAAGGGGGGGGGAGATCATTCATCAGTAAGGAATGCACAAATATCTCTGCAGGTTTAAACAATGTTATATACAAAACATTCCCCTACCCCCCCAAAAAACATTAATGGGTGCTGTGCCATGCAGAAGGTACTATACCTGCACTACACAGTCCTAGAAACTATTGCTTCAACATGAGTCTTAACAAGTTAACTGAACAATCAATACAGTAAGCACGTTTCGAATGTGATCTCTCCCACCCCATGGAGTGCTGCCCATAAGTGTGTTTCAGCTGTCTATGTGGAAGCTTTTAAACGGCTCTCTTTATATTAAGATCTAGGCCAAATCTATTTCTGCTATTGATAAAAAATGATTTGAAGTACCCTCCTAGTACCAACCCAACACTTTACGGAAAACACAGACTAAGTGACTTTGACCACAGAATGACTATCACATTTTAGTCCTTCGTGTGAGTCTCAATAGATAACATATGACAGATCATCATAGAAATTTCACTGTGGCACCTAGTGTTTTTAGCAGTGATTTTCTCTGATTCTCATGAGAAGTAGAAGCTTTACATGAGAATAGACTTAGCTACATGACATACAAATACATGTGCATGAAGTTCTTGTCACCGCTTGTTTACATGTTAATTTTACACCATCTAGTGGTGATAAATACTTTTCTTAATCAGTTGCTTTTTAGACTGGTTCTGCTATTCAATTAAACAGCTTTTTAAAGTAATAGTGAAATTATGAGAAACTGAGAAAATACTATTACTCTGTTTATCAAAGACGTCTAGCCTACAAAAGCTCATGTATTAATTTTTTTCTTTATAGTACCAAAGACACTATTGTTCAATAATAGATAGAAACAGGGTACAACAATGTGGTATAATATTAAGTATTAGAGATAGACCAAGGTTCAGAGCCATGAATGGCCTGGGATACTTTTAGCCTAATCTACTTGAGAGGCTTTTGGAAGGATAAAACTGGATTGGGGCAGGGGGAGGGAACAGATACAATCCTGTCTGGCTTCTTAGCAGAAGAATGGTATAAAAATACAATGAATTCCCAACCATCAAATGAGAGATTTTTAACAATGTTTCAAAACTTGCATCTTGTAAGAAGATAGGATTTAAAGCAAAGTACACTTGAGAAGTATACTGGATGTACGTGGCTCATGGAACCACTGACGGGGAAAAGCCACTCACCTTGCTTAGGCAACACTTCCCGAAATTTTGATTCAGGCATTCTCCCTGATGACACTAAAGGAAATTATCTGCCTTGGATTAGAAATAAAAAGGATTATTACAAAGACAGGTATGGTGAAAACTTACTTTCATGCTCTCAGCTATCACCCTGGACATGCCATACAATTCACTGTCTTATAGCCATGCTCCCAAGAACCCTCGGCATCAATTCTATCTTCACATACTCACAAACTATTGCAGGGACCAATATCAACAGTATGAATTGGAGGTTCATTCAACTGCATATGCTCTAATATGCTCTGATGCCAGCAATTCATTTGTCATTTACACAGAACAAACAGCATGGTGTCTCCAAGAGAAAATAGACACAAATCAGACATCAGAAATGGAAATGCTCAAAAACCAATGGAAAAGCCATTGAACCCTCCTAGACATTCAACAATAGACTTCAAGGTTAAAATGCTTCGAACATTTCTTAGTAGGTCTTCAGTACAGAGAGGTGGAATTCATACACAGTTTTGATACTGAGACTTGGACCAAACATGTTTCTAGCTGATAGTAACACTTCATGCAACTGACAAACTACTTTATTTCACAATAAGTAATGCCACCTAGGTGCCACAATTTTTAATTTTAGCTGCAGCAGGCAACCACAGCTATCTCACTGATGTGGTTGAAATGGTTTATAATTGTCTTTGTTTTTCATATGCCCCAAAGCCAAGCCTGCCTCCACAGCCCCCGGGGTCCGGATTACCAGTCTTTCGTTCTCTGGTGAGTTAAGGAGCATGACTGTCCCCATCAGTGGGGGAGTCATCATGAACTACTGAAGTAGCACACCCACATAATTGACTTGTGCAAATACAAGCCTTGATCAACCGCATCCCTACCTTCTTAGCAGTAGCCTGACCACCAGGTTACTCTTGTCTCATTCCAGCCATATAAATGAGGGTGGCTGAATTAGCCTGTTTAAATGCATCACCCCTTTTCAGGCAGCATCTGAGTGAGGGAGAGCATGGCCCTAACAGCTGATAATCAGGTGGCCCTCCCAGCCCCTTTAGATCTCTCCCCAAATTGGAGTAGGCAGGGCACCTTTCATCTTCAGCTGTGTCAGGGCTCCCCCCTTCTCAGGCGGTGGGGGGGGCAGAATCATGCGCACATAAAGCCCTGAAACCTTTTGGATTTGGCTGAATCCGAAAAGGTGAAGGGGCATTCATGTATTTTGGATTCGGCCAAATCATTTCCAGCCAAATCTGAAAGGGTACGAATATTTGTGTGTGCACATCCACCCATGCAGCCCTTTGCTTGCAGATTCTTCCTACTGCTTAAAATTCAAGCTTTGTTGCAGGTTTTTTTTTCTCCACCTACCCACCCCTTAAAGTTGCCAGCTCTGGGCTGGGAAATACTGGGAGATTTGGGGGCAGAGCCCCAACAGGGAAGGATTTGTGAAGGGGAAGGATCTCTGCACAGGAGGTCCTCCCTCCAAAGCAGCCGTTTTTGGACTTTGGTAATCTGGAGCACACCTATAATAGCAGGGGGTTGCCAGATAACTGTGCCACCAGAAGGTTGGAAACTACTACCCTCACCCCTTGTACTAAAGCTGCTACTGCTGCTACAGTTCCAGCCTCTCCTCATCAGCTGCAGCCTGCTCCGTACCCAGAAGAGCCCAAGATTAGACAAGGGGGAAATCCCTCGCTCCCCAAGACTCCTTTCTGCTCCTTCATCTCTGATCCCTCTGCACAGGCCCCAATAGCCCCAAACCCTTCCACGGAAGAGAGGGTCAAGCCCCCCAACCGGCCCAGCCTTACCACGGCCTGTTTCCACGCCCACTCGGAGCGACCCACTCGCATCCATTCCAAACTCCCCCCTCCTCGCCGCCAAACCGTCCGCCTCCCCCCTCCCCCCTCCCCCCTCCCTCCTCCCTCCGCTCGCCGTCCTCCTGCCCCCGAACGCTCTTTCTCTCGCTGAGGCCTCTCCGGATCTTGCACGCTTCCCCGCTCCAGGTTCTTGTCTCCCCTTGAAGCCGGCCTTCTAAGTGTGGCGGGCGCGGCTGGAGCTGCCTACCTCCCGGCGCCTCCGAAGCAGCCTCAAGCCCTGCAGCGACGGGCAGGCCGGGCGCCTCACGGAGGACTGGGGGAGAACGGCGTCCTGCCTTCCAAGGGTGCCCCGGCGTCGTTCTAGAAGAAACCGGAAGGAGGGCTTCTGCGCAGCTCTCCCCGCGGAAAGGATATCTGAGCCAAGCGCGCCTGGACCCCACCGGGCCGCACAGGGACGCTTCCACGGCCGTCTCTGTTGCCACTAGCAACGAGGGGGGCTGACAACAGAACGTGATAAAACGCAGGGCAGGGCGGGAGGGGGAGGAAGCAGGACCAAGAGCGTGCGAATGGTGACGCACTTTAGAATTCGCTGCCTCTGAACAAGGGTGAGCGCCAATCACCACCACAACAGTAATGACGTACTTCGGTCACGTTCCGCGGCCTCAACACTAGAGGCCCGGATGCCAACCGCTTCCATCGGGGCAGGGAGGGTCGCTCGCGCCGCGCTGGAAGCTTCGTCGTGTGTTCGCCTGTGCATCGCCCACAGATCCGCGACTGTGCGCAAGTGGCGCAGCATGCGCTTGACGCGCCCCCACAAAGGTCGTTCCGACGCGGCCGGGAGACAAGATAGGTTTCTATCGCAAGCATCCTTATGGGCGCGCGTTTTCTAGTGCTGGCAGGCTGCTGAGTTTGCAGCCCACGCTGCGCTTACAGGGATCATGTTCCGTTGAACTCAGTAGCAGTCATTTCCACGGGGCATTTTGTGTTACGCGAACCCCGCCCCGTGAATTGCAGAAGTGTGTAGTGTGTTGCAAGGAAGGTGGCCCGACGTCCCACTGATGGCAGTGTGAAGAGAAAGGATGTTTTGCTTTTCATCATGATGACGGCCGTAGCCCAGACATTCCCGAGCCTGAATGACATGCTGAGGAACCAGAATGTGGAGGAGCTCCAAAAGTGGCATTCAGATTACCCACACATAAAACCATCCCCAACTCCATTGCGGAGCAGCCTTTCTGCACATTTTTACTATGGAGAAACCCCTGAGACATTCTTCAAGTTCCATGTATTTTTTATGTTACATGTATTTTGTATTTTATATTTTTGGAATTTATGTGATATTTTAAATGTAATTTTTATAGAATTGTATGTGATATTTATGTGATATTTTAAATGTAATTTTTATAGAATGATATAATTTCTTTTTGTGACCTGCCCTGAGCTCTCTGGAAAGGGCAGTTGAAAAAGTGAAATCAATTATTTATTATTAATTTATAATTTATAACCCACCTCTCTCACTGAGACACAAGATGGATTATGAAATATGATAGATAGAAATTTTATTACAGTTTGCACCAGACATATAACAGGAAATTATACCGTGCATCCCAGATAAAACATGATGTTAAAATACAAATATATATATTTTATATATATATATATAAAATTAAAAGTAACTTTAAAACTTGGTAATAAAATGTATAGTGGATTTTTAAAACTAAAGCAGAAATAGCTTTGAGCCTGAAACAGGATCCTCATATTTCATTTTTCATGGCGGACTCTACATATTATTGAACAAAATTTAGCAAAAGGTTTAGTGATTTTGGCGGATTATAAAATATGAAAAACAATTCAAACAGCAAAGATATCTAATAAACAAGATGGTGGGGTTAGAACTGAAGTACTGGAGCCAATTAAGTGTGGTAGCGGGAGGCGTCTTCTGCCTTCACTCATTAAGTACTACATTAAGTAAGGGGTGATTTACCAGCTAATACAGGCACAGATCAGAGCAGAAGTTCCCAAATCCAGATTTCTTAACTTTCAAAGACCCAGCAGGAGCTATTGCATTAAAAATAAATCAAGTAATCACACTATGTTAACCACTTCCTTTTCCTCACTGTTAAATATTACTATTTTAAGACTTCATATTGAACACTGGAAGTCCACATGAAAAAACTCTAGCCTTCAGAGACAGCTGTTTTACAGAAAACACTATCACCATACAACTTGTATGGACCCTGGATTGTAAATTTGTGACATGAAACAAGATCACCAACTGGAGCTTTCTGTTTCAAGTAAGCTCCCATCTAAATAGTTTGTTCTTGCTATAGACTGTTCCCGATCCCCTGTTTAGTTGGTTTCAAATAATTTTTATTTATCTGCCAAATTTGCATCCTGCCTTTTCATACAAGACCAGCAAGGTGGCTAAAAATTTAAAACATACAAGATCACATTTCAAACCTGTCAAACCCACACATCATTAAAGCATATGAAAGATTTAAAATATGGACAAAGACAAAAACAGGATTCAAGACATTGGTCAAGAAGGAGAAATAGATATCCTGGAGGGCCCCAGAAATAGCCTTTGAAGATGATCATAGCTATATTGGCCTCAAATCACATATGGTTTTGTAGGTTAAACCAGTGCAGAAGGCCAAGACCAAAGTGATATGATCCCTACAAGCCACTCCAATCAACATCTTGGCTTAAGCATTCCGTTGATTAGGCCTGAGGAGGTGGGGAATGGAAGCTTCCAAATTCTTATCAATTACCATATATGGAGTGCATTGCAGTAATCTAATACAGATGTAACTAGGATATGCACCACAGTAGCCAGATCTTTTCTCTCCAAGAAATGTTGCAGCCTTCTAACCAGTTGAATTTGTAAAAGGCCCTCCAGGGTCAAGTCTGCACTTTGCTTTTTATCCTCCCCAGGCTGAATAACCTCCCCTTCCTGCCCTGCACTTCATTTGGTTTCCATGTTGATGTTGTGTGCTTTAAATTTTACCTCTGCAACTTCCATGACGGATACTATCTTTTCTCTGCAATATCCAGGAGTGGATATAACTCGCTACATCTGAGAAAAGCGGGACCCGACACCCACCCCAATCAAGTGGGAAAGAGACAGAAAATGAGGACCATGCAAGTGCAGACGGGCAACCTGTTTCAGGTCGGGGAAAAGGGAGGCTGTAAATCTGGGTTCAAACTGATCAGAATTTGGCAAGATTTACAGTGGAAAAAAATGTAAGTGCAGATATGACCCTGGTCACAATCTTCATTTGATTATTTAGCAGTAACCCTGGGTTCAAGAATACCCCCAGACTATGGGCCCTCAAGAAGAGTGCAACCTGATCCAAAATAGGTGATATCTTAAATCCCAGGTAATATTTTCTGCCCTGCAGTGTCACTTCTGTCTCGTCAGGGTTACACTTCAGTTTATTAGTCCACAGGCACTGTCTCCAGATTCCAGGTTTCTACAGTTGCCTTGTGATCACCTGGAAGTGTGAGATAACAGTGTCATCTATGTACTGGTGACCCAGGCCGGCCAGATTTTCAGAAGACCTTTTCACAAATCTGCCCTGAATTGTGTATGTGAATAGGGTACCCCTGCCTCGCAACTAAATCCTGCCTTCTATGTTTACTGGTGATCTGGGAAGCATCAGTAAAGGCTGTCTCTGGGAATGTGCAAATGACAAAGTTTTCCAGCTACTCCTTCCTCTCCGAGAATTAAGGCCTTAGCACAAGGGGAGATATTTTATTTGAACATAGGGTGTTTGCTTTATCAGGAAAGACTATTTACTACAGCTTAATTAGAGCATGAGGAAATAACTATCATACTCTCGCTATAGCAGATGTAAGGAAAGAAAAGGGAAAATCATATTTGTAAGCTAATCTTAACGTTAGAGATATTTATTTCAGCATCCCTTTCTTTGAATGCTTTGTAGAGTAAATGCTGATTCTGGTTCTCCACATTCTCTATTTGGGGTTATTCAGACCTTTAACCCTTCCCACCCTTGGTAGCTGGTGGAGTGGTTAAGAGCAGTGGCCTCTAATCTGGAGAGCTGGACTTGATGCCCCACTCCTCCACATGCAGCCAGCTGTGTAACCTTGGGCTAGACACTGTCCTGGTAGAGCTGTTCTCAAAGAGCTGTTCTGTCAGAACTCTCTCAGGCTCGCCTACCTCACAGGGTGTCTGTTGCAGAGAGAGAAAGGGAAGGCAAAAGCAAGGTATAAAAACCAACTCTTCTTCCTTACTCAATGCAGAGCTAGGGGCACTTTTTTCTCTTGGGATTGTGGACCCCCCACCTCCATTAGAGGGCTCATGCACACTTGAAATACACAAGTCATGTTTTAACTCTAGTAATCTGTCTTGCCCTTCCTGTCAGTCAGAGTAAATGGTTATCTGTTTATGGAAATGCATCTCTGGCCTTGCTATCAATTGTTATGGACCTTTTTCCTGGGAAAGTGCGATGCTCCCAGAGCCTTTGCAGACTCCACACCCAGCTTCAAAGCAGCGTACCTCAATGGGTTGTGACAGATCTCACTCCTATGCTCTTTCATGTAGAGTATAGGAGTCAAAGGAAACCTGGCGGGCCATTGGTCAATGGCTAAGGGGCTGAGCAGTAGTCCCAGCACCTCCCAGCACCAGCTTCTGAAATCACCTGTTTATGTCACACTGGATCTACCACAGATCTGCCTCCCAGTCCCAGTCCAGGATACCTTGACTGATACCATGACTATTTTGGATTGTCTCATTATAGGGTTTTCAAGGTAAGAATTCATCAGAAGTGGTTTATCGTTCCCTTCTTCTGCGCAGTACTAGCCAGGGTTAGTTCAAGTGTCACCGCTATAGTCTATGAAAGATCCTCTACTAGTGTCCCATTACACAACTGCTACTACCCAGTAGCTGATACCCTTCCAGGATTCTTCTGCCCCCATCATCATTGGAACTGTCTTTTCTTTTCTGCTGTTCTGGCTGTTGATTACTGAAGGGGGTGGATGCATCTTGGTCTGGTGTCTCAGCAGTGACCATTCTACCCTGAGTGCTTCTGCTAGTTTAGCCTAGTAACAGAGATTAAATTCCTGATGGTATTGCTCCCAGCTTTGCTGACACACTCAAATCCCCTCACTAAGTGAAGCTATATTGTCCCAAAGGTTGTGCATCAAATTGTGCATCCCTTTTCTGTACCTGGCTGCATTGTGCACATTTGTGATGCACATTCAGAGACCATGTTCAGGATCATATATATAGAGAATACCTTATATAAAAGCTCCAGCACTGGATATTCTAGAGAAATCAGGAAATCGTCCCCTTTTGTTCTTTGAATTAGTAAACTGATTTTATTACGTCTTTTCATATTCCTGTGTTCAGCACAATCACAAAGAACCCTCCTGTTTATTCATGCCCCCAAAACGTCATATTTATGTCAACCTACATTTAAAATACATTCTCATTTTGTTATTTGTTTGTTTGTTTATATGGAAGAAGTACCAGCCAGACACCCGTCCATTGTGCCTGGATCCAGCTGAGGTGTCAGTTGCCACTCTGGAGTCTAGATGAAGAAGAGGAAACAGCCAGACACTTTTCATTGTGTTTGGATGCAGACATCACTAAGAATTGCTTCCTTGAGCATTGTTTTTCTTATATTCTATTTCTATGTATATTTTAAATTGCTTTAAGGCCACATCACTTGTTGAAAAGCAGGGTAATATGCAATATATTACAAGCTGTCCTCTTCTTCCATTGATGACACAAACTGGGAAACTGACCTAAAAAAGTAGAATCAAGAGGAAGGCTGGAGGGGGGACAAGGGATGAAGGATGCTTCCCACAGGCCCCCTATCCTTCCAAACAGCAGTTTGCTCCTTTAGCAACTTCAGTAGCAGTTAGGTATTTCTCTATTATCTGCGTTGCCAGCATAGCCCTGTTTACACTAGCACAATTGCAGATTTCAGGATTAGATACATAACTGCTGAAGTTACTGTTTGAGTATATTACTGAAATCTGAGTGGGTTGGTGCAAACATGCCCTTAATATTCTCGGTTGGAAAGACGACAAATTAGTCAGGATTCAGGACATCAGCTAAACTCATTCAAGTCAGTTGAGTAACAACACTAGCATCTCTTCAGCGCTTTGTATCACACCATAACATAGAGTCGTTAGCAATTTATGAAATGAGCCTAAACTCAATACCCCTTGGACACAAGAACTCATCAGCTCTGAATCTCCCGCCTTTAGAAATAGTTGGCTGAAGGGTGTCGGCCAGAGTCTGAGAGCCTGCTTCACTGGATTGCTTTGATACTTCCTTTACAATTTGAGTTCTAGGAAAGTATAAATGCTGCAAATTATAAATGTATTCATATTTATGCATTCCGTTTTGCTACTGCTGAAAAATATGTAGAAACTAGCCTCAGTTATTTGGAAAAACTGGTAAATTGGTGACTGTATTAAGTTATTTTTAAAAATACCTTTCCTTTCTAACAGCATTGAAGGTAAAATATAACTCCAGTTAAAATGCCATTCTTTAACAAGAGTAAAAATAACTAAAAGCAGTTATGTATAACAATAGCACTGGCTAACAACCCCTTTTCTTGTACCAGTTACAGCCAAACAATTTTTATTAAAGGTTGCATGTGGGGGAAGCATGAAATCAAACCCGCCTTGCCAGATTAGAAGTCTGTGCTCCTAACCACTACACCAAGCTGCCACATGCGCCCACTCCCATCCATGGCTTGAAGAGCTTCCAGTGATAACTGCAGCTCCTTCATACTTTACATCAGGTGAGGGTTACCCCTTGCTTGGGCCTCTGATGTGTGGGCACAAACAGGGAGTACAGTGGGGTGGTGGTAGTGATTCTGGCCCCCATCCAGGATTTTTGTCCAGGGTCCCAGAATTTCTAAGACCATCTATACTTTAGAACATCGGTTAGTTGGGGTTCTGTAAAGAATGAAGCCATTGTGAGGACTTTACAAATGAATCGTTATTGTAATGTTAGGTTTTTCTATACAGTTCTTCATGACTGATTAAAAATTTCCACTCTGGTTTGGGGGAAAAAGCAACACTGCTCTTTGAAAACTTGTTGGAGGCATCTAATTTTCTCTCTGATGCTTTGGTAATTATCCAACATCACTAGCCATATGTTAGCTCTGACAAATATTCTTTTAGTTCTCCGATGTTCTAAGATGTTTTGCCATTTCAAATTTTACGCCTTATATGATAACTTGGCCAGCCCTCCCACTCCATCAGCTGTCTCTGGAGGAAAGAAGATGCAAACATAAGAACAGGTTGACAGTTATTAATGAGCTAGTTAGTTCTTCAGTGAATGTCACTAGCTCCAATAAGTTCATAATGATACCAAAATTTTTGTTAAATTTAATATGCCAATATCACTGATCTGAGAAATGATCATAGGTATTTTGATACGTGAGGGAGAAAATCCAAATGCTTTTATCCCATGGAAAACAAAATACAAAATGAACTACATAATTGACTAGTTTTTGCCTTTTAGTTGTATCCAAATATTTCTCACTTGAGGCAGGCTACCTCACATGCTTAAGGATGGGAATGACCCTGATCACTCCTAAGACGTTGTGTTTTGAGAGGCTTTTGAGGAGAAACTTGTCTATCAATGTAGCCCTCATAGCAGGAAGTAGCTTCAGAGCCTTGTGTGGAGGGCCGTGTTTGCTGGCAGCCTGGCGTATGTCCCACTCATGCTTCCTAATTGGCCAGTTTGCTCATATCAGCTTGGAAGCTGATAAAGAAGAAACATTGTTCAAACAGTGTTCAAACAGGTACTTGCATTTTTCAATTGGGTTATTGGTTACTCAAGCTTTGTTAGTCTGTCTGTAGTAGTAGAAACTGGTTACCTAGTTACTGCAGCTCTGTGCTCAAACTGGACACTGCAGTGGGTTTCTAACTATAACTGTTCATTTGGAGATACTTTTGGGCTTAGAGCAACATCAGCATTTCTTGGATTGTATTTCTTTCTTGTAATGCTTTGTGAAGGCTAAAGACTTTCTTTGTGAATAGTGAGAAATGATTTAAAATCCCTAGGTTCATCAAATATTTAGACACCCAGGGAAGATGTCTTGTTTTAAGGCAAATTCTAATTTGCCTGCAGATAATGAATGACAGCACTGTAAGCAACTTGCAAAGGGTGCGGCCAAGTCTTATTTCCTGTCTCAAAGTAGTTTGTGCCAAATACATTTTAAGGCTAGTTTCACAAGAGAACAAAAAATTAGCCAGCAGTGCCAACATCCATTTGTGCTTATGAAAATTTTCTGGTAATTATGGGAGTATATTTGTATAGCCTCATATGCAGAAATCATGCTTTTTTGTAATTACTGAAATCAGTGGTAAATGATATATTGGTTGTAGAATGGGAAAGTGAACTTTCAGGGACATGTCCAAGAATATGCATTCACTGGAATGTTCCCAGTGACTTAAAAGAGAAATTCGGGGGCTTGTTCACACATGAAAAATAACTGAGCTTCTTTAGAAAGCTCATGTCCCCCCCCCCCCCCGTGATTTCATATTACTTTAATGAGTTAAATTAATGGCTAAGGCCTCTAATCCTCATTGCGGGGGGGGGAGTTGTGGTTAACCTCACACAGAAATTAATGCCTTTAAATATATGAATTCTGGTAGTAAGTACTGGATTCCATGTGGTATTTATCTTGTGGATATCTAAGCACAAGCTAATCTGTAAACTGATCTGCAAAACTTTGATTCTAAGGATATTTTTTCCAGATATGATCCCCCTTTTGTCAGGGGGTGGGGGAACTCTGGTTTTTGGGCAAACCTCTATGGTTAGAATCAAAAGCCAAAAGCCCCCCCCCCCCCCTCCACATGTCTGACATGCTAACATCACTTCTGGGTGACATTGGCATGTTGCATCACTCCCAGAAAGCTTCCCTCGCCCCCACCAAGAGTGCAGATGGAGCTGGCAGTCCTAGTAATAAGTTGCATCTGGCAATTAATGGGGAAACTGATTTCTGTAGTTAGAAGATCCATTGTGATTCCAAGAGGTCTTCACATTGGCAGTTCTAGAAGGAGAGAAGAAATCAGGAAAATGGGAGAGGCTATGGGTGTTTTCAAGAAAGAGAAAGAAGAAATAGTATGGTGGGAATGAGATGTCTTCTGCAATCCTTGTGGGTTCCCACTTGTATATACAGGCTTTCAAAAGGAACAATAATTTAGCAATATTGTAATGTCCCTAATTGTTCATTGTAATGCCTTCTGGGTAGTTATGAATGGCTGCAATCATGTCACAATCTGCAGTTAGTACACCATGCCCTCCCAACATTTTAAAAATCAAAATATTTTCATATTAAGGATGACTAACATATTCTCTGGCCAGATACAAATTGCTAAAAAATTGTCTCAGTCTTCTGTACATTGTAAGCTTTCAAGGCAATGCTCTATGCTGAGCAGACTTCAGAAGCAAGGCATGTCACTTAGATAATCATAATAGTTCTCTCTTTAAACCTAAAATATTTAATGTCATGTTTAATCTTGTTTGTGTCTGTCTGTCTCTCCCTTCCAATGCCTGGATGGTATATCCCTAGGAATTCTACTTAAGCCATCCTGAATTTCATGGTGATATAAGAAAGGTAGAATATAAAAACAGGACTATCTGGTTTACTAGAGCAGGGGTAGTCAACCTGTGGCCCTCCAGATGTTAATGGACTACAATTTCCATAAACACCTGCCAGCATTTGGGAATTGTAGTCCATGGACATCTGGAGGACCACAGGTTGACTACCCCTGTACTAGAACATACAGGCAATTGTGGTGTAAGAGTAGACTGATACCTTGTAGCTGTATGCATGTATTTGCATGTATGTGGACTCATGTCAAGCTGCATCAATCCCACATTGAAGTATGATTTCAACAGAGGCGTATTCTCCAGGTTGGCAAACAGGGCATGTATGCCCAACAGCAGCATGTTAGAGCACTGAGAAAAAGAGCTGGTTCTTATATGCCGCACCCTTTTCTCTACCAAAAGGAGTCCCAAAGTGGGTTACATTCGCCTTCCCTTTCCTCTCCCCACAACAGACACCCTGTGAGGTAGATGAGTCTGAAGGACTCCTGATATTACTGCTTAGTCAGAACAGCTTTATCAGTGCTGTGGCAAGGCCAAAATCACCCAGCTGGCTGCATGTGGAAGAGCGGGGAATCAAACCTGGCTCGCTAGATTAGAAGTCCATGCTCCTAACCACTTCACCAAGCTGGCATTATAGAGATGCCAGCTTCCAGATGGGACCTAGTGGTCCCTTGGAATTAAACTTGCCTCCAGACTACAGAGTTTAGTTGTACCCTACTGAGATCCATGTCTTCACCAGGCTCCATTCCTAAATCTCCAGAAATTTCTCAAGCTGGATCTGGTAACACTATACCCCATCCCTGACCAGTAGCCAGTGATGGACCTGGCAATTCTAGAGCACTGTGCTCAGAAAGCCATTTTCCTACTCAAGCAACCAAGATGAGCCTCTGAATCATTGGCAGCGCTGCTGGTGTTGGCAGAGTTTTAAAATGCAAGAGGGCAGAGCACCAGGCTGCTTAAAGAATAAAATAGTTTTATTTAAAAGGAAAACAATTTTGTATAAAAAGAGTTGAGAGAGGCCTGTCTAACTGTTCTGTTGTCTTCATTGAATAATGTTGGCAAGCAGGAAGGAGCTCAAAGGAGCTCAAAGGAGCAGGAAGTCTCTGACAAACCAATCAGGTCAGGAAGAGATTATTTGAAAAACATCAGGAAGTTCCTAAACTATGCTAAATATGTATTTCCTCCAATGCCCCCCTGCAGGACATGCTTGATATTCTGTTCAATCATGCATACTATAGATTTTGCATATTCCAACACCCCTTTTCAAGATTGTGTGCATAGTCCTTGGGTTTGACTCAAATTTTTCACACGGAAGTGGCTTCAGAAGTATATTTGCAACCATGTCCTCAGTTCAATAAGCTTTTCCTTCTGTGTGTCCTTAACAAGGTAGTATTTTTCATCTACATGCTTGGTTCTTTTCAGCCTGTGCAAGCCTTATATGTTCCTAATTATCCTTTAAAATTTGCACTCATCTGGGTTTTTTGGTTTAGAAGTCCTGTATCAACTGTAATATCCACTTCAGGTGCTTGCATGCCTCTGCCACCGATACAAATTGCAACTGTAGTACTGCCCCATTGCATCAAGTTTCACTAAGCCTACCTAGTGGTCTCCAATTCCTTATGAAGATTACTTCACCATACGTGACGGTCTCATTTGTTGAGCTAGTCCTAATTTAGGCAAGGGTTACATACCAGGCTGAAGAACAAGGTTTCATATTCACAGGAAGTGTTAATTTAGTGAAGAATGTGATGGTGATGGACTTATCATAATTCTAGATATTTCAGATTTCCTGGGTAATTATGTTACTCTGGAACAGCCAAAATAACAAAGGGTCTTCTGGCACCTAAAAGACTAATGCTTTTAAACAAAACACGAAAGCGCACCCCTTGAATAAATCTTTGTTGGTCTTAGAGGTGCCATTGGACTCAAATTTTGTTGTACTTCTTCAGACCAACATGGCTATCCACTTGAAAATAAGGTCTTGTTGTGACTGGAAATCAGAATACATCAAACTATGTGAAATCTGGCTCACAAAAACATATCTTAACACAGCCCACAGCGCTGCGGGCGCCGCGGACTAAATAAAGCCGTAAGGGCTTAGGGGGAGGAGATAGGGCGGGCTCTGTCCGGGATGAGGAAGGGTGCCGATTGGCCCCTTCCTCTGGACAGACGATTGGCCCTGCCGATTCCCGCCCTGGCGACAAGGGAGCAACTGCGAGCCGCCCGGAGCGCGGCTCACAGTTGCTCCCTTTCTGCTGGCTTGACAGTCAGAGTAGTTCACAGTCAGAGTAGTTCAGCAGTGGAATAGGCTGCCTAAGGAGGTGGTGAACTCCCCCTCACTGGCAGTCTTCAAGCAAAGGTTGGATACACACTTCTCTTGGATGCTTTAGGATGCTTAGGGCTTATCCTGCGTTGAGCAGGGGGTTGGACTAGATGGCCTGTATGGCCCCTTCCAACTCTATTATTCTATGATTCTATTCCTGATGGTTGGTGAAACACAAGTTACTGAGGAAGTGCCATACATAAGTGCTATGGTAAGGATTCAGTACCATTCAATTTCATGTACATGTATTTGATTTAATAATTCCCCAGTCTTGCACTTCCATGGGATCGTGGCCCACATATTACAAGGTCATATTCAATATACATGGAAGCCTGCCCCCTTGTGTGATACAAAGGTCATTGCAGGTATTTTGATGAGTATGTAGTAAAAACTGTTTGAACTTTTTCTTTGGTTCAGATTTACAATGGCTAACAGCAGTTGCCTTTCAATACATTTGAAACAACCACAGAGATGGGTGTGAACAGTCACCTCCACACACTGCCCTGTGTTTAATTGACAAGGAACATCTCTCATGCAAGACAAATCAGCCCAGTGACAATGAGGCATAAAATAATGTTATTGTCCTTCCAAATTAGCCATTTGTGATATAGAGATCCACCAGGCATTGCATACGCTTGCTTCTCTTCCTTGGCCTCCTTTTATTTATATGTTTGCTGGATTTCTATGACCACCCCTTCTGGCATAGCTGGCTCAAGGCAATTTACAACATCTGGATCACACAATTAAAATATACATTAAATAATAACAAACCAATAAACCCAATATAAATTAGAAAATCAATCTTCCGGTTAAAATGTAATTGTGTTCATGACTGATGCTTTCAGTATCCGATAGCTTGCTTGCAGATTTCTTCCTGTGTTCTTACATTCAGAGGGGTGTATTTATACAAAGGGGGTGGTTGTAGATGTTGTATCCTCCTGGCCCCAACCAAATACCTGGTGGAAAAGCTTTGTCTTACAGGCCCTGTTAGCAGTAGCTTAGCAGTTCCCGTAGAGCCATCGTATCACTAAGTTTACATTAAGCCAATAGCAGAAGCCACAATTTTCACTGGCATCCTAAGTGGAGCTGCTGGTGGTGGAAAGCGTTGTTAGGTCACAGCCAACTTGTGGCAACCCCATATAGTTATTTAATTTATTTATTTGATTTTTATACGACCGCTTTTCCTAAGAACCATGGCGGTTCACAGAATAAAACGTTAAAATACAATAAAACCCACATAAAACCCCAATTTACAATAAGTCAGCAAGTGGCCAGACATTCTTCTGAATAACCAATCTCATCCCACCTTGTTCAGCTGGAAACTAGGAGCAGGTGCATGTCTAATAGACCTTAGGAAGGGTTCCTTGGATGGAATACCGGGATTCTGCCCTGGCCTCAACCATACGCCTGGTGAAAGAGCTCCATCATGCAGGCTCTGCGGAAAGCTGACAATTCTGGCAGGGCCCTCAGCACTTTCGGGAGCTCATTCCACCCGGTTGGGGCCAGGACCGAAGGGCCCTGGCCCTGGCCCAGGCCAGGCAAACATCCTGGGGGCCCGGGACAACCATTTAATTCATACCCACAAAACAGAGAGCCCTGCGGGGGGCATAAGCAACCTTCATTGAAATCAGTGGGTTTAGATGGGCGTGCGTAGGAAGGCACTATTTATTTCCTCTGAAATGCCCTTGTTCTCCCAAGCAGCTGTCTTCTATTCGAGCTCTGGCTATTGCTAGTATCCCTCTTGTCACTTCTTTTCAGTCTTCATTCCAGTCTGACAGTGAGGATTTTCTTGTCTGTGGTAACATCTGTTGTTTTCTGGAGTATTTCTGTCTTCTCTTTGGTAGTCTGCTGACCTCCATGTTTACCTAGGGGGCCTGAAACAGGAAACTCCAGAAGTAGGACAGGTCAGGCTGCTCTTCCAGAATAGCCTGTTTTACTTGTATGAAGCAAGATTATGGAGGAGTTTGTGATGCTGGTAGACAAACAGCAATGTCATTTATATAATCTTTCCCCTTTCCGTTGGAGAAAGTAGAAGAAACCTTTGTTCAAGGTAATGGTGTATTTCTGTAAATTCACAACATTTCAGGAATTTCAGATTTAATTCATACAGCACAAATCCAATGTTTTTAAGCACAGGAATTGTTAGACTGTACAATACTATATAGGTCTACTAAGGAATAATTAGATTGTGCACTAGACAGTCTATAAAGCAGGGCATACTTCCACGGAAATGTTTTTTAGGATTGTACTATTAACTAAAGAGCCTCTTATGGTGCAGAGTGGTAAGGCTCTGCCCATGAGGCTGGGAGTTCAATCCCAGCAGCCGACTCAAGGTTGACTCAGCCTTCCGTCCTTCCAAGGTCAGTAAAATGAGTACCCAGGTTGCTTGCTGGGGGGTAAACGGTAATGACTGGGGAAGGCACTGGCAAACCACCCCGTATTGAGTCTATGAAAACGCTGGAGGTCATCACCCCAAGGGTCAGACATGACCCAGTGCTTGCACAGGGAATGCCTTTACTTTTACCTTTTATTAACTATTAGTTAATTAAAGTTGGTAATGAAAGTTGCAATTTCTAAGATTATGACCTGGAATGAACTGCTCTGGGTATAATACCAGGTTATGGGAGTGTTGTGACAGTGTTTGCATGAGCAAAACATGCTTTGAGTCTGTCATTGAAATATAAGTCAACACACAAGCAAAAACTGATGAACAGATGGGGGGGTGACACTTAGGCCCAAGGAATTTCAGACATCTAAGCATTCAAGATTGAGGGACTAGGAGAGGCATAACTTTGATTGGGATTGCAGTAATACTTGTTGTCATTTTTAAAACAGTCACAGTTAAACAGTAACTAGAATCTGGGTTAAATTTTGATCTTGCTGCAATTTATGCAAAATTCAGTTTCAGTTTGGGCTAGGATTTAACATTTTTTTGGGTGGAGATTAAAATTCTCTCAATTTCCCCCTGCTTGTGAAAGTCATATCCCATATCTTTAAAACTTTAAAACTTGTTTCAGTTCCTCTACTTTGCCATACCAAGCTCACAGGGATGTTTTCCAACTGAAACAATTTCCTAGTGTCCCTGCCAAACAGGTCAATCTTGTTCAACATTTATGTGCATAGCATTTCCAAATCTACTAATCTCTGCACCCACTCAGGCATTATGATGGCTGTTTGATTCTATTTAAGCATAGGTCCTATTTGTATGAACTTTGTCATTCTTGTAACTAGGGGCAAAGCTTTCTAGCAGCCTGACTTAGGGATGGAAATAAAGGCAGAGGTTTCCTGTTAGTTCACCTGCTTTGCAAACTAAAAGTAAAATCAAAACAGAGAGTAGCAATACTACCCCCTCCCCAAGATAGGCAAAGTAGTATACCCACAGTGGAGAGAAGTAGATGTATTACTTGCACTGGAAGGCATGTGCTGAGAAGGGAGGCAAAGGTATTACACTCTGTGCTATGATAACAATGGCAAAGCAACTATGGGGGAGTGAGGCAATGGTGTTGCTGCCATTCTCTCCTTCTGGCAAGCCAGCCATATAGTCTTGCTGCAGAAGGGGAAGGATTTATGAGGTAAGTGCTCTCCTTCCAATAAAAGGCAGGCCCAAATATGAAGAGACATGAGAGATGTTTACTCCCTTCTTTCTCTCTCTGTATTTCTTTTTATGTATCCAAATACAATTTTTGCAATTTTATGCCAATAAAGTGAATCTATATCAAAATATTCAGGAATTTCCTCAGCAAGAGTTGATGTGTGTATGTGTGTGTGTGCCTTTTGTTTAATTTGTGACAACACTTACACATACACACGCCTTACAGGAGAACCAGGAGTTGTGAATAGATGATGATGATGACAACCATTCAGTTGAGTCTGACTCTTGGCTCAATTGTCACCATGATTTCTGATCTTGTACCGCTTATTTTGGTTGTGTAATGTTTTGGCCGGTGTCAATTTTGATTGTGTCTAACCACTGCGTTCTTTGTCAGCCTCGTTTCCTTTTTCCACTGAATAATCATAGCACAATTGCTTTCTCCATTGAGTTGAATCGCATGATATGGCCAAAGTAACTGAGCCGGAGTTTAGTGATTTTGCCTACAGTGATATATCAGACGTACTGTAGTATTTCCTTGTTTGTGACTTTGCAGAAGCCTTCTCCAACACAGAGTTCAAACAAATCAATTCTTCTTTTGTCCTATTTTTTTCATTGTCCAACTTTCACAGCCATAAGTGACTAGTGGAAATATGTAGATCAAACTAATCTACATTTGGAAGTCAGGCTTATGTTGTTGCTTTTCCATGTTTGGTTCAAGCTCATCATTGCTGAGCGACCCAGAGTAAGTCGATGTTTTATTTTCATACTGCAATCTTCACTCACATCAATTTGTGATCCAAGAAAAATTCTTGAATGCATTCAATCTTTTCACCATCAATTGTTATTGTGATATGACTGGTTTTTTTACAGTAATCATTTTTTTTGTCTTTTTAGTGTTTACGAAAAGGCCAAGTTTTTTACTTACTTCATTGACCTTTATAATCAGCTGTTCTAGGCCTTCCTTGGTTTCTGACAGAAGGGTAGTGTCATCAGGATACTGAAGAGTATTTATATCCCTTACTCCAGTCTTAATTCAAGTTCTTTCAGTGCAGTCTCTCTCATAATGACCTCAGCATTATATGATCTCAGCGTACAAATTAAACACAAAGGGGAAAAGAATAAAACCTTGGCACACTCGTTTCTCTATTTTGAACCAGTCAGTGTCATCAAATGGTATATGTACAATGGTTTCGTGGTTCGCATAGAGTGACTGCATCAGTTTGATCAACTGCATTGGCACCCCCAAATACTGGCTTCCCTCAATTGGTTATGATCCACACAATCCAAAGCTTTCTTGTAGTCAATAAAGCAGATATAGACATCCTTCTGATATTCCTGTGACGTTACCAAAATCCAGCGCAGGTTTGCTATGTGATCATGAGTGCCATGTTTGTCGAAAGCCAGCTTGAACTTTTGGTAATTCTTTTTCAATAGTTGTTGCTATGCGTTTGTTGTATGATTTTAAGCAGGATCTTACTAGCATGAGAAATGAGGGCTATTGCAACTTTCTGACCTGCCTGGCTGACAATTTCATTTATCAAATGGTAGATGAACCCACAAGAGGTTCAGCCATACTGGACTTAATACTGACCAACAGGCAAGAGTTGGTGGATGAGGTGAAGGAGGTGGGAGACCTAGGGGAAAGTGACCATGTCCTCATAGAATTCCTTTTGAGATGGGGAGCCAAGGAAGCTTGTAGCCAGACGCGGATGTTGGATTTTCGTAGGGCAAACTTTAATAAACTCAGAGACATGATGAGTGTCATACCATGGACGAGAATGCTGGAAGGGAAGGGAGCATGTGAAGGGTGGGCGCTACTCAAACAAGAGCTATTGCATGCTCAATCAATGACTATCCCAGAAAGACGAAAACACTGCAGGAGCTCTAAGAAGCCTATTTGGATGAACAGGGAACTTCAAGAGGAACTAAGAAAGAAAAGGAAAATGTTCAGGAAATGGAGGGAAGGACGGAGCTCTAAAGAAGAGTACCTACAGGTTACTAGGCACTGTAGATCAATCATCAGAAAGGCCAAAGCTGAGAGTGAGCTAAGATTGGCCAGGGAAGCCCATTGTAACAAGAAAAGATTTTTCAGTTATGTGAGGAGCAAACGTAAAGTAAAGGAGGCAATAGGCCCACTGTTGGGTGCAGATGGACAAACTCTAACGAAAGATGCAGAGAAAGCAGAAAGGCTTAGTGCCTATTTTACATCTGTTTTTTCCCACAGGTCAAAGTGTTTAGGCACATCTAGAGATGGCCGTAGCCAAAGGATAGTGTCTGGGTGGCAGGTTAACATGGATAGAGAGGTTGTCGAGAGGCATTTAGCTGCACTGGATGAGTTCAAATCCCCTGGTCCGGATGAAATGCACCCGAGAGTACTCAAAGAACTTTCCAGAGAACTTGCACAGCCCTTGTCCATCATCTTCAGAACTGGAGATGTTCCGGAGGACTGGAAAAGAGCAAACGTTATTCCGATCTTCAAAAAAGGGAGGAAGGATGACCCAGGAAACTACAGACCAGTGAGTCTGACCTCTGTTGTGGGGAAGATAATGGAGCAGATATTAAAGGGAGCGATCTGCAAACATCTAGAGGACAATTTGGTGATCCAAGGAAGTCAGCATGGATTTGTCTCCAACAGGTCCTGCCAGACCAACCTAGTTTCCTTTTTTGACCAAGTAACAGGTTTGCTGGATCGGGGAAATTCGGTTGATGTCATTTACTTGGATTTTAGTAAAGCTTTTGACAAGGTTCCCCATGATGTTCTGATGGATAAGTTGAAGGACTACAATCTGGATTTTCAGATAGTTAGGTGGATAGGGAATTGGTTAGAGCAGTGGTCCCCAACCTGCGGGCCGCGGCCCGGTGCCGGGCCGCGAAGGCCATCGCGCCGGCCCGCGGCTCCCTCTCCCCGCCCCCCCCGCAGTAAAAAACTTCCCCGGCCACAAGCTTGCAGCCCGGGAAGCTTCTTACTGCGGCAGGGCGAGGAGATGGAATCGGGGCCGGGCCGCGCCCATGCGGGCGCAGCCCGATGTGCGGGCGCAGCTCGCGGGAGCGCGGCCCGATGCGGGGGGGCGGTCTGATGTGCGGGTGCGGCTCGCGGGGCACGGCCCGATGCGGGGGCGCGGCCTGATGTGCGGATGCGGCTTGCGGGCGCGGCCCGATGTGCGGGCGCGGCTTGCGGGCGCGGCCGATGCGTGGGCGTGGCCCGCGCAGGCGCAGGCCGCACCCCAATGTCCTGCCGGTCCCCAACCTCAGAAAGGTTGGGGACCACTGGGTTAGAGAATCGCACTCAAAGAGTTGTTGTCAATGGTGTTTCATCAGACTGGAGAGAGGTGAGTAGCGGGGTACCTCAGGGCTCGGTGCTCGGCCCGGTACTTTTTAACGTATTTATTAATGATCTAGATGAGGGGGTGGAGGGACTATTCATCAAGTTTGCAGATGATACCAAATTGGGAGGACTGGCAAATACTCCGGAAGATATAGAGTTCAACGAGATCTGAACACAATGGAAAAATGGGCAAATGAGAACAAGATGCAATTTAATAAAGATAAGTGTAAAGTTCTGCATCTGGGTCAGAAAAATGAAAAGCATGCCTACTGGTTGGGGGATACGCTTCTAGGTAACACTGTGTGTGAACGAGACCTTGGGATACTTGTGGATTGTAAACTAAACATGAGCAGGCAGTGTGATGCAGCGGTAAAAAAGGCAAATGCCATTTTGGCCTGTATCAACAGGGGCATCACATCAAAATCACAAGATGTCATAGTCCCATTGTATACGGCACTGGTCAGACCACACCTGGAGTACTGTGTGCAGTTCTGGAGGCCTCACTTCAAGAAGGACGTCGATAAAATTGAAAGGGTACAGAGGAGAGCGACGAAGATGATCTGGGGCCAAAGGACCAAGCCCTATGAAGATAGGTTGAGGGACTTGGGAATGTTCAGCCTGGAGAAAAGGAGGTTGAGAGGGGACATGATAGCCCTCTTTAAGTATTTGAAAGGTTGTCACTTGGAGGAGGGCAGGATGCTGTTTCTGCTGGCTGCAGAGGAGAGGACACGCAGTAATGGGTTTAAACTTCAAGTACAACGATATAGGCTAGATATCAGGAAAAAGTTTTTCACAGTCAGAGTAGTTCAGCAGTGGAATAGGCTGCCTAGGGAGGTGGTGAGCTCCCCCTCACTGGCAGTCTTCAAGCAAAGGTTGGATACACACTTTTCTTGGATGCTTTAGGATGCTTAGGGCTAATCCTGTGTTGAGCAGGGGGTTGGACTAGATGGCCTGTATGGCCCCTTCCAACTCTATGATTCTATGATTCTACCGTAATTGGAACAGTTTTTCTTGTCACCCTTTTTGGGTAGTGGGATGTACATACTCCTCTGGCCTTCGCAACTAACAACAACGCATTCCTTGCCGTGACGAAGGGGCGAACTAGCCTATTGTAGAGGTACTTTTGTATTTAAGATCACAATACAAAAAATTAATTAAACAAAAAAAGCTCGAACATGCCAAATCCTTATGGAAAGAATTAGATCGGGCGGTTTCTGAGAAAAATGACTCACGTTTTTGGGCACTAGTCTCCAATAGTTTAAACACCTGGTCCCATCATCTGGAGGCTCAAATACCAGCTAAAGATTGGGCCCTGCATTTTAGCAAGGTCTTTGGAGCCCATTTGGCTTCACCCCCAACAGCCATGTCACATTTACAACATATCCCTCCTGATCTAACAGATCTCCCAGTTTGGCCCACAGTTTCAGAGGCTGAAATCAAAGGCCTGATCTCCTCACTGACATCTGGTAAGTCCCCAGGGGAAGATCTGATCCCTACAGATCTTTATAAAGCCTTTCCATCATGGTGGTCTCCTATATTAGCAAAAACCTTCTCGCAAATTAACAATACAGGCCAAATCCCCCCTGGATGGAAACTTAGCATTGTTGTGCCCATTTACAAAAAAGGGGACAAATCAGCTCCAAATAACTATAGGCCTATTAGTTTGTTAGACATAGCAGCAAAACTGTACAGTAAGTACTTACTGATTAAGCTGGAGGAATGGGCAGATGAAAATCATATTTTACACCCACATCAAGCTGGATTCAGAAAGGGCTTTAGTACTATTGACCAATGTCAGATACTTCAGCAACTGGTCTATTCAGGGATAAATGGCCCTAAGAAAGTGTTGTACGTTGCATTCGTTGACTTGGCCGCAGCTTTTGATTCTATAGACAGGCAGCGCCTATGGCAAAAATTAGCAGACTTGAACATTGATAGGCGGCTCCTATTTCTGCTGCGGGAGTTGCACTTTGACACTTATGCTCAAATTAGAGTGGGAATTTCTGGCTCCCTAACCAACAAAATTCCAACATGCAAGGGCGTCAAGCAGGGATGTGTGTTGGCTCCCCTGCTGTTTAATTTATTCATTAACAACATTGTAGAAAGACTCTCTGGCCCACAATTTGTTTCTCCCATACTAGGAGGTCAAAAAATATCTATTTTACTCTATGCAGATGACATGGCCCTAATTTCCCTCACGAAAATTGGGATGCAAAGACTACTACAACAACTTGGTGCTTATTGTAAAGAAGAAGGTCTTAAAATAAACTACGATAAGACAAAAGTAATGGTCTTTAGAAAAAGGGCCAAAAAGTTCTCTTGGAGCATATCTGGAAATTCTGTTAGCCAGTGCAACTCATTTAAATATCTGGGTATCACATTTAGTGAGAGGTTGAATTGGAAACTTCATCTGGACACCATTAGAGCCTCTGCAACACGCCTAGTGGGCACTATTCTGAAGTTTTATTATACAACAGGAGGCTTCCTCATCGATCCAGCCCTCAAATTATACAAGTGCAAGGTTATCCCCCATCTTTTGTATGGAGTAGAGGTCTGGGGATGGAAGGAAAACTTCATACCTAGGCTAGAATCTGTTCAAAATATATTCTTAAGGCGAATTCTAGCCCTACCTAGGGGAACTCCGGCTGTTTTGATGAGGGCAGAAACAGGTCTGCCTTCTCTTAGTGCCCAAGTACATTTGGCAATTTTAAAACAGTGGAAAAACCTCAGGTTAGCCAACATAAACAAATTTAGTCATCAGTCCTTTAATATAATGTTATCTAAGGATCCAGCACGGCATTGCCTTATTAATAGCCTTATTGCACGCTACTCCATCCCCGATGACCTCCTAAATCCTTCAGCTAATAACTCTCACCTTAGAGACTGGATCTTCAAAAGTGATGCCCAGTTAGACAGAATGCAAATTTTGGAAATTAAGACAGCAACATGGTTTAAGCGGTTTAAATATGACCATCGTAGATCCTCTTATCTAATGAAAATCAGTAACCATAATCTCAGAGTAGCTTTTACATCACTTCGATTCGAAACGATGCCTACAGAGGTACTGGCGGGTCGATTTAGCTGTACGCCAAAAAACCAGCGTTTCTGTATTTGTGGTGCACAAGCTCTGGAGGATTTACCCCACTACATCTTTGACTGCTTACTTTATGCCCAACCCAGAGCCAAATTCCTCAATGAGACCTTACGGGGTTCTAACCTTCACTCCGTTGCTGAAAAGATAATCTATCTTTTATCTGACCAGGTTGATGATGTAACATATAAAACCGCCCTATTTGCCTTGGCTGCAAGGAAAATAAGGGCCAATGTTACAACCACTAAGGCAGCCTCTTAACACTCTTGCACTTTGTATGCTGTTTCAGTTTTTTGGTCTTAAATTTTATATTTTTATACAGTTCCTTTTATTCTATTTTACTGTTTGTAAATTTGTATTTTATATTTTGTAAAGGCCTATGGCTATATACAAATAAATGTATCTTATCTATCTACTCCTCTGGCCAGTTATTAGTTTCCTAGATTTTCTGGCACACATCTCAGCAGTTCCATGGGTATGATGTCAATGGCTGGAGCCTTATTGTTTGGCAACTACTCAAGGCCCATTCAACTTTCTCCTAATGAATGGCCAGTTCAAGTTCTATTTCTATTTCTTTTTAATTTGGAAAAGAGCGAATTTCCATTCTGCATGGTTACAGTTCTTCTGCATATTCTCTCCATCAGTTCATGGTGCTCTGTTTGTCAGTCAGTTCCTTCCGTTGTTTATCTTTGATAATATTTTTGTGAAAGCATTTCTTGTGTGTCCCTTTCTGTAATCTTCTTGTAACTGCTTGCATTTCTGATTGCAGTAAGCTTCACTTTGTATTCTTGCTGCCCTTTCAAAATCACATTTAATTTCCTGCAGTTTTTGATGCTTTTCTACATTCAGCTATTCTTACAGTTTCATCTGAGAGCCAGTTTGATCTTTTTTCTGGCTTCTTGTGCGGTGTTTAACTATTTCAACAACAGTGGATTGAATTTCTTGACACAGTTCATCAGGCATCTTCTCTGTTGCATCCAAAAGTTGAAATTGATTTTTCATCTCTACTGCATATTTGAATGGAATTTTATTTACATCAAACTTTCTTAATTGTGATGTCTTCTTTTGACAGCTGTTTTGACAGCAAGGATTGAATTGGACAATCTTCAACTGCCTAAAATGTAATCCATTTGGTGATGTCCAAGTGTATAGGTGATGCCTATGCTGTTTAAACCAAGTGTTAATGAATAGAACCTGTGATCAAGTTAAAGCATTTATCAAGGTCCAGAGTTGTCAGAATATTTGATGAAGAATGGATGAAGTCTTGCACTCAAGTACTGTTGCTAGTCTGGCAATTTTATCTTTAAACATCTCTATTAGCCACTAGTACCACTGTATGGTGCTAATATACAATAGCAATCTCTGGGCCATACATAGGGCTGCTAAACTCCAGTTGGGGTCTGGAATTCTTCCAGGATTACAATTGATTTCCAGACTAGAGGACAGTTTACCTGCAGACTATGGCATCACATCCCTGTCAAGTGCCACCCCCACCTCCACAATCATTGGGTACCACCCACAAATATCCAGGAATTCCCTTAGTATGAGTTGACAACACTAGCTGTTATGTATGATAACATTGCATACAGAGTTTTGTGTTCAAAGTGTATGATGTTGGCAATGAAAAATCCCAATTTTTTTTGCATGTTGTGCATCATGTTTAAATTGTTCCCCAGTTAGACTTGTTTCCAAGTGCACACATAGAAGTTGTGGCTTTGTTTTCTGTTGTGTTAGCAATGTTCACAGGTGCACAGAAATGTCTTAATGAAGGCACAAATGCTGGCACTTGTGAGAATGGTCTTTGTCCCTGTCATCCTTACATTATCATTGATCACAACATACCGTGGCAATGCATTCCATAGGCAGGGTTACCACATTTTGAAAAGCAAAAAAGAGGACATAGTTCCATACACTGATTATTTCAAACAAGTGATTACTATGACAAATCTCATTTAAAATATCCGCCTTTAAAATGGGATACATGCTACTAACTAGCAATATTTCTAACCATTCATCCCCCAAAGAGGACATTTTAATCAGTTTTTTTTTAAATAACCCCAAACAGAAGAGACAGCAAAAAAAGTGGACAAGTCCTCTAAAAAGAACATGAGTTAATAACGTATCAATGAAAGCAAAATGAGTATGGGATAAACAATACTTCTTTGGTTTGATTTATTGTACTCGAAGTGGTTTCATAGTTAATTAAGTTATCCAGTCCGAGCTTTTAAATAAATTAGTTCTTAGAAATGCCGGACGGCCTAATCAGTCGTCTACGGGTCTTCAATCTGTTCCCGTCTCACCAACCGAGTTGGGGGGGAAGACGCGCAAAATCTGTTGAATGGCGGGGAGACTGCACCCTTTGTGTGGTGCAGGGCCGTGCCTTTGGTATGCATGAGATTGAAATGAAGTATTTTTTCTTCCAATGTTCCTCTTCAGGCTGCACCTAGTCAAACCGTCTAGGTGTTTTTACTGCTCCTCTGTTATTATCATTGTTTTTATTTGGACCCCTATCCACCAATGCAAGGATACTTTAATTTTTTTTTTACACGCTTTTCTTTCCTCATCCCCCCCACCCCATGTCTTCGGTGCCCAGTCCGTTGCCAATAGCAACAAAGATTTTCCGTCCGCGGGCTAAGATGGCGGCGTCCGGGAATTGAAGCCGGCGCGCCGCTCCACCTGCCGCTCTCTATGGTTACCGTGGAGGCCTGTGGGTGTGGAGTCCCGTGACGGGTCGCTCAGTACGCGGCGACGGCGGCCGGTAGGAGAGGCGATGGGGGGGGGATAGCGGCTGAGGGGGATGGCGAATGCTACGGTAAGGAGGACTGGAAGGTGGGGAGAGGCCTTCGTCGAAGGGAGGAGAGCGGGCTGCAGCCGGAATGCGAAGGGAGGGGAAACTGACGGGGGAGGGGGCTCGGGCGGCAGTGCCAAGAGGGCTGGGGGCGTTGGGTCAGGGGAGGAAGGGGTGGAGGCAGCAGGCGCTAGGGGGACGAGTTGGAGGCTGGCAACGTCGGAGGGGCGGGGGGTGGTGTCGGAGGCTCGGCGAGGGAACGAGGCTTCAGTGGCAGGAAGACGGCGAGTGGAGGAATGTGGGAGGTCGTCGGCTCTGGAGCCGAGGGGGGTCCCTGGCAGCTGGGCCACGGGCGAGGGGACGGAGAGGGGTGAGCTATTAATGGATCCTGGTAGGTCGCTCCGAGTGGGCGTGGAAAGCAGGCCACCGGGGGGAGTCGCGGTGGGGTTGGGCAGGTTGAAGGGCTCGACCCTCCCTTCAGTGGAGGAGGAGGAGGAGGAGGAGGAGGGGGGGGGGCTGAAGCAGAGGCCAGGGCTCCAACCAAGCGTGTGGGGCGGTGATGGTCTATGCAGAGGGTCGAGGACGAGCAGGCAGGGAAGTCCCTTGGAGAGGGGGGGTGCCCCTTTGACTGCAGCCCTGCAGGGGAGCCCTTTCGGGATATGGAGCAGGCTGCAGCCGGTGGGGAGCGGTGGCGGCAGTAGCAGCCGCCGCCGCCGCCTGGGTACGCGGGGGTAGGTGGGAGGGAGCCCCCCAGGCTGAGACTTCAGGCAGTGGGCGGAGTATGCAGGGAAAAGGGCTAAGGAGGTGGTGAAAGGACTGACTCGTGTGTGTATATGCGCCTGTGCAATGCTGTGTTTTGCTAGCTGCTGCGGCTGCAAGCCTGTAGGTGGAGGCGTCTGTTCCAAGCTGCTCTCGGCTGCTGTTGCTGACAGGAGATAGGGGTTGGGCCTAAGAGGCCATAAGGCAGAAGAAAAAAGCAGCAACAGCAGGAGAGATGGTAGCGAGCAGAAGCAGGAAGCCCCAAACACATAAAAGCCGTGACGCCCTTTGCTAGCAGGTATAGCCAGTGTCTGAAATGGGTGGAATGTGGGTTATTTGGATTGAAATATATTACATAGAGTTGGAAAAGTGTAGCTTGGGCGTATGTTCTGGTTGCTGGCTGCTATTAACCAAGTGTATTCTTTTGTTAACAATTTAACAATGAAGGCACTCCTTTTTTAGAACTCTGATCCTTAGGAGGCACAAAACTATTTTTACCAGTATTATGCACATTCCTGTCATATATGTAGGAGAGTGCCTTAGCAAGTAGGAGGGTTAGATTCTGACCTGTACATTTGGAAACCATTTTTTCCTGTATGTGTTGAATTGGTTTTAAAGAATGTCACTTTGTATTTCATCCTTATATGAGAAGAAAGTACAACAAAAAGTTAATAGCTTTTCAGATATTTCTGGTGAGTGTTCATAGTTACATGTTAAATAGTAGCTATGTCAGAAGAGCTCTTTGCTGCTTACAAAAGGATGGGCAACTCTTTTTCTATTTCATTATTGTTATGTCAGTTCTGCTGTTGTGCATAATTATGTATAAATAGCTTGTTTAAATGTTTTTTTTAATATAGTGAAAGTTTCTGTTATGAAATATTGTAATTTGAAACCTATCTGAAAGCTAGTTTCATATTTACAGTTGATCAGTTTCTGTGTGGCTTTCAGTTATTGACATGCACTATTGTTTTCTACTAAAGATATGATTATTTGATTTTGTTTATATTGATGAAAAACATGTGTGATAAAGCATTGAGCTAATTTAAGAATACTGGTTGAGATGGTCTGTGAAATAATTTATAGTCATTGCATATATGCATGAACAAAAATGCTTCCACAGTCAAATAATAATTGCAGCTGAGTTCTAATTGCATGCTCTAGCCTGCCTTGGAGCCATAAAACTGCTGAAACATAATTTTAAAGGGGAGTTTTTCACAACAGACAGCTTTTTAGTCATCCTCTAAAGGTGACTGTGTTTTACTGTCATTGAATTCTTCATTTAAACTAAGAAGTTAAGTCACACTGGTCATCTTAGAACTTACAATTATATGTGTCTGTATTTTAAGCACAAATGTTTTAGTGGTCTCTGGAGTTCCACCTGGTTCTTACCAAGAACTTGGTGACATTTATTATGTTTGAGGGTATATTTTAGATAAACTGAATTTTTAAAATCCATTACTCTTGACTTGGGTTTAAATATTTAGATTTTCTCAGTGAGTTACACAAAGCAGCAAAGTTCAGGAGAATTGATTGCCTAAGTCTAAGAGATGGAAACTGGATTCATTTTAGCTTATGATAAGCACTGGTAAATTGGTTTTGTGGAACTGTTAATTTTGCTAGATGTAACAAGTGAAATGAACAGGAGATGGTTGACATTTGGTCAACAGTTGTTTTAGAGGAAAAAACCCTTCTAATTTGACAGAAACTCTACTTGCAGTAGACTAAAATGCAGAAGTATTGGTCTAATACTGTAGGTGGTTAGTAATATATAGAAAGTAAATTCTCTTTTTCTGTGCTATGAAGCTTATAAACATTATTTGCTGTACTACTGTCAGTATTTTTCAGTTTTCCCCATTATTCAATTGGAAGAGGCTATAGGGTGGGTCATTGACATACATATTGATGATTGGTACACTGTACTAATCTAACATTATACAGACAATGGGTATAATTCATGCAGCTTTATCCCTGTGAATTATACATTTTTTACTTTTATAGTTTCATACCTTGATCCTTTTAGTAACACATATGAGAAGTTTGGCATTGGTCAGTCTGTTAGGACCTGTCCTAGCAAAACATCTTTATTTATTCAATTTGTTGAAGGAATTACTCTAAAGTATGTGCAATGTACAACATAGGTTACGAAATATGCCCAAGGGCTGTTAGGGAGAAATGGTTTTGATTGGTTTAGAACTTTTAAAGTTTTTGGGGGGAAAAGTGACATGAGAGAAAAATCTTGCAGTAAACTTTTGAAATAATGACATAGTTGTAATTTTCTGTTCAAATTCTTACCATAGATTAAAAGTTCAGACACCGCATTTATCACTTGTTGCATTTGCCCAAGTTATTGTAACACCAATCCAATCCTTTCTTATATGATGAAAGGGAATGGCAAATTTACCTTTAGCAGTACTGCTAATGGTTTATCCTGCTCTTCATTTGTTTCCCCTCCCCTATCAGAATTTGCTTCCTACTTCTTTGCTTCCTTTTTTCTTTATCATTTAGGCCATACAAGCTCAGTCCTCCACCTCTTTTGGTATGCCTTGTTGGAGTATAGCTCTTGGCACTGGATACTGGATTATGTACTATTTTCTTCCAAATATAGGATTCATAATTTATGTACACAGTTATGGAGCCTTAGCTGAAAGTGGAAATGCAGCTAAAGCATTCCATTCTATAGGATCAGCTCCTGCTGGTAATGGATTTTTCCAGATAAATGAATATAGGTATCTTCCTTGCCCGTAGAGTGGTTTTGAGTTGTAATATTGTACCATCTTGCTACTGTGATTGTTGTTGTGGGTCTTTAATCAGACTTTTGTAAACCACCACGAGCCACTCAGGAGTAGTGGTTAATAAATAAAATAAATAACAATAATAACAACAACAATAATAATTTGTATCTGGTCATGGCTTTCAAGTGCTCCTGCATTGAGCACAGTATGTGTGACATGGTTTAGTTTTTGTGCTTTTCTAATTTTTGTAGCCATCCTTTTATAAATGCATAAGGTAGTATAATAAATAGGGAGAGAGGCAGCTCATTGTATTAAAGGTCTATAACTGATAACATGTACAACAGAAGCAAATAAAACAAAAACATGTGAAGCTTTAAACACACTCCTGTCAATGTGTGAGGACTCAACCAACTATTTGTGTTAGAATTGAAATGACTGACAGCTGTATAGCATTTCAGTTTAAATAGCCGTTTTCCTAGCATGTTAAAAAGGCCACTTTCAACAAATTCTTGTATTCTAATATAGATGGTTACATTGTTTAGTTTGCCTGCACTGCATAGTGCCCACTTTATAACAGGCTTGACTTGAAACAGGTATCTTCCAACAAAAAAGCCCTCTTTCGGCATAATTTCACTTTTCTGTGGTATCCAGTCCACTTCTCATGCAGAATTCGTACCTCTTGGAATCATAGAGTTGAAAGGGACCTCCAGGTCATCTAGTCCAATCCCCTTCACAATGCAGGAACTCGCAACTACCTGCCTACCGATGGGCACATAGTTATGGAGCCTTAGCTGAAAGTGGTGACCCCAATTTCATGCCCAAGTGCCCTCCATCATGCCCTCCATCAAAAATCTCCAGAATCCAGCCTTGCCTGGAGGAAATACACCTGCCATCCAACAGCTGCAATTATCATTGGCTTTGAAAAGGGAGGAGATCCTGTTTTTTGGAAGCTACAGAATTTACTCAAACACAAGACTAGGTTTTTCACAGATATGCTATAAAAGGGGGGGGTGGCATCCTATATTTGCATACATGTTTTGAGGCCAGTGGCACCTTTAACAGCAACAAAGTTTAATTCTGGGTATAAGCTTGCCTGTGCGCTCACACTAATTTAGATGCACTGAAACAGATTTCTTCAAGCCTTACATATAGGTAGTGTGTTTGGTGGGCCAGTTAGAATCAAGATGCATAAATAATTAGGTGCTAAGTATAACTGAGATTGGGTTAAAGCAGTTGGTAGGACTTGTGATTCACAACAAATTACCATACAAGTATAAGAGTTAACAAACAGATATGAAAATAAAGTGTGAGTCGAGTGGCACTTTTAAGACCAACAGAGTTCAATTATGGATATATAAGTGAGCACTGAGAGACTTAGCATGTGTAGGTGCACATTTCATCAGATGCATTGAAACCATGTGTTACATATACCGTGTTTTCCCCAAAATAAGACATATCCATAAAATAAGCTGTAGCAGGATATTTAAGCATTTGTGAAATTTAAGTCATACCCCGAAAACAAGACATGCCCATAAAATAAGCCATAGCAGGATTTCTAAGTGTTTGCACACCATAGAAGTAAAGCTGTGGCTGCTGTTTTACTCAGCACTGTGGGTCTCTTTCCCCCCATTTTGATTTTCCACAGCAACAGTCTGCGGTAGGGTTGCGGCTGCTTTGGTGCCCACGGATGCCCGAGGCAGCGGCACAGAAGACAGGGGCGGAGTCAGCACCAGTGCGCCAGCTGGCACCGCATGCGGGTGTCAACTTGTGCACCGCCAGCATCAGCACCCCGCCCCTCTGTGCCACAGCACTAGCTGCCCCAGTCTCTCTCACCCCCCCCACAAACACCAGTAAAGCTGCTGCTCCCGAGCACTGACCAGCAACAGTCTGTGGGTCTCTCTCACCCCACACAAACACCTTTGTTGATGGCATTGACTTCTCTAAATACCAATAGGACACCCCCTGAAAATAAGCCATAGTTTGTCTTCTTGAGGAAAAATAAATATAAGACAGTGTCTTATTTTCGGGGAAACATGATGGGGAAGGGCAGCTGCCAAGAAGGGCAAATTAGAGTCAAGGTGCATAAGCACAGCTATGATTGGAAAAGCATGGTTGGTAAAATCTGAATAGCAGAAAATTAGTGTACAGATAATAAAAGTTAATAACAGATGTGAGAACTAAGAATGTTCAAGAAAAAGTTTGCCCTCCTGAACTTGTGAAAGAGAACGAACGGTCATTATCCAGTAGAACTGAAGGGCATTGTTGGGATTTAATGACATATACAATGTTAGAAGATGAGCAAGTGAATAAGCCCAAGATGGTGTAGTTGATGTTGTTAGGTCCAGCAACTGTGTGGTCTGGGTGTATGAGGCAACAAAGTCAGCACCTGGGTTTATCACAAGCTCTGGTAACTGTGTTCACATTCAAATTAAATCTTGTATCACTATGGGTGAGGAGTTGTTTGAGATTGGGATGGGGGGTTGTCAATGCACAAGAACTTACAATTCTCTACATAGAGCAAATAGGTCAAACCCTATGCTAAAGGAGAAACGGTCACAAATCTGACACCAAGAATCACAAAACTGAGAAAACCTGTAGGAGACTATTTCAGCCTCCCACATCACTAGTTGTTTTATTGCAAAGGAATTCCAGAAACAGACTGGAATGAGAGATTGCTGAATTACAAATTATTGCAATGCTCAGGACCATGAAACCTCCCAGGGCTTAACAAAGACATTGGGTTCTTATCTTATTACACATGCTAAGTCTCTCAGTTCTCATTTATACCCAGAATTAAACTTTATTGGTCTTAAAGGTACCACTGGATTCAAATGTTCTATTGCTTCAGACCAACACAACTACCCACCTGAATCTATTTGCATACAATTTATGTCCACTCATTTGTGTGTGTGTAAAATTTGGGACAAGGTCATCTTCCTTTTGAGTAAATATTAATGTCAGAGAAGTCCTTATGTGGTGCCTACATATATATGGTTGATACCTAAGAGTCTTTTATGTATTGGGACTGTGGTGATTTCAATTATGCAGGGAAATGGGGAGCAACTTTTTTTCCCTTACACATTAATGGGACCCAAAGTACTCTCAAATTAATTTAAACTCCAGTTGGTCTGACATTCCATTTCCACTTATAAGAAGAACTTAAACTGCAGGAGTTAGATTCAAATGGGCAGCAGAACAACATTTGATTCCAGTGGTAACTTTAAAGCCAACAAAGTTTAATTCTGGATATAAGCTTTCTGGAAGTAAAGAGCCACTTGTGGCGCAGAGTGGTAAGGCAGCAGACATGCAGTCTGAAAGCTCTGCCCATGAGGCTGGGAGTTCAATCCCAGCAGCCGGCTCAAGGTTGATTTAGCATTCCATCCTTCCGAGGTCGGTAAAATGAGTACCCAGCTTGCTGGGGGGTAAACGGTAATGACTGGGGAAGGCACTGGCAAACCACCCCGTATTGAGTCTGCCATGAAAACGCTAGAGGGCGTCACCCCAAGGGTCAGACATGACTCGGTGCTTGCACAGGGGATACCTTTACCTTAAGCTTTCATGCCACTACACAAACTTTGTTTTGCTTTAGACCCACGTGACTGTGTATCTGAATATAAAATATTTTAGCTTATGCTGCATCAGGATCTGTAGGCAACAAGTTATCCTAGCACTAAGTGGATTGCATTTACCCATTCTAATGCATATACTTCCTTATTCTGAAGGATCTACACCCTTTATACAATACAGATGTTTTGAAATATCTTCTGCATTTGAATGATTATGAATGTTTAAATACTGCTGCACATTTGAGTTCATTCTTTCAGTCAAACTGGTGTTCAGATAGGTTTTCTGTTGATGGAGCTTTGCTCAAGGCTGGTTGTGTGTTTTATTAAAAGAATAAATAAATGCGACTTCTAAGTGTAAAGGCCTGATTTCTGGAAATAATGAATTTAGGCTCTTCTGTTCTGCTGTAGGTTGTCCATATTTTGTAGGTGAAGTATTCTCTTACATTTAATTTTCTAATATTTAAGCAAAACTTAGCAATTCATAGACCTTGATTTAATTAGATTTAGTTGATTTATTGCCCAGTACATCATAGTGTACACAAGAGAAGGGGAATTTGGGAAATATGAAAAAAACCCCACATGTTATGGGTGTCCTGTTTCCATAGCAAGACATGATGACATCTAGTTGCTTTTCAAATAGCAGCTTTGTGACTAGGCAAAGCTGTTGCAGGTTTATCTTAAGCTGTATTTCAGAGCTGTGGGGCCAGAAGTATTTTCTACTCGTTTCAGCACTTCTGTTTATGTAAAATACATGATTGGTGGGAATACTGATTATGTTAAAAATTACATGTTTTTTTACTTTTGCATACAACTTATGATTAATGCTATGAAACATGCTTTGAATTTCTGTAAAAAGGCATTCATGCTGAACATGCATATCCTGATCGCATGGGAAGAAGCGCATGCTTTTACATGTGGAGAATTTATCATTGATTACACATGTCATGGAAGTTCCTTCTCCTGTTTACATGACTGTTTAAACTTGGACCAGTAGTTGAACTAGCTCTGCTAAAGAATGTAATATTAATTTTAGTTGGACATATGCCAGATTGCTATTTGGAATATGCTATATACTGCGAATCTTGGAACAATTAAAAGTAATTTTGTATTTGAGAAAATGGAAATGCTCAAAGGATCTTGAATTTTAAAATTATGATTGTAATAATATACAGGTCACATAAAAAAACAGAATAAAATCCCGACATTTTGATTTTCCACAGCAAAATCAAAATTAAACACACTACTTAAACTAGAACTCAAGCAGGATTATGTGAGCAGTAAGACAACACAAAATATTTGCACACTCAGGTTCTATGTGCAATATACGCTATTTAAAATTTTTCTCTCAACCAAGCAACTATGAATGTAACACACTCCATTTAAGACTGAGGTATCAGTGAGATAAATATTAAGCAAATTGGGGACAAAGCTTTATTTCAAACAAAAGTTTGTTGACACAAAATTCAAACAGAAAGTTTTATAAATCCACTTTTGTGGAAAAGATAGCAAGCTAGCAAATATATGTTGCTAACGTAGGTTGAAAAATTCCTTGTTATCAAAGATTTGAGTGGGTTCATGGCACAAGTTCTTAACATTCTATGGTAATCTCAGAACTCCATACATCTTATGATGCCATTGTGTAATTTTCTGGTTACTGTGAACTGACTTGTCTGAAGAATCACATTGTTACTTCTAACTTTTGCAGAGATTGTTCTTTGGCTGTTATGGTTGCTTGTTTACACATTTAGACCACCAGATGTTGCCAGCTATTATAAGAGTCCTATTTTGTATGAGAACTTGTCACATTCCTCCAAGTAACTCCCTAAAAAAATCTTCCAAACAAAAATCCAAAATAATCACATTTGATTTGGTAACCTTAAACATTCTTAAGAGTGAAAGAGACTAATGTTAGAAAACAGCTTTATTGTGTAGTCTTAAAACAATGCCAGTTTCAACTTTTCTGTTGGTTTCAACTTTTCTGAAGAAATGGAACTATGGGATGGATGTTGAATCAAAATATTATGGTGCAGCATACAAACCAAAATGATACTGTAAGCTTAAATCTACAGATGCAAACAATGAAAACACCTGGCTGAGATTTAGCTATCAAGGAAGATTTTTTAACCTTCTAAAAACTACTGTAATCATAATAGGAAAAATATGTCACCTGATGTTATTAAAATAGCTCTGCTGTTTAGTTAGGAATATGAATTCCATCTTGTCTAAGTTCATGCAATAATGACAAATGTTTTGAATATATAACATGTTAAATGAAGCATTGCTTTGAAATATAGCCTTTTAAATTTAAAGTTTTGAGATCACATACCACAATAAAGCTGTTTTCTGTTAATCCACCACAAATTTAAGCTTGACACTTTCAATTAAGGCCTTAATTATTTTGGAAAACTAATAAGACTTGTGCTTTTATCACTGGGGGCAAACAGAGACCCAGTTTCCCATAGATCACTGAAAAAGATTATCGGACACACCACAAACTAAATACAGCAATTACATTTAGATATGATGATTAAGGCATAGGAGACATTTAATAAGTGGTATCTTTAAAAGGATACAGTTTACAAACAGAAGTTCTTCTGTTTCCCCTTAAACCATTTTACTAACATAATTTTTTGTTCTAAGAGTATCATCTAAAGGCCATATATAGAAAAAGGGTTGTAAGAATTCTAGCTTTTACTTACATGTATGGTTGATGACATCACCCTGCCAACAAAAGTGTGTCTAGTCAAGCCTATGGTCTTCCCAGTTGCCATGTATGGCTGTGAAAGCTGGACCATAAGGAAGGCTGAGCGTCAAAGAATTGAGGCTTTTGAACTCTGGTGCTGGAGAAGACTCTTGCTTGTCCCTTGGACTGCAAGGCGAACAAACCGGTCAGTCCTAGAGGAGATCAGCCCCGACTGCTCCTTAGAAGGCCAGATCCTGAAGATGAAACTCAAATACTTTGGCCACCTCATGAGAAGGAAGGACTCCTTGGAGAAGAGCCTAATGCTGGGAGCGATTGAGGGCAAAAGAAGAAGGGGACGACAGAGAATGAGGTGGCTGGATGGAGTCACTGAAGCAGTCGGTGCGAACTTAAATGGACTCCAGGGAATGGTAGAGGACAGGAAGGCCTGGAGGATCATTGTCCATGGGGCCGTGATGGGTCGGACATGACTTCGCACCTAACAACAACATCATAGTGTACTGTTCAGTGAAAAAAGCTGTTATTTTGTTCTGATTATGAAATTCCACAGATCAAAATAATTTTTTGACTAGATGTCATTAGTGTTAGCCAAAGTGGGAAATTTGCTGAAGTAATGGGAAAGTTGTTTTTTTTAAATTCTATTGTGCCAGTCTATACACTGCAGTTAGATAGTAATGGAAAAAGTAGGGTAATATGTTCAAAGAGTGAAAATGCAAATAAACGGCTGGAAAAGTACATGTGTATAAGTACAAATGACTGTGAACTGCATGTAGGTTTGTATAATTCATTTTTATTCCTGTAATTTGGAAATACCTAGAGATCCAAAAGAGCCTCTTGTGGCGCAGAGTGATAAGGCAGCAGACATGCGGTCTGAAAGCTCTGCCCATGAGGTTGGGAGTTCAATCCCGGCAGCCAGCTCAGCCTTCCATCCTTTCGAGGTTGGTTAAATGAGTACCCAGCTTGTTGCTGGGGGGTAAAACGATAATTACTGGGGTAGGGAATGGCAAACCACCCTGTATTGAGTCTGCCATGAAGACGCTAGAGGGCGTCACCCCAAGGGTCAGACATGACCCAGTGCTTGCATAGGGGATACCTTTACCTTTACCTTAAGAGATCCAAAGCTCAGTTATTCAAGGGACACAAATTATTTTTAGATGGGTTTTGATGATTTGATTACTGGACTATGAACAGTTTTGATAACTGAAGTGTAAATGCTACTTGGATTCATAAATTTTTGTAGCATTTAGATGCTACAGAATATATAACTGGCATATGGCAAGGCTGTCTGTTTTCCCTCCCATCCCCGCAGTAGAAATGTCATTGAACACATTTATTCTGTGTTAAAATCTGATACATCATCTAACAGACTTTGAAGAATCTGTTTGAAAAGGTTTTTATCTTTTTTACCACCCTCCAGTCTTCATAAATTGCTCAGTATCATGACATAATTTAGAATATTTCCATACCTGTTGGCATCTCAAAGAGATCTTGTAATTAGATTTGCAGAAAGAAAAGGGCAGATTGTGTAACTTGTTAAATTTAAGATTTTTTGGGGCTTCACTGTAGTGCCCTAATATTTATTGATGCTAAATTTTATTATTATTTTTTTAAATAACAATTATATGTTTAAATATAATTTATTAAATTATCACCTTTCAACAGGAGAATTCCTGGAGGGGCTAAAAGAGGCAGTGGTTTGCCTGCTACTTAAAAAAAAAATCTTTGGACCTACGAGAGCCTTCCAACTACTGCCCCCATCTTGCATGTAGTGTTTCTAGGGAAGATGCTTGAAAAGGCTGCTGCAGGCCAACTAGCAGCATACTTGGAAGAAGCTTTGGTCCTAGACCCATCTCAGTCATGTTTCTGGCCTGGCCAATGGGGTAGAGACAGTGCTAGTTGCCCTGATGGACAACCTCCATTGCCAATTGGATCGGGACAGGTCGACGCTGCTTATATTACTAGACCTGTCAGCAGCGTTGAAGAGAATTGACCATGAGCTTCTTGCCGATCAGAGGGACCGATCTCCTTTCTCCAGGATTGCATAGAGAAAGTAGGACTAGGAAAGAGCTCATCAAGCTGCCACAAACTGGCTTGTGGAGTCCCCTGGGGCAGTTCTTTCTCCAATCTTATTATGCTCCCTCTTGCTCAACTGGTACACAGGTTTGGGTTGGGTTGCCACCAATATGCCGATGACACCCAGCCGTTCCTCCTGATGGTTGGCCGCTTTGACTTTCCCTCAGGAACATTAGCCAGCTGCCTGGAAGCAGTGACGAGGTAGCTCAAGCAGAGTTATCTGAAATTCAATCCTTCAAAGATGGAGGTCCTGTGGCTGGGCAGAAAAGGTCCAAGTAAGGAAATGTGCCAACCTGGATGGAGTACGGCTGTCAGTGGCCTACTCCGCCAGAAACCTGGGGGTGATTTTTGATGCCTCCCTCTGGAGGCTCAGATCATGATGGTAGTGCGGCTGGCATTTTACCACCTTTGTCAAGCCAAACTATGAGTGCCGTACTTGGCCCTGGAACACCTAGCCATAGCAATCCATGTGATGGTCACCTCTAGACTGGACTTCTGCAACTCGCTTTATGCTGGCCCACCCTTATCCTTTATCTGGAAACTACAAATGGTCCAGAACGCAGCTGTCAGGGTCCTCACAGCAACACCTAGGAGGTCCCACATCTAGCCCATCCTCCAGCAGCTTCCGGTCAAATTCTGGATCAGTCTTAAGATTTTGGTTATCACTTTTAAGGCCACATGCGGTCTGGGCCCAGTATACCTGAGGGATCGCCTCTCTGCCTACACACCTTCACCAGCTTTATGGTCCACCAGTTCCAACTTCCTGGTGATCCCTGGCCCCAAGGAAGTTTGCTTGACTTCAACCAGAGCCAGAGTTTTCTCTATCCTGGCCCCCACCTGGTGGAACGAGCTCCCAGAGGAGATCAGGACCCTGATGGAACTTGAACAGTTCCACAGGGCTTGCAAAAGGGAGCTCCTCTGCCAGGCATTTGATTAAGGTTGACCAAAACCACCTCTTCCAATCGGCCCCCCCATGTCTCCCTCCTACAACCATCACTGCAGACCCGCCCACCCCACTGGGCCATCAGTAAGCATTGGTTTATTGTTCTCAACATTCTGTTGTTCTATTGTTCATAATGTTGTTATTATTATAAAGTTATTTGTATTGTTCCTGTTTGATGTAAATAGCCCTGAGGCGTCAGGGAGGATGGTTATATACATATTCTTATAAATCTTAACTACTGGCTCTTAAATAAAGTTGAAATGGCCATCTGGGCGGCGCTGACCGAGTTTCAAGTCTGCTGTCTGGGTCTGTCCGGCCCCAGGCAGCAGGCCAGTCTGGATTTGGACGGCCCCTAGAGTGCCCGCCTCCCTCAGGTGTGTGAAAACGCTCACACAGCCTCGCCACACAGCTCCTGGCCACTGAGGGCTACACTTGTCAGACTCGCCTCCATCCAGGTTCTGGAGCACCCCGTGGTCCTCTGCCCGGCTGCTGCCGAGGCATCCGGTCCCAAGAACCATGCCTGGCAGCGGCGGTCCTCCGTGCACCAAGGAGCCACCCGTACCACACACATCTTCTTGGCCGAGGCACCCTGCGGCCGCATGCCACGGAGCTGCCACCTCTACACAGGCCTTCCCGCCATCAGAGCTGTGCTGCCCTCTGGTTGGCCGCCGCTGAACCAGGCGCCCCGCCACCCTCTCACCCACGAAGATGCTGCCAGCCCTCTGAGTATCCGCCGCTACTCGCTCGCTTCCCACCAGCCTGCCCGCTGCCGGCTTACTCGTCACCAATGCTCCCATGGCCTCTGGTAGGTCCCCCCCTTCTCCCGTTCTCCCTGCTGCTGCCCGCTAGTGCAGGAATGCAATGGGCTTTTCAGCTAGTAAATAAAATAAGTAGCATCACAGTTACAACTATAGTGAGGCTTGCCATTAACTAGGAGAGGTCAGTCATTTTGGAATTTTTTACCTTTCCCCTCAGTGTTCCTGGAATCAGCTCTTTCACACACTCCATATTTATTACTCTCCTCACCTCTTACAAGAAGCTACTGGAGGGGGCCACAGAAGCTGGAAGGGTGCATGAACCTTTTTGGAACATGAAAGGGAGTGGGGAGTGACCAGTTTCTCTATTTCCCCAAGTGATTGCAGTTGTTATGAAATCTCCCCTATCCCAGGCTCATGAGCTCGTTCTCCTGTTTGCTCTGATGGGAAAATGTAGCAGAGAGAGGTCCTGCTTCTTCCATCTGCTGGAGATACCAAAAGAGGGTCATTCTAGTAATCTTGGGTGCATCCTTCCAAATGAAACCCTTACATTGTTGAGTCACAATGTGAGATTTTTCTTTCTTTGTCCTTTTTACAAGAATGAGGTAAGAGATTGCCCAATATGCAATCTTCAAAGTGGAGGATATTTTCTCTGGAAGCAGCTCAAGTAGCTGCTGTTCTTTCTAGGAGGTGATGAAAGCAGGGAAGAACCCCATGGACTGCTTGTTAGTACAGTAAACTGAAGGCATGTAGGTTTGACTTGTTTCAAGTCAAGTCTTATTCATCATTCAGGTATGTATTTTCAGCCCAGGATTATATGTAATGTCTAGGGCTCGAGCCTCTTATGGCACAGAGTGGTAAGGCAGCCGTCTGAAAGCTTTGCTCATGAGGCTGGGAGTTCAATCCCAGCAGCCGGCTCAAGGTTGACTCAGCCTTCCATTCTTCTGAGGTTGGTAAAATGAGTACCCAGCTTGCTGGGGGGTAAATGGTAATGACTGGGGAAGGCACTGGCAAACCACCCCGTATTGAGTCTGCCATGAAAACGCTGGAGGGCGTCACCCCAAGGGTCAGACATGACTCAGTGCTTGCACAGGGGATACCTTTACCTTTACCTAGGGCTATATGTCTGCCATATTATGTTGGAGTGCAGCTCAGTTTGCTCTGACACTGAAATTTAATATGTGAAGAGTATGTGTGACCTGTGTTGCATTTGAGCATCTCATTTTTGAATTCTTCATTATGCCTTTGTCCCAACAACATCTTAGAGTGGTATGTTGGACATGTATGTGTTCAGATATGAGATAAAGTAGTATAGCTCTGTTCTTTGGATCTACCTCTTGTTGACAGTACTGTCTGAAACTCTATTTTCACCCTGAAGTTCAGAGATATGGAGCATTCTTGCTGTTCTCTTAACAAAAGGCTTATTGTGTTCATTGTTTCCTTATGAACAAGTGACTAATCGTTCCTCTTTTATTTGTTTACCATGCCTTGTGATGTAATGTGAACCTGTTTGCAATCTAGGATATGTTTTGTATAGTAAAGTGATGTAACTCACTTGAAGGGAGATTTCAAATGCTCCTGTTGGTTGCAGTTGTTCTTCAGAGCACATAAGACTAAATGATAAAATGGCAGTGGGAATAATTTTTTGTACCTGTAACTAAACAGCAAATTAAAATAATTGCTTTGCTCTTCATTGACAATATTTGCACATAAACTACCTTCAAGTATTTGTATTTTTTTAGACTAGAACAAAACCAAGTATTTATACTGTGTTTTGATTGCACATGTGAGTTCTTAGAACTCTTATATATTCTATATTGTGTAAATTCATATCTGAAATTTTCTGATAGTATCAGAATAGCAAACTTCTGGGATTGTAGGACTTCCCAACTTATTTTCTTGTTCTTTCATATTTTTCTGTTTATCAACTTGCCAGCAAATTCTGGCATTGGCACTCCTCCCTTTCCAACATTCTTAGCGCTGTGGTTTCAGAACCTGTAGTGCTTATTTGGAGTGTAAGGCTTCATCCATTAAATGCAGTCTGATGCAAAGGAATTCCTCTGCAAAGAATTATGCTGCGTATCTGCTAAAGGGTGATAATACAAAATGTGAAATTTCCAAATAGGCTGGATATGTACCAGGGATCTGTAATCAGCCATGATTCCTTTGTAATATTTATTTATTTACTTACTTACTTACTTACTTACTTACTTACTTACTTACTTACTTACTTACTTACTTACTGCCCTCTCCGGGGGCTCAGGGCGGTTTACATAAGAACAAACAACAATACATAAAACAATCTATAAACATATGAATAACTTTACAATAATAACTAATGGTTGTAACCATATAACAATGTAACAGTATAAACAATATAGACATACAACAGTGCAACAATACAAACAGGTCCAGAGCATGCTGGTGGAATTCGGGGGTGGGGGGAGCAGGGGCCTTTCAGTCGCTGTTGAATATGTCTGGTCTCAACCAAATGCCTGGAGGAAGAGCTCCTTTTTGCAGGCCCTGCGGAACTGTTTAAGCTCCATCAGGGCGTTGATCTCCTCTGGGAGCTTGTTCTACCAGGTGGGGGCCGGAACAGAGAATGCTCTGGCTCTGGTTGAGACCAGACGGTCTTCTTTAGGGCCAGGGATGCTTAGCTTGTTGGTGGCAGTGGAACGCAGAACTCTTTTGGGGGCAAAGGCGGGGAGGTGATCCCTCAGGTACACTGGGCCCTGACCGCGTATGGCCTTGAAGGTAATTACCAGAACCTTTAGTCTGATCTGGAATTCAACTGACAACCATTGCAGCTGGTGGAGAATAGGCCGGATGTGAGACCTCCACGGTGTTACTATGAGGATCCTGGCCGCTGCATTTTGAACCAGCTGTAGTTTCCGGGTCAAGGCTAAGTGTAGGCCTGCATAGAGCGAGTCCAGTCTAGAGGTGACCGTTGCATGGATCACTGTGGCTAGGTGTTCAGGGGCCAGGTAGGGCGCTAGTAGTTTGGCTTGGCGGAGATGGTAGAATGCCAGCCACGCTACCTTTGTGATCTGGGCTTCCATTGTGAGGGAAGCGTCCAGAATCATGCCTAGATTCCTGGCGGAGCAAGCCATAGAGAGCTGCACACCATCCAGGGCAGGCAGACACGCTTCCTCGCATGGGCCCTTCCTACCCAGCCACAGGACCTCCGTCTTTGAAGGATTGAGCATCAGACAACTCTGCTTGCGCCATCTCGTCACTGCTTCCAGGCAGCTGGCTAAGGCTTCTGGGGGAGAGTCAGGGCGGCCATCCATCAGGAGGAAGAGCTGGGTGTCATCTGCATATTGATGGCAACCCAGCCCAAACTTCCGTACCAGTTGTGCGAGAGGGCACATGAAGATGTTGAATAGGATAGGAGAGAGGACCGTTCCTTGTGGGACTCCATAAGTAAGTTGCCGGTGGCCTGATGTTTTCTCTCCTATTGCAACCCTCTATCCACGATCCCAGAGGAAGGAGATCAGCCATTGAAGGGCTGCCCCTTGTATTCCGGCATCGATGAGGCGGCGAACTAGAAGCTCATGATCAACTGTGTCGAACGCTGCTGAGAGGTCTAGTACAGTGGTCCCCAACCTTTTTGAGGCTGGGGACCGGCAGGGCAACTGCCCGCCCGCGCCTGCCGTGCATGCGTGGCCGAAATCATGCATGCACGGCACTTTCGGCCGCTCATGTGCAATGCGTGGGCGCGGCCCTGATTCCCTCTCCCCCCCTCCCGCAGTAAGAAGCTTCCCGGGCCGCAAGCTTGCGGCCCTGGGAAGTTTTTTACTGTGGGGTGGGGGGCGGGGAGAGGGAGCCACGGCCCGGCGCCAAGGCCTTCACGGCCCGGCACCGGGCCGTGGCCCCGCGGGTTGGGGACCACTGGTCTAGTAATATCAGCAGTGCCGACCTGCCTCAGTCCAACTGGCGACGGAGATCGTCCATCAGTGCGACTAGCGCTGTCTCTACCCCATGGCCAGGCCGGAAACCTGACTGGGATGGGTCTAGGACTGAAGCTTCTTCCAGGTATTCCATCAGTTGGTTTGCAACTCCCCTATCTATCATCTTCCCCAGAAATGCTAAATGCGAGACGGGTCTGTATATGTCAAGTATGTATTTGGCAATGCAATCTCCTTTTCACACTTGATTTTTAATGCATCAGACATGATAATTATTCAAAGTGTGACTCTTAGAAGTACAATGCGCTGCTTTATTATGCTTCTAACAATAGAACTTTGAAAAGGATTCCGTATGACTATGCAAAAAGATACCACCAATTTAGTGTATAGAAACACTTATGGCATGGGATTACTCTCCAAAACATAGACTGGGAAATAAATTTGCTCTTTAACTGTTAAATAAAATTCAGTCACCAGAAATAGCATCAACAATAAAATTACACTCCCCCCAACTCCCATGAATATTAGATGTGTTCTAACATTAAGGATACTGCTCTTCAAAAAGTGTACATAATGAGGATAGTGAGAAATATTTTTCTTGTATCAGCCTGGGTTCTTTGCTCTATATTATACAGATTTTCCACCTTGTTGCTTAGACTTGCAGTGAATTTATTTCCTTGTTTCAGCTTTTTAAGAAACAGTCTTGAGATTGTTGAGTATCTAATTGGAGGCAGAGACAGCAAGGTGGTGAAAGTAATGAAATTTATACTCCTTAAGAGGCCAGTGCTATTATGTATTAGGAGTGTGCAAACAAACAAGCAAACCCCCCCCTGTTTTTTGGTGGGTTTGGATATATTATACCCCCAAAATATTGTTATTTCCCGATATTCCCAAATCTCAATACTGGTATGGTATTCTGATTCAGTAAGATTTGGGTATGCTGAATTTTCCCCACCTCCATTATAGCCTGTGCTGACCACTGCTGTCGATGGTCTCCATCTGGAGAATAAATATGAGGCTATGGGGGGGGGGCTTTTTTATCTTAGAGGCATCAAATTTGCAGCATAGCTGCTAGTGCCTCTCTGTAAAATGTCCCCCAAGTTTCAAAAAGATTGGGCCAGGAGTTCCTATTCTATGAGTCCTCAAAGATGAGTCCCCAGTCTTTCGTTCTTTCCCATGGAAAGAAGGCATTTAAATTTTACAGGGAATGCCATCCCTTTACAATTTAAATGCCTTTTGCAAGTCACAACAGTGACACAAGAGTGAACTCTGAAGGCATTTAAAGGGCTCACAATGAATGGCATTGGCAGTGAGGAGGTTGTTGTAGGTGGAACTTGTAGCAGAGGAAAGACATCTGATGCTACCTAGTAAATTAATTTTCTTATACCCTTTTGTGATTCTGTATTCTGGAAAAATTATGACAACATAATTCCTTGTAGATCTGATACTGTGTTATTTAATCAACTCTAATACATTTTGTAATAAATTTCTGGTGTGTTGAGACTGCAAACATTTCCAAAATGATGCATGTTAATTTGACTTAGAAGTGATTTATGGTTCTAATCAATGCTCATGAAGAACAGCATAAGCAATGTATACTTACACACAGTAAAAAGAAACTGTTTCATGTCCTTGTGTATTATGTATACCATTGGTACATATGTTCCCCCTATGGAAATTCCTGTGGCTTCAAAAAGTGCTACAATTATGACAGAAATTTCTCTCTAATAAATTTGTGTGGGTATGATTGCACAGAGGAAGAATTCTCTTGTATGAACCAAACCTTAGCTTTGTTCACTTTGCTCTTGCTTTAACTTGTACTGTTATAAAATGGCTTCCAAAGTATCCTATTCCATCTCATATTTTCTATATATCAACAAATATGTCATTTTTGCTAGCATTTTTGACATTTGGGTTTTATCAGATAGTAGCTTTGACCATCACTCATAGCAATTTATGGCTTTCGGATTTATCAGATTATGGAGAATTGCACTACACCACAAATTGCTATGGCAACACTGATAGAGAACTTAAAATTCTACATGCTGTGGAACCACATGGGCAAAGGCTGCTGGTGTTCATACTGCCTCTATTTGTCAGTAGTGTGAACAAAAGAATTGCTATCTGAATACAGTTTCAAAGATTGCTTGTTAAAATATAAAGTGAGCACACTGGCTGGAGAAGTTATTGTTACAGACCTAGTAAATTCTGGGTGTCTCCACCAGGACCTAGTGCTAAGCACAGTCTGCTATGTTGGAATTTGTGCAGTTTGCAGACATTGCTTGCATTTAGTGTAACTTGGCTAAATATGCATGTCTGACCCTTGGGATGACGCCCTCTAGCGTTTTTACGGCAGACTCAATACGGGGTGGTTTGCCAGTGCCTTCCCCAGTCATTACCATTTACCCCCCAGCAAGCTGGGTACTCATTTTACCGACCTTGGAAGGATGGAAGGCTGAGTCAACCTTGAGCCGGCTGCTGGGATCGAACTCCCAACCTCATGGGCAGACAGCTTCAAACAGCATGTCTGCTGCCTTACCACTCTGCGCCACAAGAGGCTCTGTAACTTGGCTATTGAATGTCTAAACTTATATCGTGAAGTATGACAGCATTTATGTTAATTCTATTTCAAATATTGTATTGGGTCCAGTATTTACTACCAAATACAAAGGAATTAGGAGGATAGGTGTGACTAGCTTTAACTGGGAGTAATATAAAAGTAGCCAGGAGAAAGCAGCCATGATGTTGACTTGAGTTACTAGTATTTTTCAGACAGGTTTTATATTTGTGGTGGCTTAACTGTTTCACAGGCTTTGCGTGGGTGTTCTACACAGAAGATTTTAACTTCTCTCTTCTGGTACCTTTCTGCCAAACTTGTTAGTTCTAAAAGCTAAAAATCTCAATTAGCGTACTCTGTACTTTTCCTTTTACTCAAATGAGTTACAATTTGTTGGAATTTTCCTGGTGGATTTGCATATTAGGTAACTTTATTCTTTAGACATCTGTTGCATAAGTAAGTATTCTTAGACTTTTATACTATGGAGATAAGAACTTGGCTCCATCTAATTGAGCATTCTGTTTCCAGCTGTGACTAGCCATATGTCTCTGGAACACTTCATGCCAGCAGGGCATGAAGATGATGGCATTTTGCTGTTTGTTTCCAGACTGGAGTTATGCTTCCCTTGAACATGTATGGTTGACAAGGGATGCCACTGACATCGAAATCCTGATGTTAGAAATATGTCAGGATTTTCCTCTCCATTTTAAGTTTGAGTGCTAGTCTGTTTTGTTGACAGTTAAAAAGTTTAGCAAGCTTGAGCATAGACTTTTGCCAGTCATATCTACTGAATATGACTCAGAGCTTTATATTTCTGTCATTTTACCGAATTACTATACAAAATAGCCATTTTGCCAAGTTTCATGAGTGAAAACTGCATTGACTACAACCAGTACACTTTTGATTCCAAGAATGAAAGTAGATATTGGAATTGAGAAGAGTGAAGTGGTATGGAAGCAGTGACAAGATGGCTCAGAGTTGTTTGAAGCTCAGCATTTCAAAGTTGGATGTCCTTATGGCTGAGTAAAAAAGGTCCCAAGTGTGGAAGCACATTTCCTCATCCTGGATGGGGTGCAGGTGACAGTGGCTCACTCCCCTTTTCTGTGGAGGCCCAGATCACAAGAGTATTGCAGCTGTCATTCTACCATCTGCACCAAGCTGAAGTACTAGCACCCCATTTGGTCCCGGAACACCTTAGCCATAGTGATCAATGAAATGGTCACCTCTAGACTGGATTTATGCAACTTACTCTATTCAGGCCTACCCTTAACCTTGACCTGGACACTAAAACTGCTCCAGTATGCTGCAGCCAGATCCTCACAGGGATACTGTGGAGGTCTCATATCCGGTCCGCTCTCCAACAACTGCACTTGCTCCTAGTTGAATTCTGGATCAGACTTAAGGTTTTGATAATCACCTTTCTTAAGGTTTTGGTAATTATCTTTAAGGCTATACACAGTCTAGGTCCAATGTACCTGAGGGACTGCCTCGTTTTCTATACCCCTCAAAGAGCTCTTTGCTCCAGAACTTTCAACTGGCTAGTGATCCCTGGCCTCAAAGAAGCATGTCTGACCTCAACCAGGGCCAGATCCTTCTTTGTCCTGGCCCCACATGGTGGAATTCTCCCAGAACAGATCAGGGCCCAGCTGGAGTTAGCACAGTTTTGCAGGGCCTACAAAATGAAGCTTTTCTGCCAGGCATTTGGTTGAAGTTTACCAGCACCATTCACTGGGCCCCCCAAACCCCCTCCCCATGATCTGACAAAGCTATTGGGATATTGTTGAAACCACTGCTGTTGCTGTAGTTTTATTCGATAGCATTGCCGAATTGCATTATACTTACTCCCATATTCTCCGTAAACCTATATTCTCCCATGTTCCATGTAAACTGCCCTGAGCTGCAAGGATGGGCAATCCTTATCCATGGTTCCTCTATATATTTGTGAAACAGCCTGGGGGGATTGAACGTGTCCGGGTGCTACAAGAATAATATAATATATTGGTGAAAGGAAGAATTTACTTAATTTTATGTTCTAGTTAGAAGATTTGAAGATAGAAGACTAGGATGGCAGTCACCTTGAACATTTTTCAGTTCATCATTTTAATTATAGATCTGTATGCTTCACACATCCATTGCAACAGCTTTACCTGATTAATATACATCAGCAGTGTTTGTATAGCAAATGTACCTTTTATTGTTCTTCAGAATTTGAGCAGAATGAAGATTGTAGGATATGGTTTCATGTTTGCCCTATGAATCTTCAGCTTGTCATCCGAGAAAAAGAAATGCTTCCATTAATACTTGCCTGTTTCTGCTTTTATGTTGCAGGGCTTCTAATGAATATCCTCTGATTATCTAAATTCAACAGTTGGATCTCCAGATACCAAAACTGGGGGTGGATACCTCTGGAATCAACATGTAGCAGATGGCTACTGCACCAACAAACTTGCTGCTTCGAGACAAGACTTTTGTCTCTTGAAACTCCATGTACAGTCAGCAGTGAATGAATCATTTTAAGGATCCTTGTTTTTTGGATGTTGACTGGGCTTTGTTAGTTAAGGTTTAAATTAGATTTGTGGTGTTGGTTAAACTGAGAAACCATGAGTAGTAATCTTGGAAAAGAAAAAGATTGTAAGGAGAAAGACCCCAAAGTGTCTTCGGCAAAGGAAAGAGAGAAAGAAGCTAAGGCCACAGGTGGATTTGGGAAAGAAAGCAAAGAGAGGGAGCCTAAAACCAAAGGGAAAGAAGCCAAAGATGGGAAGAAGGACTCCAGCAGTGTGCAGCCAGGTGTGGCTTTTTCAGTGGACAATACAATAAAACGACCTAATCCAGCACCTGGCGCTCGCAAAAAATCCAGCAATGCCGAGGTGATCAAAGAGCTAAACAAATGCCGGGAAGAAAATTCAGTGCGATTGGACTTAGCTAAGCGGTCTATACATCTCCTCCCATCATCTGTAAAAGAGTTAACACAGTTAACAGAACTTTATTTATATGGTAACAAACTGCAGTCACTACCAGCTGAGGTGGGCTGTCTTGTGAATCTTGTGACACTGGCCCTGAGTGAAAACTCTCTTACCAGCCTGCCTGACTCTCTTGATAACTTGAAGCAACTCCGTATGCTTGATCTGCGGCATAACAAACTTAGAGAAATTCCTCCAGTGGTGTACAGGCTACTTTCCCTTACCACACTTTATCTGCGCTTTAATCGTATCACAGCTGTGGAAAAGGATATCAAGAACTTGTCAATACTCACCATGCTCAGTATACGGGAGAACAAAATCAAGCACCTGCCTGCAGAAGTTGGTAAGTAAATTTAATGATTTAATGCTGTTTACTTATTTCTGTTCTCATTTATTTATTTACACTTTCACCCTTTCCTTCCCATCTCAGGGCAACATACATAGAAAGTGGTGTTTCAGTGGTGAATTGCAAAAAATGGTGTTTCTTAGTTAATGTTGAAAATACTTTAATATAACGATACTTCTACTTTTGGATAGCGTGGTTCTTATTTCAAAACTGAGACTGAATTATAAAGCTGAATTGTGCAGTCAGGCAGCTTCCTATTGTGTTACAACTGCCTTTGGTCCAAGGATTAAGGGATTGTGTGTATTTTATTCCCTTACTTTAGCTCCCCAAAGTGCTTCTGTGTACATGGAAATTGCAATGAGAGAGCATGAGCTTGTGTCCATGCAATCTTTTCCATTTTGTGGGATCACATGACATTAGCCTGTATGAATTGGCCCTCAGGTAGCATAAGGTGCTCTCTAAAAACAATTTGAAACCTTTCTGAAACAGTATAGTCCTCAATTATTTGTGGCCAGATCAGTCAAGAGGAAAGGGAACTTTTCACTGTATTCAGAATTTCTCTCTTGCCTTTCATCCTAATCTTTCAAAGTGGCTAACGTGCAAAAAAAACTTTAAAAAGCAACAAAACCATAATGGTGCTTGAACATCTCCCCAGTGATACGCAGAGAAGGAGGGAATCAATTTGTGTCTTTCAGTTGTGTACACAGGAGCCCCCACTGGCACTCAGTGCAGCTAGAGGGAGAATCACTTTACACACCATGGCTTCAAAGGATGGCATCAAAGAATGTTCATCTTTTCTGAGCTATTTTAACTCATGTCACCCTAGAGGTTAACGTGGAGTTCTTTCAGCATTTGTTGTTAAGAAATAGGAATACCTTGCCTATAAGTTAGATCACTTAATTTTCCTTATCCGTCTAGGAAACCTCCATTCCATTGCAGCAGCAAATATGTAGAGTGGAATAGAAGAATGCAAATTAATAGTGAGTCAGACAGTGAGCATGAGAAATATGTTGAACTAGAAAGAAGTGTCTGACAGAATGTGAGGCATTCCTGTTATTTGAAATGGTTGTTAGGCTTACCGTGCACATTAGTTTTCACATTTTATTAGGTATGTTTTATACCCAGTTTAGGAATATTGGGATTACAAATTAAGAGGGATTTTATAAAATTGAAATGGAATACATTATGGGTATTAGTGTTCTAAAGATACAAGTTCTCAAGTGGATCAAACCTCCTTGAAGCAACAAGACAGAAAACTAAAAGGGAGGGTAAATAAGAATATGAGGGAAAAGGAAAGGGTGTAAGGTAAAGAGAGACTGCTTTTCCTTTCTTCCCTATTTTGTTCTTGTGTTTTACCTTGGCTCTAGCAGTGGTCCTCAACCTTTTTATCACTGGGGACCGGTCAACGCTTGAAAATTTTACTGAGGCCCAGGTGGGGTAGTCTTTTGCCGAGGGATGTTGCCACCACCTGAGCCCCTGCTCCACTTGCTTTCCCGCCAGTGCCCGTGACTTCCTGCCATCTGCTAGGGGCGCTGCCAGCAGCAGCTGCGTAGTGCCACGCCAAGGGGAAGCCCCAGCCATGGTGGCCGCTGGAGAGCACCAAAGGTGAGCCGGTGGCAGACTAACAGGGCAGCCCCCGAGGAAGCATCTGGGGAGGAGAAACCACAGCCCAGTACCAACTGATCCACGGACCAGGACCGGTCCCCGGACTGGGATTTAGGGACCACTGCTCTAGAGGAAATATTTGAGAAGAGAGCTGTGAATAAATGAAGAGTAGAGGCAAAATGATACACCATTCTGGCTCCCCCCTCCCCCTTTCACCTAGTATGCATGCTTTGTTCTCTTCTGCAGGGTCATCTTGATAGCCAGGTTGCCAGGCAAAATATGAATTTATTTTGGCAGATGGACTCACCCACCATAAAAAAAATCCTAGTGTGATGACAGCCTATAGCCTGCAGAATAAGAAAGATATTAATAGATACATCTTCAACAAATTTTATACAATGATGAAGTGAGGCAATCATAGTAGGAGTGGTTAACCTAAAAAGTGAAATACTTCTGCTTCCTCAGATATTTAGTATATAATAAATAGTAATAAAAGCCAAGGTTGGGGGCTTTTTTGGAGGACCCCTGCTCATCACGATGGGAGACTTCTTCTGCCCCCACCGCAGCTAAGGGGGTGGTGGTAAGGACTTTTTCATGCTGCCCTACAGAGAGTGAGAGAAGGGGAAGGGTCCAGCGAATGCTGGCAGGGGCTCATGGGAATTGTAGTCCACGGACATCTGGAGGGCCGCAATTTGACTACCCCTGCTTTAGTGAGTGCTGCTTGACCTTGAAGGCTATAAAACTAGTGAAAAACAGAAAACTATTCCCTCCCTAAATAAAACTATGACATTATCAAGCAGTCTATTTTTATTTTATCTGTATTTCACTTATAGAAAAAATACATTAATTGAGTCAATTTGTTTTGTTTATTTTCAGTGTAAGGAAAGACTTAATGGTTAAAACATCTTTTTCTTTTTAGGCTTAAACCTTAATTTATCAATTGACTTTATGTAATCAGGGTGTGAATATATAGTATTAAAGTAGAACCAGCCATGCCACTGCAATGTGATGAAAGTTTTTAAACTATATAATATTCTTAAATTGAAGCTAACCAGTGTTTCTTAGGCCATGACTTGGATAGTCCAGGCTAGCCCAATCTCATTAGATCTTGGAAGCTAAATGGGGTTCACCCTAGTTACTATTTGGATGAGAGACCATTATGGACTACCAGGGTCATGATGCAGAGGCAGACAATTGAAAACCACCTCTGAATGTCTTGTCTCAAAAATCTCATGGGTTGTCATAAATCAGCTGTGATTTGATGGCCAAAAAAGTGTTCCTTTTAGTCTAATCAACGTCCCTAGATACTATGCCATCTAGATAGCTTCAGGGATCTACATTATTTCAAAGTAATAGCTGTTATGCCAATTTAGAACAAATCAACAGAAGGCAGAAGTAAAATATACAGGTTTATATACTAAAAATCCCCCTTCAAGGATCGCTGCCTTGTTGTGGCAAGGGGGCTTGCGTAGTTCAGTGAAGCTATGAGCTATGCCGTGCAGGGCCACCCAAGACGGACAGGTCATAGCTGAGAGCTCTGACAAAAGGTGATCCACTGGAGAAGGCAATGGCAAACCACTCCAGTATCTTTGCCATGAAAACTCTATGGACAGTTCCAATAGGCATAACGATATGACGCTGGAAGATGAGCCCCTCAGGTCGGAAGGTGTCCAATATGCTACTGGGGATGAGCAGACGGCTAGTACGAGTAGCGCCAGAATGAATGAAGCGGCTGGGCCAAAGCCGAAAGGACGCTCAGTTGTGGAAGTAACTGGTGGCGAAAAGACAGTCCGATGCTGTAAAGATTTTTATTCCATAGGAACCTGGAACGTCAGATCCATGAATCAAGGCAAGCTGGACGTGGTTAAACAAGAAATGAGAAGACTGAACATCGACATTTTAGGAATCAGTGAACTAAAATGGACAGGAATGGGTGAATTTAATTCAGATGACCATCAGGTATACTACTGTGGTCAAGAATCTCACAGAAGAAATGGAGTAGCATTCATAATCAATAAGAGAGTAGGAAAAGCAGTCTTGGGATACAATCCCCAAAATGACAGAATGATCTCAGTTCGAATCCAAGGCAAACCATTCAACATCACAGTGATCCAGGTCTACGCCCCAACCACTGCTGCTGAAGAGGATGAAGTTGATCAGTTCTATGAAGCCCTACAACACCTTCTAGAAGCAACGCCCAAAAATGATGTGCTTATCATCATGGGAGATTGGAATGCTAAAGTAGGAAGCCAAAAGATAACCGGGATAACAGGCAAGTTTGGCCTTGGAGTACAAAATGAAGCAGGGCACAGGCTGGTAGAATTTTGTCAAGAGAATACAATGGTCATAGCAAACACTCTTTTCCAGCAACCCAAGAGACGACTCTACACATGGACATCACCAGACGGTCAACACAGAAATCAGATTGACTATGTGCTCTGCAGCCAAAGATGGAAAAGTTCTATCCAGTCAATAAAAACAAGACCAGGAGCTGATTGTGGTTCAGATCATGAGCTTCTTGTTGCAAAATTTAGGCTTAAATTGAAGAAAGTAGGGAAAAGCACTAGGCCACTCAGGTATGAACTAAATCATATCCCTGACGAATACACAGTGGAGGTGACAAATAGATTTAAGGAATTATATTTGATAGACAGAGTGCCTGAAGAACTATGGACGGAGGTTCGCAACATTGTACAAGAGGTAGCAACTAAAACCATCCCAAAGAAAAAGAAATGCAAGAAATCAAAATGGCTGTCTGAGGAAGCTTTACAAATAGCTAAGGAGAGAAGGGAAGTGAAAGGCAAGGGAGAAAGAGAAAGATACACCCAATTGAATGCAGAATTCCAGAGAAAAGCTAGAAAAGATAAGAATGCCTTCTTAAATGAACAGTGCAAACAAATAGAAGAAAACAATAGAATGGGGAGGACCAGAGATCTTTTCAAGAAAATTGGAGATATGAAGAGAACGTTTCATGCAAAGATGGGTATGATAAGGGACCAAAATGGTAGGGACCTCACAGAAGCAGAAGAGATCAAACAAAGGTGGCAAAATTATACAGAAGAACTATACAAGAGCGAGCTTAACATCCCTGATGACCACAATGGGGTAGTTACTGACCTGGAGCCAGACATCCTGGAATGTGAAGTCAAATGGGCCTTAGGAAGTCTGAGCAACAATAAAGCTAGTGGTAGTGACAGCATTCCAGTTGAACTATTCAAAATCTTAAAGGACGATGCAGTAAAAGTGCTACACTCAATATGCCAGCAAATTTGGAAAACTCAACAATGGCCACAGGATTGGAAAAGGTCAGTTTACATTCCAATCCCAAAGAAGGGCAATGCCAAAGAATGTTCAAACTACCGCACCATCGCACTAATTTCTCATGCTAGCAAAGTTATGCTCAAAATCCTACAAGCTAGGCTCCAGCAATATGTGGACCGAGAACTTCCAGAAGTACAGGCAGGATTTCGAAGAGGCAGAGGAACTAGAGATCAAATTGCCAACATACGCTGGATCATGGAGAAAGCTAGGGAGTACCAGAAGAACGTCTACTTCTGCTTCATTGACTATGCTAAAGCCTTTGATTGTGTGGAGCACAACAAATTGTGGCAAGTTCTTAAAGAGATGGGAATACCAGAGCATCTTATTTGTCTCTTGAGAAATTTATATGCAGGTCAAGAAGCAACAGTGAGAACTGAACATGGAATCACTGACTGGTTCAAAATTGAGAAAGGAGTTCGGCAAGGCTGTATACTGTCGCCTTGCCTATTTAACTTGTATGCAGAGTACATCATGAGAAATGCGGGATTAGAGGAGTCACAAATTGGGATCAAGATTGCAGGGAGAAATATCAACAACCTCAGATATGCAGATGATACCACTCTAATGGCAGAAAGTGAAGAGGAACTAAAGAGCCTGTTGATGCGGGTGAAGGAGGAGAGTGCCAAAGTTGGCTTGAAACTCAACATCAAGAAAACAAAGATCATGGCATCCGGCCCTCTCAATTCCTGGCAAATAGAAGGGGAAGAAATGGAGATAGTGACAGATTTTATTTTCCTGGGCTCCAAGATCACTGCAGATGGGGACTGCAGCAAAGAAATTAAAAGACGCTTGCTCCTGGGGAGGAAAGCTATGGCAAATCTAGACAGCATCCTAAAAAGCAGAGACATCACCCTGCCAACAAAAGTGCGTTTAGTCAAGGCTATGGTCTTCCCAGTTGCAATGTATGGCTGCGAAAGTTGGACCATAAGGAAGGCCGAGCGTCAAAGAATTGAGGCTTTTGAACTCTGGTGCTGGAGAAGACTCTTGCGAGTCCCTTGGACTGCAAGGCGAACAAACCAGTCAGTCCTAGAGGAGATCAGCCCTGACTGCTCTTTAGAAGGCCAGATCCTGAAGATGAAACTCAAATATTTTGGCCACCTCATGAGAAGGAAGGACTCCCTGGAGAAGAGCCTAATGCTGGGAGAGATCGAGGGCAAAAGAAGAAGGGGACGACAGAGAATGAGGTGGATGGATGGAGTCACTGAAGCAGTAGGTGCAAACTTAAATGGACTCCGGGGAATGGTAGAGGACAGGAAGGCCTGGAGGATCATTGTCCATGGGGTCGCGATGGGTCGGACACGACTTCGCACCTAACAACAACAATACTAAAAATACTACCAACAAGTGATTGTTGATGTGGAATGTATCTTCTGGTACACCTCCGATACAGAAATAGTCATGGATGTAATGTCCGTTGGAAACGGACCCTGGAAACACACCAGAAGTCTTCAGGGAAGCGGCCAGTGGAGGACACCAAGGCTTCGCTGACTGAGACAGCAGCTGCACCACCGCCGGAGGCCAAAGCAGTGGCCACACCATGGATGCTGAGGCATCAGTGGTGGCGGAGGAGGCTGTGACACTGGAGGCTGAAAGCTGATGGTGGCAGGGTGGCCAGCTGAGGCAGTGGTGGATGGCTGTGCTGGCAGAGGCCATGCTGACGTTGATTGTGGCTATGTAGGATGTGACGGTGTAGGCAGCAGCATCAGAGCTGGCTGCGACAGTGGAGGAGGCAGCATAGTGAGCAAGGCTCAGTGCCGAGATTGGCCGGCCGCCACTCGTCCCATCCCTCTTCCACCTGTACTCCTGACAGATGGCCGAGGCAGCGCTGGCGGTGGAGCACTCAGGGATTGGTGCCAGCCCTGGACAGCCACCACCCCACCCATCCCTCTGGTTCCCCTGGCATGGAGGCCACGAGCCAGGGCCTGATTGTCATGGATGATGTGTTCTGCATCATCTGTGATAATCTGATTCTTGGACATTTTTTGAATCTGTTATGACTTTGCTAGGTTAAACAAAACAGAAATGTAGGGTTGAAACTTAGAACATGGTGTATTATTATTATTATTATTATTATTATTATTATTATTATTATTATTATTATTATTATTATTATTATTATTATTATTATTATTATTATTATTGGATTTTTAGTCCACCACTCCTGAAAGGCTTGTGGTGGGTCACAACACATACAATCCCCAATAAAAATTCCCCTAATGCAATAAAATAGTTTTAAAAACCTAAAAAGTGGCGGTGGAACATACACAACCTAACCCAACCTGCCCACAGCCCAGGGGGCAAAGGGGTCATTAATCATATCACTACATTTCACCACCACCAAGAATAGTCGGGGGGGGGGGGGGCCCAGCTCTTCCTTAGGGTTGCTGGCCTTAAACATAAACCTGGCGGAAGAGCTCCATCTTACAGGCCCTGTGAAAAGCTGAAAGCTCCTGCAGGGCCCGTAGCTCTTCCAGGAGCTCATTCCACCAGGCAGAGGCCAGGACTGAGAAGGCCCTGCCTGGCCCTGGTCAATGCCAAACACACTTCCCTAGGGCTGGGAATGACCAACAAATTTGTACCCACAGAGCGTAAAACCGATAGGGCAAGAGGCGGTCCCTCAATTATGTGGGTCCCAGATTAGGTAAAGGTTTCCCCTGTGCAAGCACCGAGTCATGTCTGACCCTTGGGGTGACGCCCTCTAGCGTTTTCATGGCAGACTCAATATGGGGTGGTTTGCCAGTGCCTTCCCCAGTCATTACCGTTTACCCCCCAGCAAGCTGGGTACTCATTTTACCGACCTCGAAAGGATGGAAGGCTGAGTCAACCTTGAGCCGGCTGCTGGGATTGAACTCCCAGCCTCATGGGCAAAGCTTTCAGACGGCTGCCTTACCACTCTGCGCCACAAGAGGCTCTTAGGGTCCCAGATTGGAGGGCCTTAAATGTTAATACCAAAACTTTGAACCTGATCTGGGCAGCAGTGTAACCAGTGCAGCTGCCTCCGCACAGGCTGGTTGTGGGCCCTCCAAGGTTTCCCTGTGAGGAGCCTAGCAGCCGTATTTTGCACCAACTGTAATTTCCGGATCAGACCCAAGGGCAAGCCCACGTAATTAATAGGTTAGGGAAAATTCAGGAGGTAGAAAAATATAAAGCAGCCTAATAGGAGGGTGATTGCAAAAATCTTTCCTTCTATGCAATGTTTACAGTAAAACTGAAGTTGAATCGTCTCATTGAGCAAAGCAAATTCAGAATCTTAAATTGAAATGCTTCATTTGTGATGTTGAAGGCATGGATGGGATTCACTTTTGGTTTTTCAATAGTTATAATATTTACACTTTTATTCACTGTACATTCTCATTTTCAGGTGAGTTGTGTAACCTCATAACGCTGGATGTAGCACACAATCAGCTTGAACATCTTCCAAAGGAGATTGGAAATTGCACACAGATCACCAAACTTGACCTACAGCACAATGAACTTTTGGACCTTCCAGACAGTATAGGTATGTAAAGGTGTGCCTAAAGATCTTTTATTTCCAGAATTCAGGTCTTTGAATAAAAGCCTAACAGTAATTTCCCCTTAAATGAAAATAATAGCTGATTTTATTTTACAAAGTTTTAATGATGTTCATTTGAAGCCCAGTTTTTAAATAATTTATTTCATTCTATATACTTTCTCATCTGAGGGATGATTTACACATTACGATTTTCTTACATTGAAATTTTTAAACAGATAGCCATCTGATGGAGAGGCTGATTCTGTGAAGATTCAAGGGGGTGGTAGGTTACAGTGGATGAGTGATAGGGTTGTGAGTGTCCAGCATAGTGCAGGGGGTTGGACTAGATGACCCAGGAGGTACCTTCCAACTGTATGATTCTATGATTCAGTGTAAAATGTCCGATAGAACCTTAAAGACTAATAATTGTATCCAGCATTAGTAACCGTAACTTGTGCAGAGATAGGCGCACAAATTTCAACATGATCTTCTAAAAGCTATGAACCAGTGTTCATGAAGCCATACCCTAACAACCATCTGAGGCCACATGGGTCATTTGACTGTGGCGGGGCGGGTTCATAAGTTTGTGTATTGGGGGTGAGGTTTGCTTTTTAATATGGACCCATCTAGAGCCGCAGCCTGGGGGAACTGCAGTGGAAGTTGGCTGAAGCAAAATTGCATTCCCTCCCCACACCCTTTCCCCACTGCTCCCTGAGCAGCAAAGAAGCATCCACCCAGCAGAACAAGGAGGATTATTGTGGCCTTGGTGGTGGGCTCTGCTGAGCCCTTCCCTATCTCCTGGGTGGCAGCTGTCACCCCAGATGGACCTCAACCTGGTCCACAGATGCCTAGTCCCGCGAAAAGGATGAAGAAAATGAAGTATGGTCATTCGCCTTGTCTCAGTGACGGTGTCCACTCCCCCCTTCAGTTGGACTTGGGTATGCAGGAAACTGGACCATCGTCCCAGGCCCCATTGGGGCCATTGCATTACGTGCTGTCAATGCTGTGCTCTCTCAGGCAGGCCCCAGCCTCTGTGCCAGTTCTGGCAGACCTCCAAGGGAACTGTGGCCGCATCAGAGATGACCGCACTGAAGAAGGCCTCATCCAATTCAGGCACTCCCAGTCGCAGCATGTCTTGGATGAGGCTGTCTTCACTGGTTTCTGTCAAATACCCAGGATTTTCCCATTTAAAGTATTTGGGACAATGTCCAGTTTATCCAAGATCTTATCGTTCCACCCCCAACTCTCAGTCCCATATAATAACTCTTTGAAAACTTTGTCCAAAAAGCCTCTAATAGACAGGGCAACAAATTGTCCACCTTTAGAAAAAAATAATTTTAAATTGGTTCCAGCAGTGTTACAAGCTGCCAAAAGGACGATGTTAAATTGGTCCTGCAAAGAAAGAGAAGCCTGGAATATGATACCTAAGTATTTGAATGTGAGAAATTGCTCAATTCCATGCTCATTTATAACCCAGCTAAATTTAGATCCAAAATTGCCAAGAACAACTATTTTTGTCTTGTTGTCATTTATTTTCAAATACTCTTGGTCACAGTACTTGGCTTTAGCTGATAGCATCTTCCTAAGGTCAGGAATGGATATAAGTGCCATATCGTCAGCGTAAAATAATAATAATTTGCTGATCATCCAGAGAGGGTGAGGGTCGGTCCAAGGTATTCATAGCCTGAACTATATCATTTATATAGAAACTAGCCACATAGCCTGATGCATCTGACAATAGAACGGGCGCTAGCCACCTCCCCCCCCCCCCCCCACTGGTAGGCCAGCTGAGGCCTGGAGAAGCCTCAGTGGGCATTCTTGGGGCGTGGAGGGGGAGTGCTGGCAGGGACACAGATCCTTCCACCACCTCATGCAAAAGGCCCACCGATGCCCCCAGAGGGCTCGGCAGGCATTTTTGGCATGGGGCAGGAAGGGCTGGCAGGGATGTGGCTCCTCCCGCCACCACACGCAAAAGGTCCACTGATGTCCCCAAAGGGCTTGGCAGGTGTTTTGTGGTGCAGAGCAAGAAGAGCTGGAGGTGATGCAGCTCTTCCTGCCACTGCATGTAAAAGGGCCACCAAAGCCCCAAGAGGGCTTGGCAGGTGCATTGCGGGGTGGAAAGGGCCAGCAAGGGCACGGCTTCTCCCATCACCACGCGCAAAAGAGCCAGAGGGTTTCGGTGGGCATTTTGCAGGATATGTGTGGGGGGAGAAGCCCTGGTCAGGGACGTGGCTCCTCCTGCCACCGGCCACCAAAGACCACCCCCACCAGCCCACAGTCCTAGGTCCACCGCCCTCCCTCTGCTTAGCAGGCTGATACTTCTTCCAAATGGAAGAAGTTTGAGGGGGACGTGATTGGCTATTCATTCAGTGGACGGTGAGTCAGGAATGGGACAGCCAACCTGATTGGTTGGTTGGCAGTGTGACCAAACTCCTTCCACCACCGGTTACTGGCTTTATTTAGAGTACAGATTAAACAAAAATGAAGGCAGTAGAAATCCCTGCCTCACTCCCTTCATAAGATGGATTCGATCTGTAAACTGGCTATAGACATCAACTCTAACCCTCAGAAAGGCTTGAAAGGAGTTCCTGCAATAGTCTGATTAATCTCTCTATTCCACAATTGTCAAATTTAGCCATAGCCTAGACTAGTGGTCCCCAACCTTTTTCAGGCTGGGGACTGGCAGCAGCAGGGAGGGCGATTGCGTGGCCGCGCATGCCGCGCACGCGTGGCTGCGCACGCATCATGTGTGGCCGAAAACAGAAATGCCGCACATGCTCGTTTTCGGCCGTGCATGGCACATGTGCGTTTGCGTGGCCCGGCCGCGCGTGCGCAGCCCTGCTTCCCTCTCCCCCCCTCCCACAGTAAGAAGCTTGCCAGGCTGCAAGCTTGCGGTCTGGGAAGTTTCTTACTGCGGGGGGGGGGGGGGAGAGCCGCAGCCCACTGCCAGGGCTTTCATGGCCCGGCACCGGGCTGCGGCCCGATGGTTGGGGACCACCGGCCTAGACCGCTCGATGGAATTAAAGGCCAACATAAGATTGACAGAAGCTATGAAAGAGCCTGGCCCTAAATGGTATTGGATATTTCTGAATTAAAGCTGCCAGGATCAGGCAGTGATCTATTGTACTATAGCATTTGAGAAAGCTGGCTTGCTCAGAGTTAAAAAGGTCAGTGTAGTCAGCCTGGTCTTCCAATTTCACAAGGAGATTGTGATTATATAATTTAGAGGCCACATCCAACAGGTTGATGGGACGATAATTTGCAGGGTCAGGACAGTCACCTTTATAAAAAAATAGAGACTATAATACTTTGTGTCCAGGTAGGTGGCACATTACAGGTATTATCAATTTCTGTAAATAATGTGGCAAAAATAGGAGACCAGCAATGCACATATGATTTATGTAACAAGGGGGAATTAAATCCTTCCCTGGGGCATTGCCAGAGGACAGAGAATTAATAAATTGAGTACATTCTGACAATGTAACTGAATCCCAAACAGGAAGATTCTCCTCTTCCAAGATGTTAAACTCAGAGGAGGGCTCCCTTAGAGAAGAAAAATAGAGAGAGGAAAAATGCTTGCACCATATATCTGTTGAAACAAGAGGAGTTATATGATTACTTGCCTGAATACCTGAGGCGATCATCTTCCAAAATCTTTTTATCGTTCTTTTTATAATGGTAAGAGCCAACTCCACCCAATGAGATTTAATTATATAGATATAAGTTTTTTTTGTCCTTAGAAATCGCTTATAATAGTACTGGGTCGGAATTTGAATAGAATAGTCAGATTTAGCTAATCTAACTCTACGTTGTAAGAACAAAGAGACTCATGGATTTACAGTTCTGGTCAAACTAGAATTTCCTTAAAGGATCCTGATGGGCTGAACTACAAGTAATTAAATATGGGCTGAGTGAGGAAATGATATTAGTTAAATTTTTAATTGCATTAAATCTAAGATGAATTGCATTTGCAAGTCTATTAAAGGCCGAGAGTTAAGACAATACAGTTGGTTCATGCCATTTGAGCCTATGCTTAACTAGGTTTGAGTTTGCACTACTGTGATCAGCAACCATATGGAAATTGGTTAAAGAGAAAAAAAGTGCTGAGCTAATTGGGATAAAGATCTAACTCTATAGATGGTAGTTTCAGAGTTTGAGTATAAAAGCTTTGCCATACTGCAGTGAGGTTTGAGCTCATTTTCTTGTGACTAGACCAGTTGGAATCTGCCTTGTGTGATCGTGGAATTTCATACTATCTACTTGCATCCTTTTCTCTCTTTAGCACAAATTTCCGTACCTTTCCTCTGATAACTTTAACTAAGAGTTATATCAGCATCAGTGATAAATGTATATTTGTTCTCATTGCATAAAAATATTTAAAGATGCTCAACAATTTAAACTTTGTAACATAAGTTTTTATTCTATGTTGCTTGCACAGCACACATTGTCAAAAATGTATCAGCCTCTCACATTTATACCATACTCTAGTCATTAGAAACATATTGTCTTTGTATATGGAGACTGTTAGAGCCAGTTGCTGTTGATTTGCTTGTCGCTTATGAATGTGTTATGAATGTCATTTACTTAGACTTTAGTAAAGCTTTTGACAAGGTTCCCCATGATGTTCTGATGGATAAGTTGAAGGACTGCAATCTGGATTTTCAGATAGTTAGGTGGATAGGGAATTGGTTAGAGAACCGCACTCAAAGAGTTGTTGTCAATGGTGTTTCATCAGACTGGAGAGAGGTGAGTAGCGGGGTACTTCAGGGCTCGGTGCTCGGCCTGGTACTTTTTAATATATTTATTAATGATCTAGATGAGGGGGTGGAGGGACTACTCATCAAGTTTGCAGATGACACCAAATTGGGAGGACTGGCAAATACTCCGGAAGATACAGAGTTCAACGAGATCTGAACACAATGGAAAAATGGGCAAATGAGAACAAGATGCAATTTAATAAAGATAAGTGTAAAGTTCTGCATCTGGGTCAGAAAAATGAAAAGCATGCCTACTGGATGGGGGATACGCTTCTAGGTAGCACTGTGTGTGAACGAGACCTTGGGGTACTTGTGGACTGTAAACTAAACATGAGCAGGCAGTGTGATGCAGCAGTAAAAAAGGCAAATGCCATTTTGGGCTGTATCAACAGGGGCATCACATCAAAATCACAAGATGTCATAGTCCCATTGTATACGGCACTGGTCAGACCACACCTGGAGTACTGTGTGCAGTTCTGGAGGCCTCACTTCAAGAAGGACGTCGATAAAATTGAAAGGGTACAGAGGAGAGCGACGAAGATGATCTGGGGCCAAGGGACCAAGCCCTATGAAGATAGGTTGAGGGACTTGGGAATGTTCAGCCTGGAGAAAAGGAGGTTGAGAGGGGACATGATAGCCCTCTTTAAGTATTTGAAAGGTTGTCACTTGGAGGAGGGCAGGATGCTGTTTCTGCTGACTGCAGAGGAGAGGACACGCAGTAATGGGTTTAAACTTCAAGTACAACGATATAGGCTAGATATCAGGAAAAAGTTTTTCACAGTCAGAGTAGTTCAGCAGTGGAATAGGCTGCCTAAGGAGGTGGTGAGCTCCCCCTCACTGGAAGTCTTCAAGCAAAGGTTGGATACACACTTTTCTTGAATGCTTTAGGATGCTTAGGGCTAGTCCTGCGTTGAGCAGGGGGTTGGACTAGATGGCCTGTATGGCCCCTTCCAACTCTATGATTCTATGATTCTATGAAATCCATTCTCTAAAGCAGGCTTTCTTAACCAAGGTTTCATGAAATCCTGCGGTTTCTTGATGGCCCTGAAAGGTTTTCCTAAATGGGTGGGAGTTAATTTTTATATATTTTTAGAATTTTTAAAAACATTTATCAGGTGATATGACTATATATGGTCATGTTGACTCACTCACACCCCGTCTAAAATGGTCCAGGATGGGCCTGGAGGGGTGGGGGGTGGGAATGGGAGGGGCCCCAGGTGGGTGTGCACACAGCTAAGCTTCTCAACCTTATTCTGGGGTTTATTGAAGCCTGAAGAATATTTAAGGGGTTTCTCAACAGTAAAAAAATTCAGAAAGGCTTCTTGAAAGCCAACTGAGCAAATGGCTTCCACCATGCATTATTCTCTGGTGCTATATAATGCTGAAACAGGCACCTGCATGCTACAGAAAAAACAGTTGCGTAACACTGACTGTATTCTAGCCACAGTGGTTTGGTTCAACATTAAGCAAGCAGTGGCATGATTTCTTGACATCACATGTTATCCTGTGTTTAAGGTTAGTTTAGGATTGGGCACTGTAACAGTGGTGAGTCACAAGTCCTGGAATTGGAAATCAGGTTCCTAGTATTTAAACATATGTTTCTTAGTCTGAGTAATTTTAAAAATCTTTTTGTGATTCTTGCTGCATTAAACTATAGAACAGTTAGATGGTAAACTTGAAGCTTCGGTGCATTATCAAGTAGCAGCATGTTTGTAGTACTCATGAACTTTCATACTATTTGGTAAGATTTAATTAACTCATGTTACTTAGGTCTGTAAATGATCATATAAATTCCAAAACCAGTGTGCTGTGTGGCTTGTCAGAGCTGTTCACTAGGTGAAAGCCTTGAGTATTTGTATTGTAGAAGCAGCAGAACACAATCATAAGTGGGCCACAAACTCTTCTTTCTTGCTGGAAGTGGGTGCAGTCTGTCTGCAGTTCTCACTAAAAATTGCACACACAACCCCAGGATGTTTTTTGGCAGAAAGTGGGGAACTTAAAGTAGTTATGTACACCTTTCTTGCCCAGGGGCATAGAAAATGGACTCCCGTGCGGTAAATATTAGCTGCTGTACAAAGGCTGGTGATTGACCTTGCAGTTTGCAATTCAAGTAGCTAATATATGGTACATTTCACCAGGAGTTTTAGCTCTAGTTCTTGTGTAATGCTCATATATTTGAGTTAATCTTGAATAGTTCCTATTAGACTGTGTTTTTTTAAGTTTGCACAGTTTAAGGCAATATTAAATACTCCAAAAGCTAGAAGACAAAAAAACTTGTAAATAAAATATGCATGGAAAGCCTATAGTAGAAGTTTATCAGTACTTGTGAGTGAAAAATCATTTGAAAATTGTTTAGCGTGATTATCAGAAAGTAGCATGATTATGATTAGGAAGTATGTAGACTTCCACATATATAACATTTTTTTCAATCTGTTTTCTCAGAAAAAAAACATTTTTTGCCACCAGTTAGCTTTTTTTTTTTGCTACGGACTGTGCTATAAAATGTGGAATAGTAAAAAAGATGTAAAGTTTTCTAAATTAATTACCACAGTATATTCTGACTAGTATGAAAACTCTAAAAAGTGTGGGATTGTATGAGAACGGTGGCTAAGAAGAAACTATTACTATACTGATTCCAGTAGATCAGTGAGAAAATACTCTTAATGGTATAGTTTGTAATTATTCTATGGGTATTTGAATAGTGGTGGTTATATATTTGTAAATTGCCCTGATTACTGTTTAACTTGGTTAACATAAATGCATAGAAATATATTCTTAGAATCCAAGCATTTCTTAAACAGCAGTTTCTGCCATTTATTGTCAGGGAATGGTACACAGATTTACCTTATGGTAGTAGTATTTGTTCCCTGCTGAGTGAATATTGTTCTTTGCTTTCTGCTTTATAGAACTTAAAGTTAAAATTATTGGGGGGGGGGATGACGACAGTAGTGTCATAATTAAAAGAGTCTGTCCTGTGAAACTAACATAATTAGACCTGAACACACTGGAAAAGTGGGCAGATGTGAATAATATTATTTGTTTGTTTGTTTGACTTTTAGGACGTCCCTCTCCAAAACAACCTTGGAGAAGCTTACAACATTTAATAAACCCACACAAAGATACAAAATCATTAAAGTATTAAAATTAATCAACTTAAAAATCTTACTCCATCATTATCCCTGGAGAGCCTAGGATTGCATAAATTGGAATTAATATTTCTTATCCAGGCTCAGATGGGGAGAGTGTAAGGCATAGGAGGGATGAGGGCCCATTCTGATGATGAGTGCTGTCCTGGGGGAAGAGTGCCACTTTGTAGGCCCTTTGGAACTTTGGCAGTTCTATAAGGACTTGGGTCTCTGCTGGCAGCTCATTCCACCTGGCTGGAGCCAGGGCTGAAAAGGTCCTGGCTGAGGTCGAGGCCAAGCACGCTTCTCTGGGGCCAGGGATCACGAGCAGGTTGGAATTTGCTAAGTGAAGTGCTCTTCAGGGGGTAATACACCAAAAAATTAGTGCAGATTTCTACATCTGGGTAACAAATGTGAAGCACACATGCTTGATGGGGACAGACTTCTGGGTAGCAATGTAATATCCATGTTTTACTGATGTGAATGTATGTTGTACACCGTCCTGAACCACATGGGAGGGTGGTATATAAATTGGATGGATGATGGGGGTGATGATGATGATGATGTGTAGGGTATGGGTGCACTGTAAACTAATTATGAGAACTCAGTAGTAAAAAGGTAAATGCATTTCTGGGGTTTATAACTGGAGACGTAACATCCACATCACAAGATGTCATAGTCCTGCTCTACACCACGTTGACCAATCCATATTTGTGCTCTACATTTGAAGGTCTCACTTCAAAAAGGATGTGAACAGAATGGAGCAGATATAGAAGAGAGTGATGAAGATGATTAGGGGCATGGAGACCAAGCCTTTCAAGGAAAGACTTGGGAATGTTCAGTCTGGAGAAGACATTGGGGGGGGGGCATGATTGATCTCTTTTAGTATTTAAAAGACTGTCACTTACAGGAGGGCAGGGAACAGTTGCTGTTGGCAGCAGGAGATAGGACATAATAATGAGTTTAAATTAAGACCTGAAAGATACTGGCTAGGGTTGTTTTTTTTAACAATAAAGGTAGTTCAGCAGTGGAATAAGCCGCCTATGGAGGTGGTTAGCTCCCCTTCACTGGCAAGCAATGCCTGAATTAACATTTGTAAGGGATGCTTTAGACCAGGGGTAGTCAAACTGCGGCCCTCCAGATGTCCATGGACTACAATTCCCATGAGCCCCAGCCAGCAAACACAGTTTAACTATCCCTGCTTTAAACCAATCCTGCATTGAGAAGGGGTTTGGACTAGATGGCCTCTATTGTTACTTCCAACTCTGTGATTCAATAATTAATGGTGGAAGTTGAAGAAAAATGGGATGGATTTGAAATCTGTAAAACTGTTATCCAGAAGAAAGCCATATTTTTCCTGTGCCCCTTTTATGTGATGATCCCAAACTACACTCCAGTGTTCCAGGAATTAAAAATAAATTTTTAAATGTAATGCAAAAGCTTTTGAAAAGAGAAATGAAACCTGCTTTTAATTGAGCTGTGACCTGTGCTGGGATGAGGGGAGGGATTAGAAAGGCTGTAACTTTAAAGGGCTGAGGCACTGACTTATTATTATAGCATGTTCTTTGCATGTAGAAGATCCCAGGTTCAGTCATCAGTCTCTCCATTTTAATAGATCAAGTTGATGCATTTCATTAGATTTATACTCCAAGATAGGCTCAGGGTGGCTTACAGTGAAGTAAAATACAATTCAATAGACAATCTTAAAGCAATAACAACAGTAATAGAAATATAATTTCAAACCAGATATATAAATTCCTCGTTAAAGTGTAGCATCCAGCAATCAACAGTAATATTACCCAGTGAAAACCAGAATTGCAAAACATATGCAATAACTTAAAAACTTGTTAGAACAGCTTTGTCTTGCAAGCTCTGTGGAAGCTTGCTCTCAGGGCACATGTCCTCTGATAAAGTATTTGACTAGGATGGGGCCTACACAGAGAGGGCCCTTGCATTGGTAGAAGAGAGGCGAGCCACTTAAGAGCTGAGCACCACCAAAAGATTGCACTATGAAGAGTGCGGGCAGAATTGGGGATCGGGAAAGGCAGTACTTGTCTATGTAACATGTTGGAGATCTGCTGCCATTAAGAATAGACGCTGCCGATCTTGATCAATGGTCAGACATGGCATCAGGCCATGTATTTGAGGCCATCCTTTGTATCTGAGGCCCTAAATTTTAGTTCAGGAGTTCAGATAGAAGCAGTGCATCAGAATTGCAGGAGATGCTGGTGCCTGCCTTTTAAATAACACCTAAATTTCAAGTTGATTGGACTAGTGAGGTTCTACTTCTATGGCGGCCTGAACAAAGTGCCCTCAGACATAGAAAGTTTAAAGCAAATAAACAACATAAATGATTCCATATTAATAATTAAAAGTCACTTAAATCTTTTTGGGTCAATTAGACCCAAACTGAAAAACACAGAGGGAGGAAAAAGAACAGTAGCAAAGTCACTAGAAACAGCTGAGAGAAGGCTCAGCTGGGTTTTTTTTTTTGGGGGGGGGGTGAGGGTCACTTTAAACCAGATTGCCCAAAAGAGCTTGAAAAAGCAGCCCATTCTGCAGATCTCCCTGCAGGCCCAGTTTTTGGAGATTTACAGGACAGTCTGAGTTGGACTGGACTCTCCAGTAGAGCCTGGTCAGGAGCCGATTCTGCAGAGAGTTCTCTTTGCAGGCTTGGCTGGGACTCTGCTGGACAGCCCTGTTAAAACAGACAGCCCAAGAAAACTTGCCTGGCAGCCAATCTTGCAGGGAGTTATTTTCACAGGCTTTGCTGGGCAGCACAATTTAGACCTGCCTCCCTAGAATCATAGAATAATAGAGTTGGAAGGGACCTCATGGGCTATCTAGTCCAACCCCCTGCACTATGCAGGACATTCACAACCCTATCGCTCATCCACTGTAACCTGCCACCCCCTTAAGCCTTCACAGAATCAGCCTCTCTGTCAGATGGCTATCCAACCTCTAAGAATTTCCAAAGATGGAGAACTCATCTGAGGAAGCCTGGTCCATTGAGAAACCACTCTAACTGTCAGGAACTTCTTCCGAATGTTGTGACGGAAATTCTTTTGAATTAATTTCTTCCCATTGATTCCCTCCCTCTGCTCCATCCTCTATATGGCAGCCTTTTAAATACTTGAAGATGGTTATCAAATCCCTTCTCAGTCGTCTCCTCTCCAGGCTAAACAGACCAAGCTCCCCCAACCTTTCTTCATATGTCTTGGTCTCCAAACCCATCTTTATTGCCCTTCTCTGGATATGTTCCAGTTTGTCTACATCCCTCTTCAACTGGGGTGCCCAAAGCTGAACACAGTACCCTGCCCAACAGAGCCCAGCCAGGAGCCAGTCCTACAGGAAGAACTGTCCACATATGTTCTCTTGAGCAGTCTTGTCTAAATACAAGCTTGGCTGCCGCTGTCTTGGGCAGCCTGGTTTATAACCCATCTGCCCAACAGAGCCTGCCTAAGAGCTGGTTCTGTTGGGGGCGATCTCCCCACAGGTTGTGCTGGGGCTCTGCTGGGAAGCCCAGTTTAGACTCAGCTGCCCAGTACAGCCCATTTAGGACCCTATTCTACTGGAAGAATTCTCCCTACAGCCTGTGCTGGGCAACCTAGTTTAGACTAGACTGCTGAACAGAGCCCACTCAGGTGTCGATTCTCAATCTTGGATGTTGTTCTGCTGGGCTGCCTGGTTTTACCTGTAATTCTCAAATATATTTGCGGATTTTGGGGGGATTTTTGTTATTGTTGTTTTCTAAAACAATTCTGGATACATTTGGGAAATCCACATATACTTGAAAATTACTATTATTTTTAGGGTACATATTTGGTTCGGGTAGTTTTATTCCGATGAAATCCTCAGAAAAACATTGCTGTTAAAATTATTTTTAGATATTATTGTGAAAATGGGTTCTTCTATTTCTAAAACATACACCTAAGAGTCAAAGGGATTAATTCCAAATACCAGAGTTAGTCGTAATCTGTAGATAGGCAACTAATTTTTTTTCTAGCTTCTGTTGCAGGTGTTTCTTAATCATTTTGGGATTTTATTTATTTTAGGAAATCTATCCAGCCTGAAAAGTCTTGGTTTGAGGTATAACCGGCTTTCAGCAATACCCCGGTCTCTAGCACAGTGCAGCAAACTTGATGAGCTGAATTTGGAGAACAATAACATTTCTACTTTACCAGAGGTGATGTATTCAGCTGCAAGGTCTCCTTAGATCTGTATAATACATACGTTTTTGATAAGATACTGAAAGTGTAAATTCTCACAAGACAGTGTTGTTGAATTGTATATGTGGTCAACATGTGCTAACATGAACTTCTGAGGCCTGCATCATTATTACTCAGTAGGTACATACTCTAATTCTCAGTATTGAGTATTTTCTTAAAGGCAGTTCTGTATTATAATGAATTATGGTTTTCCTCCTATTTAGTAATATCTTTGGTAAGAGGTTGGCCTGTGGTGGGTCAATCCAGTGTTGAACAGGTTTCACATTTACTCGAATGGAGGATGATCTTGAAGGTTTACTGCACATAAGATGACCCTCCCAAATGTTATATACACACAAAAAATATTGTTGGGTATAACTGTAACTTGTATGTGACTGTAAGATAACTCCCTTTTTTATTTGATAGCGTACCTGGAAGAAAAAGGGAACTATTAGGAGTTTTGGAACTGACCTGTGTAGAGCGACATATGACTTCAGCATTCAGGATATTACACATTATAAATGTATATTTCAGTTTCTGGGAGTTACTTTCAACTGCCTAACCTGTTGTATACTTCAAAAACCATACATGATTTTCTGTTTAGTTTTATGTAATTAATGTTGATTGCTAGAACTAGCTTTAATGAATAAAATTATCTGGAAATGGGACTAGACTGAAATTTGCTAAATCAAGTACCATAGCTCAAAGTTATTACAGTTAGAAGTGATTGAATGGGAACAAATGAACATAGTTTCAAGGAAGAAAGTTGCCTGGAAGCATTTAAGCTGAATCACCTTTCCCAAGAATATTACAAAAGTTACTGGAGTGTAACTACATATACAAAGGAGACTGTCAGGAAAACTGATTGCTTTATGATAAGATAGGTTGGTTTCCTATCCAGAACTCCAGAATATATAAAAATTGCTTTATCCACAAGTGCTACTCTGCATTTGTGTTATAATTATTGCTGAAAAGAGCCACTTGTGCTCCTATATTGGTATAATCCATTTACAGTGCATTTCCTTGGCAGCAGGGAAAAAAGAGAAAATGCATTCTCAAAGAAAACTGCAGAATTGTAAAACATTCTCAAACTCTTGATGCAATGCCTGATAAATATTAGAACCTGGGAGGGGCAGCTGTTAATTTATTTATAAATAGTGAGTACTTCTGTTTCTTTTCACAAGAGATTAAGCATCCCAAAGCCAACTCCATTATTTCGGATATTCAACCAGCAATAGCTAGATCTATATGTCATTGTTCCTCCCTTTGAAATGAGGAGAAGGAAACTACATTTTATGGTACATAAGACCTGCTTGTTAGGTGCCATGGGCATAAGAGCAATGAACTGCAAGTCCTATATTGAACATGTATCAAAGATCCCTTTGGGACAAGATGATCATCTGTCATTGATGCTTTCCTGAGTGTAAAAATCCACTGACAAAGGCCATAGTGGCTGAATGACTCAAACGGGGAAAGTGGCAATTGAATCCTTCAAGAAAGGAGGTATAATACAATCCAATGTTCCTGTATTTGTATATAATGTTGTTCATTATTATTTATATAATATGTATACGTATATGTATATGTGTTGGTTTTTGTCTTAGCATCTGCAACTAGGTTATTCATGACTGATACTGCAATTCAGTGACTGAATGCTCAGTCAGATTCCCTGTCACATTTTTAATCCAATTTACAGTATATCATAGGCATGCTGTCCAGGTTGTGGTTCTTTATCATTTATGAAGAAGAAGAAGAGTTGGTTCTGATATGCCACTTTTCTCTACCCGAAGGAGGCTCAAAGCGGCTTACAGTTGCCTTCCCTTTCCTCTTCCCACAACAGACACCCTGTGAGGTGGGTGAGGCTGAGAGAGCCCTGATATCACTGTTCAGTCAGAACAGTTTTATCAGTGCCGTGGCGAGCCCAAGGTCACCCAGCTGGCTGCGTGTGGGGGAGCGCAGAATCGAACCTGGCATGCCAGATTAGAAGTCCACACTCCTAAACACTACAAAGACTGGCTCTTACAAGTAATGTATGTTCATTCACTAATGTATGTTCATAACCCACTGGGGACTCTTTCCATTTTCAGTGGATTAGATGACACCTCCCCTCCCCCTCACCGGTAGGATTACTAGATACAGTATTTGCAGATTACAGACGGATAGTGTACACTGCATTTCTGAAGCACCCTATTGGGCAAGTGGAGTGTGGTTACCACTGTTGGGGGGCATGCCAAGATGCAGGTTCATTGGTCTCTGACAGAACCAGAATCCCTGCATAGAGACCTCCACCATCACCTAATGATCAGGCAATTCCAATTGTTTGTCTGCTGCTCCTGGACGGGAACTAATATTTAGGGTTTTTAGGGTGTTGCTGGCAAGCCACAAACCCTCCTCTAGCTGGTTCTTTTCAGTGTATATTGAAAAGTTTCTATATCAGAACTAAGGAATACCAGCTGGGTCTTGTTTTCTGTGATGGCCAGGAAATGTTGAAATATCTTTAATCATTGAGGGGCAGTATGTTAGCAACTCACCCACTGCAGTGAATTTTGATGCTTTCCTTGCTTAATCAGTTTGCATCTGATAAGGCCAAGTAATTCTGAAAAAAATTATGGCATTGTATCCTCTTGTTATAAATGGGTTATTCAGTGGAATTTTTCTCCTACCTTCGGTATATGCTAATGCATATTTTGAGCCAGGTCAGTTTACAGTATATCTTTTTCTTTCACACTTGAATGGCTGTTAATTTGGCCTGAAGAGCAGGGGAAATTTGTACCTTATCCTATGGCCCTCTTTCTCTAAGATTTCAACAGATGTCTAAGTTACTTCTAGGTCAAGAGGTCTCCCTTTTGACCTCCCCACCACAACCCTAGCTCAGAAGTAGAGAGGGCTATGTATACAGGAGATGTTCTCAGGGCCCTACACTTTTAGTTTCATGGAGTAAAACTGTACCTACTTTTATGTTCTTTCTAAATTGCCCGGAGCTGAACGGGAAGGCCATATAGAAGTATAAAGGTAAAGGTATCCCCTGTGCAAGCACTGAGTCATGTCTGACCCTTGGGGTGACGCCCTCTGGCGTTTTCTTGGCAGACTCAATACAGGGTGGTTTGTCATTTCCTTCCCCAGTCATTACCGTTTTACCCCTCCTCCCCAGCAAGCTGGAGACCTATTTTACCGACCTCGGAAGGATGGAAGACTGAGTCAACCTTGAGCCAGCTGCTGGGATCGAACTCCCAGCCTCATGGTCAGAGCTTCAGACAGCATGTCGGCTGCCTTACCAACCTGCGCCACAAGAGGCTCGTATAGAAGTATAAGATGGCCCAATAGGGCCATCTATCTTAGGCAGAGATTAAGCCAGTTTAATGGACAACATCATCCAACATATCTGCATTGAAGCTCTGCTATTTATTTATTCCTTATATAGAAGTATATTCCTTATATAGAACTGGCTTAATCTCAGCCTAAGGTAGATGGCCCTATTAGTATTTTTGCATTACACATGCACTCAGATTTTTTTTTTCTGCAGCCTTCGTAGCTGGGTTGCTTTTGATAGATATGTGCAGTGTGATGACCTAGTCAAATGACCCATGTTCGTCCATGCCATGAATGTCAATTCCTGGAGAGAGATTGCTGTGGATAGAGTCGTCCTTCAATCTTTTTTTTCCACAGTATAAGCCCACATCTTCTTCCATGATGAGTGATCTTGCTATTCTCCCATGTGGGACTGCACAGAAGACACGAAGATAAAAACAAGGTTACACTTACCTGTAACTGTTGTTCATCAACAATCTTCTGTGCATGTGCACATCCCTCCCACCTTTCCCCACTGTGGTCTTATGCTTATGGCTTAATACTTATCTTCCCACAGTGATGGATGGAGAAATGAGGGAGGAGTGCTCACCGTTCCCACATCTTGTGATTTGGGGGCAAGAAAGTAAGCCTTCCTCTAAAAGGGGAGAGGGAGCACTCCTGAAATCTAAAAATGTTTTAAAGCTTGCTCACTCCTCTTTGCAGTAGACCTGTAAAAGTGCAGTCCCATGTGTGCCTGCACAGAAGACCATTCTGTTAACAAAGTTACAGGCAAGTGCAACCTTATTTTCTGAGTTATAGTATAATAATGTTTTTGTTAAAATATGAATGTGGATTTGTAGAGATACTAAGATGTATAAGGGAATAAGCGGTGACAATGGAAGTATTGAGTGGCAATATAGCGGTAAGCTTTTGTTAAATATCAGATATTGTAAGTTTTAGATGAGGAGATAGGGTTAAGAATTTGATCAGGAGGAGAAGAGAAGAATTTGGATGCTTATCAAATCTATTTTTTTTTATTGTATTACACAATGTATAATAGTTCGTAAATTGCTCTGTGTAATCGCTTTCTTTTTTGTTTGTATATTTGTTCTTTGAAGATGTATGTATGTATATATATCCTACCTTCCTTTAAATTCAGTCTTACTTATTCATTCCTTATTGCAGCCCTAGCTTCATTTTGTCTGTATGGATCATGTAGCTTCCACTTTAGCCTTTTTGCTGGCCCAAAGGGATCACTTGCTCCATCTTCTTCCAGTGGCAAAGCCATTAGAGTAAAACACATACTTTCCTTGTATTTTACATAATGTAGTATCATAGATGAGAGGAAGTACTGTAAAAGATCTATTTTATTTCAGAGTATAAAATAAGATGCTTAGGGCAGCAATGAAGTGGCTAAGTACATGGTAAAGGAGGAAAGCAGCTGATGAATTTTAGCTTGAAATGACCTTAAGATTTCAAAGGACTTTTGGCTATGATTAGTCTTCCTAACTCCTTTGTTGCTGTCACATAATATGTTTAGCTAGCAACTAGGTCATAGAAGGGAATTAAGGATAGCATCCATTTGATAAGAAAAAAGTGAAACGGCGGCTTACAAGCAAACTGATCTGTTGTGTCTAGTACACTTATTGGTGTTTGCGCAACATTGCGGTGAGTGATTAGAACCTGAGAGTGAAAATGGTAGCATGTTTCTTCCTGTCACTTTTTGGAATTTCTCCTACTAAAAATCCATGTATTTTTGAAAATTGCATTATCAATTGGGTTGACCTTTTAAAGTTGATCAGAAGTGTTTAAAATTGATTAATCTTTACCCTATTTTGAAGCCCTCCAGTTTTAGAGTTGCTGGATATATTATTTCTGTAAAGAATGAACTGTGGCTATTGAGTGAGATCATAGCCATAGAGGTAATAATATTCATTTTAAATGCACTGAAAAGCAGATAAACACTGAAATGTGTTCTGCTGTGAAGATGCAATAATAGGCCGTAAGGTGAACATAGTCTCTAAAAGCTAAATACAACCATGCATTACAGTGCTCCACCCTTCCCATTGGCTGAACTCATAATGATGCAACATAGTATTATAATTGACTGCGCTATCCAGACATTACCTCACTATGCAAAACTACCTCTGGGCTTTCTTATTGCTCAGTGTTTCCACCCATTACCTTGGGGAAATGAGTTCCTGAAGTAATAAGTATGTTTTAAAATGATAAGCTTGTCTTTTTAAATAGACATGAATCTGTGTTTGCAGCAGTGCATATATAAATGTACTGCAAGCAAATGCTTTTTTAAAAACAATATTGCTGTCTTGACCAACCCTGTACTTGAAACTCCTTCAGTAGTGAAGTAAATGTGGAATCCGCTTCTCATATGGATGTTCCTCTGGCATTTTGGATTTGGCTGATTGTGTGTAAGAAGGTAGAAACACTTATGAATACAGCTAAACAGAAACAAAAAAACTACCTATATATTGGCATACCAAGGGTCTGGGCAAAGTTTGGGTTTCATGGAAAAGTTAAAATAATGAATATCAAAATTAAAATGCTTTGGTTTATGATTTAATGTGAATCTGTATTTAAACATATGCAATTACGTCTCTCTTCCTCAGGGTCTCTTATCCAGTCTTGTCAATCTGACTAGTCTGACTCTGGCAAGAAACTGTTTCCAGTCCTATCCAGTTGGTGGTCCCTCACAATTTTCTACCATCTATGCTCTCAACATGGAGCACAATCGCATCAATAAAATCCCATTTGGAATTTTCTCTAGAGCAAAAGTATTAAGCAAGCTGAACATGAAGGTGAGGCATCATCATTAAGAACCAGTCTGGTTCTTATTTTGCCAGTGGTAAAGTTTTTATATAGATAATAACTGCTAACACCTTGTATACCCTCAAGTGTTAATTATACAGTTGAGAGAGTCAATCTCCATTGTTGGTGCTTTTTCATATTCCTTGTGCTTAATGTAGAGATATTTGAAGCGCACAGACTCTTCTTCTGATGTAGGGTTGAGTTGAATGTCTGCCACAAGAAGCATAATTATACTATTTTTGTGGCATATCAAGCTGACTGAGCTCAAATGGCAGGATGTTTGTTCCTTTACTTCTTTTTTCTTTGTTTGCTTTTACTTGGAGATAAATTCATAAATTGGCAGCCTACTGCCTTAGAGTGTTCTGAGAATCTTTTAATTTCACGTTTTGGTAGTCTGAAAAGCATAAAGATTTACTTTGGTGTAGTAGTGAAGCATGTGGTGAATTATGTCGGACAACACAGATTTTGACAGCCTACATAATATGACTTTGGAGCGCATAAGTGTTCCAGCATGGAAGTGTCCCAACCATATATCAAGAACTTTAGGCTTCATTTCACCTTCCAGATAGGTACAATGTTTAAACCGCACACTCAGCAGGGAAAGTGCCTTTAACCTAAAGCAAGCATATACATTAATTAAATATTAAATTGCCATAAGCAAAATGTTATTGTCCCTTGGTTTGAAGCATAACTCAATTCTGGTGCAGCCCATCATTCCTTGCTTTGGTGGTGGCCTAAAACAGATTGACAGATGTTGCCAATTTAGTTCAGTCTCGTTTGTAACATAGATGTTGAGTTTCTAATTACAGAGAACTGGTTCTGCTTTAAAGTTAAGTAATACTTTAAGTTAATATGAAAACTTAATCGTAGCCTATTTGTCTTTAATAAAAAAGAATTGTCAGTGTCTGTTTTTTGGCCAGATTAGGTCACAAATTGTTCCAAAAATACACTGTTCAGATTTGATTTTACTCTAAGCATGTTTAAAAAAATGTAGACCTTGTATACATACTGACTATTTTTTGAACCGCTTACCAATTATACCCCCTTAAAATGATATTTTGTTTAGGATTTTATTAGGGTTCCTAAAAGCACCGTGCTATTAGATGTAGCATTTTAGCTGTAGAAATTTGAAGAAAAAATGTAAGTTTGTCTGTTTTAAATCTGAAAAAAGAGATATTACTTCTAGTGATTGAAATGGTAGCAATACCTTTATTTTTAAAACTTTTTTAATTTTGAAAAGAAAAATAAACAGGAAAGAAAGAAATACATAACCATTTTAGGATTGTTGTACAATATATAATACCAAAGGATAGATTTAAAAGTTTTAAGATTCTCCCCATCTCCTCCTCATTTGAATCATAACACAATTATCCCTATCACCTCTTCATTTAAATCTTAACAGTAATTAGTATTTAATGAAATATTTACATCATTTTACCACTATATTAATACATTCTTGCTACTTATTCCATTAAACATCTTATTATCTCTACATCTCTACCTTGGCACATTTTCATATGCCTGATAATAAAAATATACTATATCATAATTCAAACTAATTATCTTAAAACCGCCCGCAGCGCCGCGGGTGCCGTGGACTAAATAAAGCGGTAAGCAGTGAGTGGGAGGAGTTAGGGCGGACTCAGTCCGTGATGAGGAAGGGTGCCGATTGGCCCCTTCCTCCGGACTGAACATCGGAGGGCCCAATCGGCAGGCGCAAAGCGCCTGCCAATTGGGCCCTCCGATTGCGCAGCGCGGCTCGCGGTTGCTCCCTGGCTGGTGGCCTGGCGCGTCAGGAAGTGCGAAGTGCCTCCGACACGCCAGGCCGCTGGCCGAGAAGCTGCTGCGAGCTGCGTGCAGCGCGGCTCACGGTTGCTCCCTGGCCGGCGGCCTGGTGCATCGGGAGGCACAAAGCGCCTCCGACATGTCAAGCCGTCGGGCAGGGAGCTGTTGCGAGCTGCGCGCAGTGCGACTCACAGCAGCTCCCTGCTCGCCGCCCTGCACACTCAGCACACCGAGATTGCCGGGCCCGGAAGAGAAGCCGCGCTCGGCGGCGGCCCCAACATTGGCGGTTGCGCGATCGGTGCGCCCGGTGGAGGAGCCGCGATTGCCACCAGCGACGCCCCGAATGGCACTGCCGCCAGAGCCGCGAACACCCGCGGCGGCGCCCACCCACCCTGCCCGCACACAGACCTGCAGAGACTTTGCGCCCTCAGGTAGGCTGCGGCGCGGCCGGGGGTCTAGGACTCACGCCTAGGGCCCGCTGTATTTATACTACAGCGGGCCTATTTTCTAGTCTATCATAAATCACATTTGTTATTATTCTGCTTCTAATTCTTTATGAAATTATATATTAAAGTGTTTCTCATTGGACATTTAACTTCTGCTTTCATAATAAAATTCTTTCCTCAAATTTCAAAATTGATCTATTTTTCAGATATAATTTCCCTATTATAACATATTCAATCAGTTTGTTATCCCTGTCTTTTAAGCTTGGCCAGATGTTTTCCCATCTTGTTGCATAAACAGTTCTAGCTGCTGTCACAGTATATTTGAATCTCTCTTCAGGGACTTTTGATAGTTTGTTAAGTAGAATTTCCAGTGGCATATTCATAGGATCGATAGGAAATTTGAGTTTTATTCTACCTTGCTTTTCATTCATGTATTTCATTCATTTTAAAATTTTTAGTTCATTTTATACCAATTTTCTTATTATTTATTAGTTAATTTGATTTTACAACTTAGTTCTTTAATGAGTGCATCCATTCTCATCTTTTCTAATTTGTGAGAATCAAGGTGATTTTGTTCTTTATATGCTTAAATTTGTTTCAAGCTCAAGTTACTGTTAATACGTCAAAGCATTTTCTATATTGACCCTTAGGACAATCAGCTGACTTCCCTTCCTCTGGACTTTGGGACATGGACCAGCATGGTAGAGCTTAATTTAGCTACAAATCAACTCAACAAGATTCCTGAGGACGTGTCTGGGCTGGTTTCTTTAGAAGTGAGTAGAATGCACCAGGCAGCCTAAGCAAACCCTTCAAAGAACGAAGTCTAAGAGAATTAGTGCCGCTATTTGGAAAGCCTTTTCATATAGTATAGTTAAGAAACAGGAGAAAAGAGAAAGTGTTTTTCCGAGGAAGAACTTTGGTATGCATGCTTGCACTTTAGGGCTATTAATTGTCACTTCTTCATGCAAACAGATTTTTTTTGAGTTATCCTAAACTACATAAAAGAATTAGTATAAAACAACAGGGTTCCTTCACAATTCATGGAGGAGAGAAATCCTGTCCATTCCCCTTTCCCTCCATGCCACTTTTTGCTCCACTTTCCCATTCTCACTGCTTTTCACTTTGTTCTTATTTCCCACTAATGCCTTTCTAAACTGAAAGTCTCCTGCTGTGGTGAAGTAGCTACTCAGCCTCACAATGACAACTATGATCTAATGTAGTTTTGTGCAGGTTTTGTTTCCTGCCCGCTCCAAGTTTGTAGAATTGCTAGAAACTGTAAATAATAATAGGTAATGGTAATACTAAATTTAAATTAAAGTAGTGACACCCAGGCTCTCACAGGTATGTAGGACACATAACTGCTCCAGAGCTCTTTAATCCATCGCCCTCCCTCCCTCCCGCTCTGTCTGTATCTCGCAAACACCACACACACAAACCACTTCCCTTCCCAATTCTCTCTCTTTCCTGCCCTCTTCCTTCCCCAACCTACTCCCCAGACCCTTCCCCTCCAGACATACACACACACTCAGACACACACTCAAAGAGTCCTCCCCCTCCCTCATTACCTCTTCTCTCAGGAGGGCCCTGGCCTCCTCTGGCCTGCAGGGCAGCGCCTGGGCCTGAGCTGGTGTCACGGCTTCCCCCCAGCCCCCAGAGGCCTCCCCACCACCCAGACTCCCTGCTCCCTTCTCCCCTCCTCACTTCACAGCGGCGCTGGCCTGCCCGGCCTCTGCACCACCTTGGGATGTCCCCTGGCCAGACAGGGTGGTGCTGACCCACCCAGCTGCTGTGCTGCCCCACGACTGCCCAGGCCTCCCTGGGCAGCAGGACAGTGACCCAGCCTCCTCCCACAATGGCCTGTGCTGTCCAGGCTGGCCACCAGCCACAATGCTCTGCAGCTGCCCCAACCTCTTCTGGCATGCTTCCTAGGATGGGGCTACAGATGATCCATGCCCATTTCCATCCCAGGGACCATGCTAGAAGATTTGTCCCACATCAAAATAGCTATAGAACCTTAAAGAAAATGAAAAATAATACGCAAAACATAAAAGCTATTCAGGAATGTTATAGCAGTATGGCTTTCTGACTGCTTTATTTATCAAAAAGACACTTCTGAATGGCTAGGGTGATTTTTGCCAACTTTCCTATTTCCATTGCATGCGCCTAGCACTATAGGGGAGCATGGTTCCCTAAACAGGGAAGTAGTCTGACAGATGCAGAGCTAGGGGGAAGGGGACTGGGAAAGTTCTGTTAGAACTCTGCTTATAGTCCTTGTTGGGTTGTGAGCTATAGTTGTGGTTTGCCTTAATGCTCTTTAGTCACTTTGTCCAGCTTAAACTGGAAGGGACAGAACTTGTATGGGTTTTCACCATACTTGCTAAACTGCTTACTTACTAATCTAAGTATCTGCCAGTGAGAATGCATGTATAGCATTTTTCAAAGATTGTGGCCTAAAAGCTTAAAGTTTGTATGTGTGTTTCCTCTTGTCCAATGAAAGCTGTTTTGTGCTTTATGATAGTCTTTTGGTGGGACCACAGTAGCATTCAAGTTGGATGCTAAACACTATTTGAATGTTTAATCACTACTAGTGTAGTTGGTAGCTGCCCTTTTAAAATTTATTTCTCTATTTTTTAATTTTAGGTTCTTATTTTATCAAACAATCTTTTAAGGAATCTTCCACATGGCATTGGTAATCTGAGGAAACTAAGAGAACTGGATCTGGAGGAAAACAAGCTGGAATCCTTGCCAAATGAAATAGCATATCTTAGGGAACTACAGGTGAGATAGTTGTGCAGACTGTAAAATCCATGTTTGTCATTATGAATCAGTTGTTTTAAATCCATGCCAAAGTTAGCTGTCTCTACCATATGAAAACTGAACCTCTGTCATTGAATGAGGTTACTGATTTGGTGATCATTCTCTCTTACATCACAATGTCTTATTGCTGTCTTATGAGGAAAATGTCAGACGTGTATCCTCCTCTTCAGTGTGTAAAAACCTGATAATGCCTTTGGGTTTAATTGGAGGGAGCATATTTTGTAAAGGAAGCCCCCTCTGTTGATTTCATGCTTGACATTTGCTGCATGATTATGAAGCTCAACCTATGAGCTATGATTGCAGCAGGAAAGTTCTTATGGTCCTTGAGTAATGCTGCCCACTTTTTGCTAGTTCTTGCTGACTTCTGTGATGGTAGCTGATCTTAGTTTGATGTTACAAACTTTGTTGCTCTACCAGAGACTGATTCTAACAAATAACCAGCTGAGCACCCTTCCTAGAGGAATTGGACACCTCATCAACCTGACACATCTTGGATTGGGGGAGAATTTTCTTACACAACTTCCTGAGGAAATTGGTAAGATGCAGTTTGTGTTATCAGTACATTGGTGATATATAGTAGCTATTCTTAACAAGAACCATGTGACTGAAAGGGCCACAGACTGAAAAATGTGAGAAAGGGAGCCCAAAAGGTTGATGGGGCCCTGGTAACTGAACTGATGAAATATTTTTTTTGTCATTTATGATATCATTAATTGCCAGAAAGTTCCACTTTCATCAAGGGCAGGAGGGGGAATTCCTTTGTGTGTGCGTGAATTAATGCATTAAAAAAATGAACACACACATTTTCCTTGGTCATATATTCTAGAATTCTGTCTCACGTATATAGAAGACAAGGTATGTCAAGTATATTTATTTTGCTCTTAGTTTAGGCCTTTTTTAGTATAGCTCATTGTACAAGCAGCCAGCCTACTTCAGGGTGCCATGGAACTTGAGAACCGCTCCTAATAGGGCCAATAAAAGGTTGAGAATATCTGAATCGGTGGGTGCTGACATAGTAGGGATATATTTTATGTGTAGAGATATTCCTGCAGTATCACCTTTACAGGATTACATAAACTATGATGAAATGACCACCTGCTGAAATTATTTTTTTTTTGGGGGGGGAAACGATGTGGGTAGTCTGTTACTGTATACCCCTTCCCTTTTCTTTGGTGATGTCATAGTTAGCATTAAGTCTTCAGCACACTGCAGTTACTATTTCTAGGAGCAGGATTGCATGAAGCACTTGGAAAACAAAAGATGGGTGTTTTGGCCAATGGAGTACTCATATTCTAGAGTTTCCCTTTATTGAAAATCATTTGTATAATGCTGTTTCTTGAAGTAGACTGTCATAGTTGGGATATGAGTAAAAAAAATTAAGCCTATAATGGATGAGCTTAAATTGATAAAGAAAGGTCTCAGTGGTTTGGTCCTCTCTAGATTTCATATAGATTTTTTCCCCTTTGCATACCAGCTACTGAAAGATGCTGTAATTGCAGAATGGTAAATGATTCATGAATTAAAGTTCCTGCATGGAAGCATTAAATAAGAAAACATAAAAGTGAATTATTTTTCATTTAAAAATATCTGCAAGAGCTTTCTGAATTGTATAAATTACCTTTAAACAAGGGAATATTTATTTCTGTAGTAATTGTACTAATGCTTTTATGCAGGTACACTGGAGAATCTGGAAGAACTGTATCTGAATGACAACCCTCACCTGAACAGCCTTCCCTTTGAACTGGCCCTCTGCAGTAAACTGTCTATAATGAGCATTGAGAACTGTCCACTCAATACCCTTCCAGCTCAGATTGTTGCAGGGGGACCTTCCTTTATCATCCAGTTCCTCAAAATGCAGGGACCATATCGTGCCATGGTCTGATGGATAGCTATTCTGAAGGTGTACAAAATATAAATGGTATTGAGGGTGTCATTGTGTATATATATTATTATTATCTAGGCCACACGGTGCCAGGATTAGATAAAGATTGGGTTGTCCCATACACTGTACAAAATGCAAAGAGCATTATTGGTATTGTGTATGTGTGTATATATAATATAATATATATATTGTATATTATATTATATATAAAACATAAATAATATAAAACAGGCAAAATTAAGACCACATTTATGTGTTTCTGCTAATAGAGGAAGCATAGCCATTTAGATTCTTTTTTCCTTTGTAAAATGCTTGTCTAAGTTTTCTTTGCTGAATCTGATGGATGTCTAGGTAATGTGGAGATACCAGTTCACTGGAGATGATTGCCAACCTTACTGATAAATTTAAGGGACAAAACGTTTTTAAATAGATCCCTCTTTATGTGGGAAAACCATGGACCTCAGTAATATGAATTTCCTTCTGTCATTCCCCTCTGCACACATTGTGTCAAAAACCTGTTGGAGTAATTTGTCTTCTAGTTGGGGAGATCCCTTTAACTTATTCTAAGATTTGAAATAAAAGGTGTTGTATGTTGTTTACAGTCAGAGTAAATCAATGGATTTTTTTGATTTGCTCTGTTTTAATCATATCTAGAATGTATATGCTTCTGCTGAGGGCTTTTTAATGATTGATTTATAGTAAAACAAAGATAAGTAGGAAAAGATACAGCCCAACAAAAGCTTGAATTAATTTTAAATCTTGGTTTCTCAAGTTATTGGCTGTAGGCATATCTTCTTTGGACCAGTTCTTTTATAGTTGGTCTCACCTATGACGAGCAGCATTTCCTGATTAGAAATGGACTAATTTGTTGAAGACCTACACATTCTTTTGAGCTCTAATAGTGTATTGAATCAAAATAATGTGTAGGTCTATATATATAGTTGTGTTTTATGACAACAGGCAATTGTAAGGGTTCGTCCTAGTCCTTGTAAAATTAATGAATGTGTCTCTTTGAAACACTGCAGTACATATTACAATTTATGGTTGGTTAACATTGTTACTCTGGTTTTATATCTTGACTTGCCTTGTACATCCTTCCATTATTATGGAACATCTGTGTCCAAGCACAATATTTCCATGCTGTGCTGTTTTGCTGCTGAACTAAATGCACTTTGCCCTACAGTTGGGACACTTGCTTCAAGTTAATCAGTTCAGTACCATGATTTATTCTCTTTTAATCTCATTCTATCAATCTCAGTATTAAAGAATGATCTGTTAAAAAGGACACCTTTTCATTTGTACTTAGATTTTGACTGCTCTGTAGAAAACCGTGAAGTGGTTTCCATTCTGGTTTTACTGTCATTGTCGTGGCTGTACAAAGGGCTAATGATGCTGCAACGGATAGGCACTTGCTGCTACCTTGTGGTGTCATTTTGATTTGGAAAGCTCATATAGAAGTAACATTCCAGGTATTTTTCTTTTTCCTAACTGTTCACTTCACTTTGAATTTACTTCTGGAACATTCTAGAGAGTGAGAGCGAGCTATAACTTTTGAACAAGTCATGCATACCAAGAGGAATATTGTCCCCCGTTGAAAGGGTTTTTTTATTTTGGCAGTTTTTATTTCTAACAGAAAAGTTTATTTAATGGGCACACTCCTCATATATCTAAGCATGTTCATCCATTTTAAATTGTTAAGATTGCATGTCTAAGAATGCAGTGCTAAATGCACTGCTAGGGATTTAGATTTATGCTGCAACTACTGTTGATTTCAAAATTTTGATTTTGCCCAGCATAACTAGTTATCTAGATCTGCTTTCTCAGAGGAGAATTATAATATGCATTCTGATTGGATCTTTTTTTTTTTAAGCAAGAAAAAATTTCTTAAAGAAGGGCAGGTAGAGATATAAAACTGTTAAAGGGCTGGTAGTTTAAACTGTTCTATACATCACTGGATTTTATAAAAGGAATATTAATTTCTGCCACCTTTTTCTTAGAACAACCTAGTAATAGTTATTTGTTTATTACATTGTACAGTTTCAGCTTTGCACAACCAATCTATTTGAGCATTAAGATGTGAAAATGTGAAGATGCCTGTGTGGTGGTTACAACATAAAAGTTCACTTTTATGCTGAAGCTGTAAAGTTGTTTCACTGGTTCAGGATGAGATGCCATTTCTATATTCATAATTGTTTCTTAAAGTGAGAGAGGTTTGTCTGAGCTGCCCAGTTGCACTTTTATTTTTGGGTGGGGATACAATACAGTTTTGCAAGTCAGTTGTCTCAATATTGCTTTAAAGCCAGAGTTTAGCCATGTACTGAAAATGGTTGAAGATCGCATTTGAGGGATATTTTTGGAACCTTACACAAAACTGAAGCAGGGACAATATGTTTTGAGTAGACTGGCTTCTTGCTTCACTCCGTGGAATTGTTGATTAGATGAAGTTGGGCTGCATTTATGCAACTCTTAGTTCTGTCTGTAAATATATTAATATAAGATTGTTCATTTTGCCAAGGATTATATGACTGACACTTTCGTTCTTCTGAACATCATCTGCATGTTGGAAATGGGTTTCATTTATACAATATCTGAAAATGAACTAGAAATAACTGGATTTTAAAAAACCAGTGAAATAGTTATATTTCAGCATTGTATGTAAATAGAGGTAAAAAACCTTATTTTGTGTTGAACACTGAATTTGTAATGAACGATTCTCCAAAATCCCACTGGGATTAACCTTTTGTTCCATAATCAGTATAGAGTACAAAGTGGTAGGAAAGAAAAATGTATAAGGAGGGGATACACCCTTAATTTAAAATTTCAAAAAATATTTTCACAAAATGCTGTAGCCATTTATACCTGTGATGATTCCCAGTTATTCTGTATATCCAGATAATTTTTACTGTTTTTGGCAAAAATAGATTTCAACCAGTTAGATTTAATCCATCTAAATCAGGCCAGGATGTATTAAATAGAGGTTTAAGAATGGAATGCATGCCAATCTGGAACTGGGGGAAAGTTCTTATACTTACATCATACTGAGACATCATCAAAGCAGAAGAGCATATATTTAGAGACTTTGGGGAGGGATATCTTTTTAAAGATCCAGAATGTCCCTTACTCTTGTATACAGTACAATGTACTGTATTCACTTTTGCTAATTCATTTTTGCTAATGAATTTGACAATCTTTTCAAATCTTAGCAGTCTTGGTGGAAAGCCATGTAATGTCCAGTGATCAACATGAACTATCAATAAATCTGGTGCACTCTTGATAGAATGTTCCTTATAGAAAAGTATGAGTATTTAGTACCAACTAGCCTCTTCATCTCAATCTGTGGAACATCCCATGTCTCAATAACAGCAGCAACTATCAGTACTGATGCTGTATCATACAATTGCGCTACACAATGGGCCTCTTCAGATTTAACAGGGCTATGGTTGAAATGTCTTCGAAGTACTCCATAGGGTAACAGGGACTGCTTTCCGTTTTGCTGAAGAATTCCTCCATGTCTAGCTGTAGAAAAGTTAACAAAATGTTAATGGCAAGCGCAGCAGAGCTTATGCAGGTGGAGCAATACAATCAGTTGCACCATTGAAACTGTCCTTTTGTTCAACTCCTCCATAGTTAAGGGAAATAAATCAGTCTCCCTTTTTAAGGATTATTTTGGAATACTGAAATGTAAAGGAAGGCTTAACTGATGCTATAACTTTGAAACAAATATGTCTACAGATAACTGTGAAATATTAAAGGCAATTAAAATGCTTTATTTTGGTGGGAGAAGGGAAAGAAAATAATTAAGTTGTATTATCGGCATTAAAAAGGGGGTTGCACGGTGGATGCTGTTAATTCATTCTCTGATAAAACAAGTTTGCGGTATTTAGTATTTAATTTACAATATTTATCTTTGCAAATGTTAAAACTTGAGAGATCTTAGCTCACTAAAATGGTTCTGCAAAGATGAAAAAGGGGGAGAGTAATGTAATTTAATGTTGAAAATTCAGGCAGATTTCCAAGTAGCATCTTTGAACCTGAAAAGTTTCTGAATTGGGCATTGGAATGATTTTGTGCTAATGTATCAAAGGAGAAAATGCCTTCCTGACTATTCAAGGAGCTGAATTTACAGTAAAGCATTTGTATAGTCAATATTGCACTTCCATTGTATCTTTAATCAGCATGTCAGAACTTGCTTTTAATTAGGTATACACTCGGCAGTAATTTGCACAATACACCAACTTTAAAAGGCACATGTACGACAATTACTAATGATGATATCTGCAAAAGAACATCCAATGGCTTTTTTAATTCTGCAAAGATCTGAAGATTCTGTTTATTATTTTGATGTTTGGGTCTTAAGCAGGACAGTGCAGGATTCTGCCTGTTAAATAAAAGACCACACTAATTTGTGGTTGAGAATGAAAGCGTGTAAACAGTCTACAAAACAATGTACTTTCTGAATTATTGTAATGTTGATTGTTATGTCTATAAAAGATTGCCTTGCTTTTTTATGAGTCATTCTGTATCAATGTATTCATTATAAATAGTATATTTGTAAATGCGCTGCAATTGGGTCTTTTGGGCATTTTCTAGTAGTAAAGAATGCATTGACTCTAATTATACATTTGTAGAGAATCACAGAAGACTGAAGTTGATTTTCTTTGGGAAAAGTGGACCTTCCCCCAATATAAAATCAGGTTTAATGTATACTTACTTCTCTTTCCAAAGTTGAATGCAGTAACTGGACTGAAAGAAAGCAAACTGTAAAAAGTGCAGACCTTACACAGAAAACAAGTTAAAAAACTTGAAATAAATATTAGTGTAAATTGCATTCTACATGTCATATGCTGGAGGGAGGGAGTATCATCACTTGGGATTAGCTTACTCCAAAAAAGCATATGAAAGTTGCTGTACCTTCCAAATATTCTACAGGTTATATGCATTATGCCATTCCAGACAGTTTGGAATCAGTCCAAATAGTTACTAGTCTGGCTTTTCTTCATGGAATGGATACATTTGCAAACAAAAATGTTTAACTTTACACCAAAGTAAAGTGACAATATTATAGATGAAAAGAGAGCAGTGTTTCTGTAAACATTGTTTCTGCCCAAAATGCTCCTTTAACACTTCTATAAAGTTCTTTTATAAAAAAAAAACACAACTTTTTAAAAACAACCATCAAAACATTCTGGGTAAGTTCTTTATGGCCACTTTGAAAACAAAAAAAAACCTTGCTTAATTCTTATTTTTATAACTGCTGAGGTGTAAAACAACTGAAAAGTGACTATTGTTAGTAATTTTGCTTTTGCTGTTCTTCCCTGTGCTGTTCTTATGTCACTTCTGACCTTGAGAGCAGTGGTGGTTTGGTCAAGATCAGCGACCTTTAATCTGGAGAACAAGGTCTGATTTCCCGCTCCTCCACATGCAACCAACTAGGTGACCTTGGGCCAGTCACAGTTCTCTTAGAGCTGTTCTTGCAGAGCAGTACTCTTTGGGCTCTCTCAGACCCACTTACCTCACAGGGTGTCTGTTATGTGGAGAGAAAGGGAAAGGTTTGTAAGCTGCTTTGGATAGTAAAAAGCAGGGTATGAAAAACCAACTCTTCTCTTTTGCAAATCAATTCTGCCAGATTTGTTTTGTTGGTAAATCAACAACTGTGACGGTTTATTAAAATTTATCAAGGTCTGGGAAGATGCAAAATAATTTTATTGATGGAAGCAATCAAAATGAGAAATCACTTTATAGCAGTGATTTATTTTTCATGATTAAAATAGGCTGAAATCATGTAATTCATAACTATCTCCTGTATTCATTATGGGGAGGCATAAAATATAAGATTAGTTTCTCAGATTCCTGCTTTCGAAGGAATGTTTTATTGAGTGGGCTAACCTTGAGGGTGGTTTTAATTCTTATATTCCAACAACTCACTGTTTTAGGGTCAATTGATTATGTGATGTGCTTTGTGGAATCTGACCACCTCAGTGTGTGTTAAATGGAGTATAGTAGATTCTTCTCATAGGTCATGACACTGTTTTGTTTAGTTCTCTGGCTAGTACGATATCTCTTAGTTGCAGTCTCTGCCTGTGAAGTGTCTTACTGTGTCTGAACAGCCATTTGTGTGTGTGTCTGGTACTTCTACTGAGTCTGATGATTTTTCAAGGTTTTCACTAGTTAGTGCTTTTTCACATGCAATATTTCCTGTTCTGAATATTTTTATATAGGAAATTGTACATATACCGTTGCATGTGAGAAGGGCACAGGCACCTGTTCTATGGCATGTATTCAAGGCAAGAAAACCAAATGATTGAATTCCCTTAAGTGGTTTCTTTGAATACTGTTTCCTGAATTCTCACCGGCTTTAAATCTCGGTTTTCATGACATCTCTTGGTATTTAAAATAATAATTTAACCTTTTTCACTTAGCCATTTTTCCCATCTGCATGTCTCATTGAGTTCATTCTTCTTATCCACATAATATTTGTTACAGTGAGACCTCAGAACCCAGCCTTCTTGAAGTGAAGGATCTGTGGCTCAGTTGTACTGTGTACAGTTACTTTACATCACGTCTTGCTACACATTCTGTTACATGTGTCTGTACTCTTGGCCATGTTACTGACAACGGTTATCTGGGATCTGGGTGCTCATTACAGTATGGCAGTGAACTCTTCAATAAATAATTCTAAATGCATTTGCCAGAACAGGAGGTGCCAGCTATGTGGAAATTGGTTCACCTTCATTCTGAACAGTTCCACATGGGGCTGCGCAGGCCAGCAGCTGGAAGATTTTTAGCTAGCTTAGCAACAGAGCAAGAGGAGCCCCTCCCAATCAGAGCTATTGGAGCTGTTTTCCTACCTTACGGTCACATGCACTGGGGAGAGGCGCCACACTTTCCTGCAGTTTTCTCTTTGCTGCATGGAGAAGAGCAGTTTTACTTAGCTCTGCATTTTCTCAAAAGAAGAAGAGAAGATGTATTTAAAAATGCTCATATTTAAAAGGAAAATTTTAAAGTTTTTCAATATGTAAAAGGTAGTTAACGGAAACGGATTTGGAACAGAAAGAATAAGGGGAAGAGAAAAAGATCATATAGCTAAAGATATATAGCTAGAACAGACGTAATGAATAATTATATAAATGTATAAATGAGTTCACCTATTACCAGGCAGCAGACATGCAGTTTGAAGCTCTGCCCACGAGGCTGGGAGTTCAAACTCAGCAGCCAGCTCAAGGTTGACTCAGCCTTCCATCCTTCCGAGGTCGGTAAAATGGGTACCCAGCTTGCTGGGGGGTAAATGGTAATGACTAGGGAAGGCACTGGCAAACCACCCTATATTGAGTCTGCCATGAAAATGCTAGAGGGTGTCACCCCAAGGGTCAGACGGGATACCTTTACCTTTTTAAATATATCTTATTAATTTAACTTAACCATTTTCTTTCTGATTTAATACACAGCACTGCAAGAAGTCCATAGGATATTTCCAGTTAACTTTAAAAGAGGAGATAAAAAAATAACCAAACCTGCTCTCATTAATTATTATTATTAATAAAACAATGCTCATGTTATTTGACAAAGATAGATAAGCACCCCGTTTGTCTTGTATGTCTCAAGGGAGAACCACAATGTATCAGAATCTAAGATCTCCTGCCTCAAGGCTACCTTATGGGAGAAGGCTCTATGTCTGTTAAGCTGGCAGCAAAAACACTCTGAGTAGAATAGCCGGGTTTTTTGGCCCTCAAGCTGTTCTCTGTTCACTTTCTGTCAGTAATTTCATTCCATACTGGATACCTGATAGGACCTCATTGGACCCATTCCCCAAAAAACAGGTTGAAGTCCAAGCATTAGACTTATTGATTGGTACCTACAGAACTAAGCACTCAGAACACAATAGGTCCGGTGACCATTATTAAGATCTGTGAGCATGCTACCCTGTGTACCCTACTTGCTATGCTCTGGCACAGTCTCCGTCACTATGTGACCTAGTGTCAAGTCCCTGTCAAGGCTTCAATAAGCAGACTTGTAGGGAAATAATTTCTTTATTGTAGAAAGCAAACAACTATAGAACAAAGCTTTTATTATTCTCAGCGTTGTTTCCCTCCGCTCTTAACAGTGCCAGCTCCCAGCGGGTTACAAGTTTTCCTGCCCAAATTAGAACACCAAGTCCTGGCTAGGGTGCAACTTACCATCTCGTCCTCATCCAGGTTTCAGGGGGTGATTCTGGATACCTCCCTCTCTATGGAGGCCCGGGTCACAAGGGAAGCCCACACAGCACCACCTTTGCCTGGCAAGACTGCTAGCACCGTATCTTCCCCAGGACTGTCTAGCCACAGTGATCCATGAAATGGTCACCTCTAGGCTGGACTTCTGTACCTCGCTCTATGTAGGTCTACCCTTGTCCTTGACCCAGAAACTCCAGCTGGTGCACAATGCAGTTGCTAGGGTCCTCATCAGTACACATTGGAGGGCCCATATCCAGCCAGTTGCATTGGCAGCTGAGGCAGCTGCATTGGTTGCCAGTCCTGGCCCGGATCAGGTTCAAGGTTCTGGTTTTAACCTTTAATGCCATTTGCACCCTGGGCCCTGCCTATCTGAGGTACTGTTTGTCTCATGCCCCCCACAAGGCACTTCGCTCTGCGGGTGCTAATTTACTGGAGGTCCCTGGCTGCAAAGAAGCATGCCTGGTCTTGACTCGGTCCTGGCCCTGACCTGGTGGAATGAGCTCCCGGGGGAGCTGAGAGCCCTAAAGGAACTATCAGGGTTCCGCAAGGCCTGCAAAATGGAACGCTTCTGCCAGATCTTTGGCTGAGGCCAGAGCCATAAACGAAGGACCCTCCCTTGAGCTACACAGTAACATCCAGCATACCCCACCCTGGGGGGTGGATGGCTACAAGGATGGGTGGAGGGATTATACCACCAATCTTGTTTTATCCTTTTTTAAACTATGTTTCATTCTGTTATGCGATAGGGCTTTATCATGTTTTTATGGAGGTTTTATATTGTACCCCGCCACAAGTCTCCAGAGAGTGGCAGACTAAAAATCTAAGAAATAAATAAAAGCATACTTTTATATCCCCCTTGTTGGCATCTCTCTCCAAATCCTGGTGCACTCATAGCATAAAAGGCTCTCATTTCCCCAGGCCAATGTCCCCAAGCTTAAAGCATGTGCTAACTCACATACAGTATTTGGCATTCTTAAGAGCACACAAATCAGTTTCACAAGGTTAAGATGATAAACTGCTATAGATATGTGAGAAACCCCTGCTTAATTTGACACAGGTTAAAGACAGGTCAAAGGCAACATCTTTTAGCCAAAGCATAAAACAGGTTAAGCAGAACATGACATATAAAACAGATCAAAAAGAATTACAGGGCAAGATCATAACACAGGACCTTGGCTTTTGGCCCCTCAAGGCGAGGTGCCTACCCAACAGGTCACTATATCTTTTGATTCACTGCCTCCATGGGCACATTCAAGACCATGGCCACAGTACACTTGCTGCCACTCTCTCTGTGCCATCTAGAATGGGCAGAAACTTGAGAACTACACACAGTACTGAGGAATCATACTGCAAGGCTGATGGAGAAACCTGACCACACACCCCACACCCACATATCTTGAGACCAACTGCTTATGATTCCAAAGTGGAGGAGGAAAGCAGGTCCATAGTTAGTTTGAGTGTATCAAGTCTGCAGCCCCTGTCCCCTGATGTATAGCTGACCAATTGGGGGTGGGCTGGGAAAAGAAGCATACGAGCCACTGGGTTGAGCCAATGCTAGGAACAATTACCCAGAGTGTCCTGCTCCTTTCCATCCCCTCCAAGGGGTCACAGAAATTGTTCCATCTTACTCAGAATGTTGTGTATTGCTGACTTCAATCTTGGAAACAAGATTTGGACAAATATTGGTGGTGGAAAATGCTTTCAAGTCACAGCTGACTTATGGCAACCCTGTAGGGTTGTCAAGGTAAGAGACATTTAGGGGTGATTTGCCATTGCCTGCATCCATGTCATGAGTCCGACCCTGGTATTCTAGCCAAATACTAGCCACGGTGGTCCTTGCTTAGCTTCCAAGAGCTGATGAGATTGGTCTAGCCTGGGCTATCCAGGTCCATTGCCAACTATTCGGTTCTATCTCTTGCATGCTTGGAAAACCATCATATTTCCTGTGCTACGTAATGACTAGATACTGTCCAGTAGCATCCATTATAATTGGTGAGAAGATCTCTCGGGTATTCTAATTATGTGTATACTAGTAATCAAGCCCACTGCACTTTAAAGGAAGCGGACGCTAGCGGCCATGCGACCGTCCCTGGGGCGCCGGCGACTGTTCCCAGCCTCCCCCCCCCCACCGCAGCCGCGGGTGGCCATGTGAGAGGCTGGGAGGCTTGTCCGCCGCAGCGGTGGCGTCCTGTGGTGGGGGCGCGCAGTTGGCTACCTGTACTACTTGAGAGTGAGAAGATGTTGGCGGGCAGCTTGCGGCAGGTCCAAAGGGTGTGTGGCGGCGTGCTCCAGCGGCGGAGGCGAGCTCGGGATGAGGAGAGAGGTTGGGGGCTGGTGGCTTTTTGTTGGCGGCAGCGGGTGCCGTGTCTTGCTGCTGCCGCTGCTGGGGTGTGTTGCAGCCACAGTGTTTTGCTGCGGGCTCTTGGCTCCGGTGGTTGCCGTGGGTGGCTGTCACCGCGGCGGGGCGGGGCACATTTCGGCGGCTCGTGGTAGGGCTGAAGTATGTGTCGCCGCGTGCCCCAGCGGCAGAGGCAGCCTGGGTGGAGAGTGGGGGCCAGCGTGACAGTGTTGGGCGGTGGCGGCCGCCTGTCCCCACAGTCTGTTGGCGGCATGTCTTCGGGGGACCGTGGCCTGGAGGCTCCGCGGGCCGCCGCTCTTCTTCACGGCGAGTCAGCAAATAGCAGCGGCCAGGCGAATGTGGCGGACGTTGGAGGGGGCAGATCAGGAGGCGCTTTGCAGCTCCCGATTCATCAGTCTGGTGGCAAGGGACCAATCAGGAGCCATGCTGTGCGCGGCTCCCGATTGGTCCCTTGCCGCCGGATTGACAATCGGAGGAACCAATTGGCAGGCCCTTTGCGCCTGCCAATTGGCCCCTCCGATTGTCAATCCGGGGGAAGGGGCCAATCGGCACCCTTCCTCATCACGGACAGGGCCCTCCTTAGGTGCCCTTACCCGATTATTTAATCCGCTCCACAGGAGCGGTTAAAGATATCTATATATCACTATATCACTATTATTAATTGGGTAGTCTAGCACTCTTAAGTATATTCATAGTCTTAGTTCTCTTTGGGATAATTTTTAGCCAGGTTATATTGCATTTTATTTAGAAATGAAAACACACTTTATAGTTTAGATTTGAACAGCTATAGATTCAGAAAAACTGGTTCCTGCAATCAGTTTGGTATGCAAAATGACAATTAGTACCAAAGATATAATATGGATTTAGGAATTCCACTGTAAAAACTGTTCAGAGTATAGAATAAGAACACTCAACAGACACAGGGAATCATAGAATCATAGAGTTGGGAGGGTCCTTCAGGGTCATCTAGTCCAACCCCCTGCATAATACAGGAACAACCAGCTGCCCATCCACAGTGATCCAAATTTTATGCCCAAGTGATCCTTCCACCAAAAATCTCTAGAATTCAGCCTGGGCTGGATGAAATTTACCTATCATCTCATAGTGGCGATTAGCAATTCCCTGGAAGTTCCTGATATATTAAGGAAATAGTACCTTTGAGCAAATAGTCTTGAGAGAAGGAAGCAAAGATGATGGGGAAATGAAAGTTTCTAGTAATGATTCTGCTCTTCAGAGAAGGGTGGGCTGAGAGAGGAAAAGGAAGGATAATAGAACACATTTGCAAGACATATTCTTAAATAAATTATTAAGGAACTTCAGTGTCATAGGAAGAGCACATTTATTTAAACAGGTTATTCAGGCCTACAATAGCAAACTGAAAGACATGCAAAAAGGGGACAGAGGGAGGAGTGGGCAGAAATGAACCATGATATTCCTGACTTTCCACTCTAATGAGAATGGGCTGGTGTCCACTGAAAACCAAGGAACTGGTTAGTGATCAGCATGATTTACTCCATGGCATTTAGCGGCAGGCAAGCTGTTTTGACAGCAGGAGCTTTGAAACCAATGTCAGGCAAATGATAGTGCTCTGGCTCCTTAATCTTGGAGAGAACAGATGGCCATTCCAGGCTGTGCCGTTTAATTATCCAACTGCATGGCTTACAACTATTTTCAAGTGGACTAGCTTAGAGCGGATCTGTGAAACTTGTCCCATCCGATATGTGTCAGCGAGATGCATGCCCTGCTGCACCAACGGTAATAGGGTGCTATTAAAATTTGAATTGTCATTGTGCCTGTGCTTAAGGCCTAGTGATCCCCGGTAGCCTTTTTCTTGCATACTACCAGAACACACCTGAGAAATTAGGCAACGTGTGGATTTCCCTTGAGAAATATGAATGCATGCATTTTTTAAAAATATGCACATTGATACTGTTTGCTCTCTGGAAAAGCTGGTGTATGTGATTAGGTATGGAGGATATTTTTGTCTGCCATAGAGTGAATGGGAGACGGGGCCTGAGGAGTTCCCAAGGAACTGGAAGCTGTGTAATGTGCTAAAGTACAGAAAACCCTCTTAGGCTCTTCTGATTTTCAATATTTGTTAAAAGTTTTCTTTCTTCTTGTGACATCAGGCTACCCCCTCCCCTGAATTCGTCTAGGCATACCAAACGTCTTTGGTTAGATCACTATAGCAGGAAACAGAGAAAACTTACCCTCTGCCCATTTATGCATCACGTTCTTTTAGTTCGGTCCTCATGCTTCTTTGAGAGGCTGACCACCAAGAACTGTTAACCGTTTGTCTAAATGAGCTCTGCTGCATGTCTACATCCTTGTGTAGAACTCATGTTGGTGGTCAAGAGATCAAAACATCTTGAATGTTATATGGGAGCCCTTTCTTCTGAAAATAACCAGGGTATTTTTCTTTTCACTTTCTTTTCACCTGTATGCCACCTTCACTTTTGCCTACACAGATGAATCCAGCCATTTTGTGTAACTGTAGCTGAACTCTCGAGACACAAGTGTGAAAGGGCCCAGTAATTTGTGACATTTGGGGAACTTTCAGAAAATTGCCCTTGTTCTCCAATTGTTCTCCAATTGCCCTTAATTCCTGTGTCCTGCCCGTAAATCTCTGCCTTCTCAATTATTCCTAATCATCTTGTGATCGGTGCAGCAAGATAGGTTATGAAGTAGAAAGTTCCACCTCTCTGTGGTTACCAACTTCAAGGTGAGGCCTGGATTTCTTCAATAATTACAGCTGACTTCCAGACTACAGGCATCAGCAGTAGTAGAGAGCAGAATCCATGGTGTCATTCCTCACTGAGCTCCCACCCCTGCACGAGTTCCATCTTCTCCAGGCACATCCCAAGGAGTTTCTTGAATCAGAGCTGGCAATTCTAATGCCCTCAGTGATGAGTTGGATGTCATGTCAAAGTATTTAGCTACCTTGAAATGGCATTTTGTGAGATGCTTGATATTAAAATTGCAAGTTGTTGGGATGGATGGAGTAGAAAGAGGGACGATAGTTTTTTGGGTTAGTTGTACAATTCATATTAAACATGTGTATTACAAACAACTTAGCTTATATTCTGAGCCTAGGGAGTGCAAACCAACAGCATTGCTAGTACGTCATAGTAGCATTCACCCTAGATTATTTTGACATACTATACATGCTTTTGAATAATATTTAGAAACTCTAGTTCATGGTTTGATGCAGACTCATGAACTGAACCACGAACCATCGCCAACTAAAACGGTTTCACATTCACCCAACAGGTTCATCTCCCCAGTGGCTACAGAATGAAGGCCAAGGCTTTCTGCTGCAAAGTCAGCTTTCTCCTGTTAGTATAAAGATCGTTGAGTGGGCTGGGATGACAGCCTTTTCCAGAGTTAGCACCTAAGAATATAAGCTAGAAAGAGATGATTTATAATGAGTGAGGTCATTATTCTGGCTAATTCTTGAGTGCTCATACTGATTGGCACTTTCTTTCCAACATCTCAAGCAAAAGTCTTCTCTGGTCCCACTAGTGGAGACTAAACTTGGCACTTCATAGCCAAAGCATTAGTTATGTCTCTTCCCTTCCCTTTCTGGATCTACCACTTCTGGTTGGGCATCAGAGAGTTCTGCCCTTAGATGTATGACACAAGAGCCCTTTTGTCTGTGTTTTTGAAGGAGCCAAGAATTGCCCAAACCAAAATGACATTGGCTTCCAGGCTACATGCAGGAAAGACATGATTTCAAAATCCTGTTGCCTCCTTGTCGTCTTCAAAAGGATTTCTTGTATTGATTTGTGCTGTGTGAAGTAATAAACATCTGCAGGGACTCACTAATAGCTGTAGCCAAACCCAAAGCACTGAGTCAGTCTCCAAGGCACTTTATGGAGAAAAGGGCTGTAAAGCCAGAAGGATGATGCCTTTTACAAGGAGTGTGTGTGCGAGAGAGAGAGAGAGCACTTTGCATGTTCTGCCCTTGGGATGGGCAAGAAGTGCTGCATTGTGTTTTCTGTTAGTAGGAAAAACAGGGCAGGTCACAAATTGCCTGTCTGGACAGAACAATTGCGAATGTAATGCTAAGAAAGGAGGGGCTAATAGAAATACTATACCAAATGGAGAAAGGTAGCTGGGGCAAGACTGAAAACCTAACTGTGAAGGATGACAGAAGTATTTATAGGATTTTAATTTTTTAAAGTCAGTTTCTAGTCTTTCTGGTTGTGTGTGTGTGTGTGTGTGTGTGTGTGTGGAGGGGGGCGGGGGAATGAGCAAGTCTTCTAGTCCTTGGAGGTTGGGGGAAAGCTGTACACATTTTCTTGGTTTGTTTTGTTCCTCTGAGTGAAGATGGCAGCAGTCTTCCATTTTTCCTCCCCCTGTACTAGGCTGTTCCAGTGTCTCATCTACTTTCCATTCCCCATGTATTTGCCTGGTGCAAGCAAGGGAGGGTCATATTGACATGGGCTCTGAGTTATGTGGGCTGGCTTGGCAGGTGCAGTCTTGTTGTCTTCCTGCTTCACCCAGCCTTTCCCCTTTATTGCTGTTTCAGAAGAACCGGAGTGTTCATCAATGTCTCTCCTTGTTAAATCAGACACAGAGCAGATTTCCTCAGTCTTTTCAGCACATTCCAGTTTTCAGTTAGGCCCGATGGGTATCTGTAGGCTGAAGCAGTTGTGCACCTGTGGCCCATGCAGTTCAGACCCAAATGCCACAATCAGTGCAGAAAAAGCTACTCTAATGGATGATGTGTGTAAGCTGCTGGGCTGAATTTGGTTGTGCAAAGACATGGTTAATTCAGCCTGTGGCAGCCATGGCTGCCAAGTTCACATGGACTGATTGAGACCTCTGCCTGTTGTGGTCTGAGAGAGAGTAATCAGAATACAGCCTCCAGTCTGGTACAAAATGTCTCTTAAATAGTTCCTCCTTTGGGTTCTTAGAATAGAATTGTTTTCTCCATCCCCTTGACTGTGCTTTTTAGAAGTGAACAGCAGAAGGTCTGGACTCCAGGGACCAATTTACATGGAAAAGGGAGTTCCAATAAGCCTGATTCCTGAGCAATGGGCAAAAAAATTGCCTTTTGTCATGAGATGGTGACATGGCTTGTGACATGGCTCCCATGCTGTCTGCTTTCTGAGGAGTATTGCCATAACACTCTCTTCTGGCTGTTGTCTCAGCCATCAACACATGCTGTGGCGCACTCACAGCAAACCTGCTAGACAGATCTTAAAATCTATGGAACCTGCCTGCAAGCGTAAGAATTTGGATTGGGTTCAGAGAAGAAGACCAGTTGAAAATTCACTATGATTTACCAAGGGGCACAAAGCGTTCAGCACTGAGAACCAGATGGAGAAGCTTTTGGAATCTTGAGTGGGAGGGGCTGTTTTGCCTGATGCAAATTTGTACTCCTGCCTAACCCAGAAGGCAGTGCAAACTGCTACATCTTTGAATACAGAATGGCTCGAAGTCCTTTGGGATATGGCTATGTGTACACTGCTGTGGGGCTTGAAGTGAACTTTTAAAACTTCAAGCAGCAGCCCTTTGTTTCCTATGCAACAACCCTCTTCCATGGGTGTTTATCGGTTCAGTCTGATATGCGTAATAGACACAATACCAGTGTGAAGCTTCTGCATTCCCTCTTCCCTCTTCCTATGGATAAAACTGACAGGGATATCTTTCCAATCAGTAAAGTAAAACAGATCTTGCAATAAAAGAGATTTTTCTTTGACAGGGCTTTGACCAAGGCTCAAGGAGCTGCTCGTCTAGGCAAGGCTGCCTCCTTGATTCTACACAAGCAGCCATTTTCCCAGTTACTTTGCTTGTGCCAGCACTGGCCTCATTAAGTGTGCTTCTCTATGACCGTTTATGCACTGGGAACTTCGCTGCCCCAGCTCCCATGCAGGAGCACAAATCGGGGGTGGATGAGGTACACCAGGCCAAATGCTCCCCTGTGTGGGTGCAGGAAGAGGTGGGGCAACCTGCCACAACTAAAATTCCAGCCTGCAGCCTGGCATGAAACCTCCAGTGCATAAATGGTCTATATGAGCAAGTGCTTTACAGACTGTGTGGTTACTCTGTTTGACTTGTGTGTGTGACAGTGTCATTGATTCTAGTGAGGTGCCCCCCCTCCCCCACAACCTTTCTTTTTAGTTCTTCAGTCTGTTGATTTTGTACTTGGCCTGTAATTGCATTAGTGCCAGTGTCTTGGGTTCAGGTGTGTTGGAACAAAAAATCCCAACTGATAACAGTCAGGGCCTTCGAAGGTTGAATGTCTGTATCAATGTTAAAATTATATAACTTTTATTGTGCACAATTTTAAAAACTTAAAAAACTTAAACACATCTAGGCATCCCATAGGCTATTGCAAAACAGTGTGCCATGCACTACATGAACCAGTAGACCTTTTATGGTTCTACTTGTTCCCCTCCCCTTTTGGTTTTTGTTGTGTACCTGCATTGGTCTGAAGCAGCAGAACAAAGTCGATCTGAAGAACTGTGTGTGCACATGAAAGCTTTTACCCAGAAAAACTTTGCTCCTTTTAAAGGTGCCACTGGGCTCAATCTTTGTTCTAGTGTCTTGGGTGTTGGTTAAGATAATTTGCAGCCCACACAGCAAGTCTGCATTTTGTCTGAACTACTGATTGCACACACACTGATAGTTTGTCTGTGCCTGTCATCCACCTACTTGTGTAAATGGGCTGTATGCACGTGTGTGCCTGCACAAAGGGATTTGCAGCAAGTCTGAACAATCAGCCAAAGGCAGTGACTTAATTAAGACAAACCTCTTAAGTCAGGGGAAGGTGATAATGGAGAAGGACAGAAGGTAACCTGCAGCCGGTCACCTACTCAGACTAAGTTTATGGTTTGGGAGAACAATAGAAGTTGATTGAAAGCCTTGCAGTAGCAGGCCAGGGTATCAAAGGCAATGACATGTGGTGGCAGCCCCAATTTGCTCCTGCCCATTGGCTGCTCATTTGATTGACGGCCAGAGGCGGGACAAAGCTCGGCAAATATAGCTTCCTGGATAGCGATTTTTTGCTGAGACCGGAAACCTGTGGGAAACGATAGAAACGCAACTGGATTCCACTACAAAGGCAGGTATGCATAACGATGAATTCCACTATTTAAAATGGCATTTTTTCATTCCGAAACCAATTTGCAACATTGATCCTGGTGTGGAATGGCCCCCAGGGAAGCAGGGGGAACTTCTCTGACTGCCCTGCTCACCAGGCTGGAGGCAAAGCCTGGGCAGCCATGGAGTGTCTCTGCAATAGTACCTGGCAAGCAGGATTCGGCAGTCTGGTCCAAGGCAACAAGGTGTGAAGGGCTTAAGGAGCTGGTGGGCTCATCAGCGAGATTTCTGGCAAGTTGATCCCACACCAGGTATCACAATAGGTGCTTTGGATGAGTGAACTCTGGTAATATACCCTGCTGAGGATTCTCCTCAGGCTCTACCCCCAAATCTCCAGGTATTTCCCATCTCAGAGCTGGCAACCCTATCCCACAGTGGCTCTAACATCACTGCAGTCCGACATAGTTTTCCTGCTGGAAAAAAAAGTTTTAGTGTGCAAGAAGAAAGGACTCGTGCTTATCTGCCAGGAAGAATCACTGCTTCCTCCTACTGTGGATCCCTCTCTGCACCAAGTCGGGTACCATTCCTAGAACTTTTGGGGTGGCTTTTAGAAGGCTATGTAGCAGAATATAGGTGGAAGGAGAGGGAAAGAGAAAGAAAGGGCAACCTCTCATTTGTGTAGATGTCCTTTATGCTCGAGCACAGGGATTTTTGGAACCAAGCTACTATTCTGGTGATGTAGCCATCTAGTTATGCACATAGTTAGGAGCCCTTCCTTGTTGGGCAGGCAAAAGAGGCCACTGCAAAATGCAAAGGATTGTATCCACATAATTCAAAGGAAGAATTTCAGAATGAGACTTCTTGGGAAGGAGGAAGTCTTCACATTTATCTGAGTTGTAGGATTCAATTTAGTGAATTCCTGCTGAGTTCGCCACATTTAAACGTCTGTTTCCCAGCAAAGGCTTTTAGATGGTTTCTCATAAGAACTGTAAGAGCTGAAAATCCGTGTGCAGTAAGAAAAGCCTCTCCCCTTTGAAATATCAGCTGTTCCTCAGTTTCCTTTACTTGCAGTACTGCAGATGAGCCTTTCATAATACTGCGTGTACAAACACCACCTGCTGGAGAGCAAATATTTTCCTTGCCTACTATCAAAATGATGACCATTTCCAAGGATTAATACCACACATTGTTTGTTTTATCCCATTAAATTAAGAACTGTTGGACAAGTGTAGTGTTGTCCCTTGTGTTCCCTTCTTGAAGGTCATATGAGGAGAGTGACCCTTATTCGTCTGTATTTCTTGGAAACGATAATCTCTTTTGACTGCACGGTTAATAGTGAAGACTCACTGATGTCAGTAGGCCCCTGAGCCAGGGAGGAAAGAATTGTCATTGTAGTTGAGGGAACAGTGAGACGGAACATCTGATTAATGAAATAGGCTCCGCAGTTCCAATTCCATTACCAATGTGCTTTAATGATTTATTATAAGCAGGTAAACCTTTAATCTTTCCTTTTGTATTGGATTTTGCAATTCAAAGGAAGAGTCATTAAATGGAAACAAAAATGACAACAGGATGGGTACAACAAAAGGAAGAAAACAATCAACCTATAAACAGATTCTGCCTCCCCAGTGTGAAGTCCAGCAAAATGCAATTATTAAGACCAAACTTCATTCATGTAATATAATACCAACATTTTTTCTTCAGGAAGTGTTGGTCAACATAAAACATGATTTCTAAAATGGACGCAAAATACCAACAGAGGCATTTCTAAATAATGATTTGATGGTTTATTTTGGTGAAATCAAGACTATGATTTAAAGCCTAGTCTCACACCAACCCTAAAAACAGTTTCAGGCTGACTTTTTACAACTGATATTCAAATAAAATTCTCTGGAAAGATGTTTCCTTCTCTACAGATTTTTGAGTCTATGGGCTAAATAGCTATTTAAGAGTACTCTAATATGCTGGATCTTCTGTTTCAAGGAAAACTTTTTGTGCTTTCAGCCACGGCATGTGGGGCTCTGCTGTACAAATGGAGCCTCTGCTTCTAGGCAACATAAAGTTTTATGGGCAGCTCTGTTAGCGCATCTGAAAGGAATGCTTCTGCAACCCATATATCAGCATCAGAGGGAGCCGGCATGACGCTGGATTGTGGCCTATGTATTTCAGAAGGAAAATGAGTGCTCTCCTAGCAAGATATAATTTGTCCCAATAGCAAGGCCATCTGCTGGGCCATAAGAATAATAATAATGATTTGCATTATGTAGTGTTCATTCTGCCAGTGATCCTTACATCATTCTTATCAGGTAAACCAGCAGTTTTATTTCTTTTTAGTGGTTGGGGACCTCAGGCCGAGAGGAAGAGAATTACCTCTAGCTCTCAGTCCTTCCAGTATGTTCATGTCTGAGGTAACATTTGAACCCAAGACCTTCCTAATCATAACCACCCACTAAACTATGTAGAGGCACAATGCTTATTCGTCTCCCCCGCCCACACTGTTGTCAGAGTAATTGACACAGCAACAGTGTACTACCTGGTTAAAGAGTAGATAAAGGTTTATTTAGGAATTGACATACTTGATAGGAAAGAAGATTACAGAGGTAGGGTCCTAACTACATCTCTAGCTGACAGAGAGAGGTAAGCATGTTTTATGGCTGAGTAACCCCTCCCCCTGAACAGTGCACAGTCTCCAATGATTCCCCTCCTTTCAGCTGCCTCCCCCCAGCCAGATGCTTGGAGGAGAAGTGGAGAGCCCATCCTTCAAGGTCAGTCAGAAAGTGTGCTGGCAAAGAGGAGGGGGAATGAGGGGATGGAATAAAACCCAAAACCAGTGAACAGATCTCTGCACGCACACAGAGGGCCATCTTGACAAATAGCAGATGTATAGGCATACAGCAAAGAAAGCAGGGGTTAAATATACACCTAGTATAGCGTGGTAGAGCTGCTAGCCTCTGAGATCCTGACCTGGATAGTCCCAGGATAGCCTGATTTCATCAGTTCTTAGAAGCTAAGCAGGGCTGTCATGGAGGGAGGAAATGGCAAACCATCTCTGAACGTCTCTTGCTTTGAAAACCCTACAGAGTCATCGTAAGTCAGCTGTGACTTGATGGCCAAAAATTAAATATCCATCACATCACTTGTGTTCTGAGCAGGCATTTGGGAGGACTTTTGTTTCCCATTTTTAAGCCCAAGAGCTGACTATCCCAACATCTACAAGGCATTTTTTAAATCTGGAAGTCTTTGTACTAACTTCTACTATCACTAAGCAAAGCATCACAAAATAGTGATCCTAAACTTCATGAAATTGGATGTTAAAAAAGAAGGTACACCTTCCCTCCATTGCTTCCAAAGGACTAAAGTCAAACCAGAGAATCTCTGCAATAGAAGCTGAAGAGCGGGTGGGTGGGCATTTTTGTAAGCCAAGAAAAACCAGTGTAATGTATAGAGCAGTGGTCCCCAACCTCTACAATTTTACTAAGGCCCGGGGGGGGTAGTCTTTTGCCAAGGGACATCGCCGCCTAAGCCCCTGCTACACTTGCTTTCCAGGTGGAGCCCCAGCCAAGGCAGCCACTGGAGAGCACCAAAGGTGAGCTGGCAGCAGAGTGGCAGGCCAGCCTCCGAGGCAGCAGCCGGGGAGGAGGATGAGGAGAAGCCGCAGCCTGGCACTGATTGATTGACGGACTGGTACTGGTCCCCAGAATGGGAGTTGGGGACCACTGGCAGAGTACTCAGAAATAGTAGTTCAATCACAGAGAACCCAGCAGAACCCAGGGCCATTGTGGCAATATCAACTGATGTCAAGCCCAAAAACACAGTCCAAGCAAGGGGGGGGGGTCCATTCAGAAACACCATAGACCCCTGGGCAAAGACTCCATTGGGATCCTGCCTTCTGACCCCGATCCAAACCAAATATCTTAACAAAGCAAACAGATCACTTAACTTGCTGTTACCATTATAGTAGTAAAAAATTGACCTGTGTATGTTTATTTTATTTATAGTCCACCTTTCTCCCCGGTGGGGACACAAAGTAGCTTACATCATTCTCCTGTTCTCCTGTGGGGTAGTTCAATTCATCCTGTGTCTCTAACACTCTGATGCCCAACCTGCCATGGAAGGTTGCAAGCAGAGTGAATCCCCATCAACTCTACCAATTATTCAGGGTCACGGCTCATCAGTCATGACAATTGGGGTCAACTTATCACTTGTCACTTCCTGCACTGCTCCCAGTTTGGGGGAGAATGATATGGTTGAGTTCATGCCCAAGGACACAGAGCTGAGTGTCCTCAAAGCATTGGCTTGTAGTGTTATAGGGCCCACTCCACTTGTTTAGCCCACTTGTTTAGCTCCAAGGTGATTTTCACTTTCCAGTCCACTCCTGCACTTCACTTCACTTCACTTTGTTATTGCATCCAAAGGCAGCAGTACTATGCATGTTCTACCAGGGCATTTGCATGGCAGTAGAATGCATGTGGTGCCATTCAAAATACTCATAATATGGTGAGTGAGAGGGGTTTCAATGGAATTCTGTTCAGAGAGTAATTTAAGAAATGACTTTGGGAACTGACAGTTGAAGACAAGTGGCTTAAGAGGACTGGGAAGGAGGCTGAGTGGATCAAGCAGGTTTATTCCAGCAAAAAAGGAGATGAAAGAAAAGGAATTAGCTTCTAGTAAAGAGAAGGGATCTCTGCCCATTTGAAAAGGGAAACTGACTCCAGAAAATAGGACTGATGATTGGTCTGTGTATAGAGAAGGATTTGGGGAATTTGGTTGTATGTTCCTACTTTCTAAACTTTACATGTTAGTGAAACTCAGATTCCTATGCTTGAGTGTTTAAATAGAAACTGAAAAGAAAGCAAAACATTTAAAGACTTTGTTGAAGAGCACAAACATTTACTTGTTGGTAAGAAATTATTTGGTGTTTGTATGAATACAAACCTCATTCTTATTACCTATTCACCTCATACATCTGACATCTGATTAAACCTGAACTTTTCTCTTCCCAGTTGAATAAAACATTTGTTTATTTTGAACTTTCGAACGTCTCCCGTGTGCCATTTCAAAAATAGAGAATAAGAAGTTTATTATGTCTCCTCCCTTAGTTCTCTGGGTTGGGCCAGCATGTCTCTCTCTTTCTGCAAAATGACTGGGTAGGACAGCCATAGGCAAACAAGAACGAAGACAGAAGGAAGAATCCAGTGAAGGAGGGAGGGAAGAGGGCCAGATTGTCATAGCTTGCAAGAATTGTTCCTGGTCCTGTAGACAGGTACCTGGAAGTATGGCTATTCACAAACCAGTCGAAACAGGAATGCTGCAGAAGGCTAGTACTAGTCACTGTTTGTGCCACCATAGTTCAAAATGGCTTTCTAACATCAGATTGTGAAACTGCTTTTGAAAAGCAGCGAGATTCTTTGATTGTGACTATGATTAGGTGTCTGTGTATGTTTCCATGAAAGGTTTCATAATACTTTGATCCCTAGTGGTTCCTACAGTTGCTTTATTATCACATTTCCTCTTTAAATTGCTATTACAGCTGTGATGTCTCTAACTCCCATGCTGTAAACCATTTGGGGGAATAGATGCTATCTCACTTTGTGTACTTAGACTGCTAGGTCTTGGTTCAGGCGGCTTTATTGCTTCTTCAAATGCTGTACCCTTTCACAGCTTTGAAATGTTCTTGTGACTTTCAGATCCAACACCCTTTCTTCTTACATTATGCTATCGAGTCTGCCAATTGCTCACTGCCTGCTCTTCAAAAACCTGACACTTCAGATTGTCTTTTCCCAATCATGAGACCATCAGTTGCGGATGGACATAGCAGGCCTGCTGCCTTCTAGCTGCCAATGTAGCTAAGGGAAGTGATCTCATCTAAACTAGGGTAGCTTCAGTTGCACAGACTGGATTGTACCAGTAGGTGTCATTGCACCCTTGCACTCTCCGTTTGCATCCAGCAAGTCTTTTTTGTTCAAACCTACACATTGAGTAACAACCGCACAGGGGGATTTCTCTTTTATAACAGAGCTTTTCCACCATGTGTTGCTTGGATGACTATTTTCCCTAACCACAACATTCCTGTGCTGATTTGTAGACAAGCAGGAAACTTTTGAATTCTGAAATTAGGACTCGCAACTCACTTAAAAACCTGAAAGTGCCTATCAAACATGGCTTATCGTGTGCACTACTGTGAGGCAGTTAACCACTGCATGAATAGGAAATGTATCTGAAATGACTGGTTTGACTTTTGCACTTTGCAGAAGAGATAGCTTGGAAATGATATATGTATTGATTTGGAATATTTCTATGCTACCTCTTCAGAGTGTTGTTCAGGGTGGCTTACAATTTAAAAACATGGTACAAAAACAAGCCATTAAACATCACTGAATGGTAATTTGGGAGCCATGCTGAATACCCTGTTTACTTGAAAGGAAGATCATGCTTATTTCCCGCTTGTGCCATCAAAAAGGAAAAGAAAGAAAAAAAGAAACCATCTTAAATCCACATGCAAGTTATGGTTATGTACAGTAATTAAAATGTTCGAGTGCAGCCCTTTATTTTTTAGGGGGACCATCTTACTTTCAGACTTATTTTTGTTTGGGATAAATATTGTATCTATCACACATTTATCTCAATGTTGCTCTAAGGAGTTCAGGTGACTGTACACAGTAAGTCTCTTCTTCACTCTTATATTCTCACAGCAGACCCAAGCCATAGGCTCAAAAGTGCCCTGCCTGACTGGTAGTGGCTGTCCAAGATCTCAGCAGAGAAATGTCTTCAACATTGTTCCCTGAGGCCCTTTCACTAAAGACTGAACTTGAGACCCTCTGCATGGAAAGCCCGTGCTCTACCACTAAGCCATGGGCCTTTTGTGATTGCCATTTCTGTATGGGATCTGAACTTCTGCATATGCTTTGAAGGGAATCTGCTCATATAACTTTACTCAGGGGGTTCCCCAAATCTTTCCCATCCTTTTGATACCTAATCCTGTTTTAGCTCTGCTGCTCAGGGTGGCTTGGAAATTTTCACATTCTTCCTACTTCTACAGCAATGTGTTATGTGCAGCACAGGATAGGGACAGGTCGCAATCTTCCCTGAGAATATTTATAATTTGGATCAAATCGACAGGTTGGGGACAGAGATAGGAGAAGATGAGAAATGTACTTGACTTTCACCATAACTAATTTATTGGGCTGAACAGGAGGTGTAGGTCCAAGGCCAACTAATATATCCAAAATGGAGACAGCTGCTGAATCTGTGTCCAATTTGCTTTCACAAGGGAGGCATGATACTTACACAGCAATTTAAACCTGGCAGCTTTCCAGATTAAAGTGCACTCTTAGAGTTGTTTATGAACATACTTTTTCACTTTACTCACAAACCTATTGGCTGTCACCCACAGCTCTCTCATGGCTCACTTAAAGGGCATCACTTCTGGGGAAGCTAAAGTTGTCACAACCTTGGATCCCATGGTGACTTAAAAATAATAACTCCTCCTTTGTACAATTACAGGAAATGTACTTTCTGGATTCCCCTGGATATCTGTCCTGTTTAGTTGTGAAAGTAGGAAAGTGCAGATGGGTGGACTTAAAGATTGCCTACAGGGCATTTTACCCAAACCATCAAAGGGCTTAGAATATCTGAAAAGCAGTGCATCACTTTTAAACACCGTTCCTACCATCTATGGCACTTCGTCATTATTATTTCCTCTAGCAAAAACACTTAAATAAATAGATCCTGGAAACTAGAGGAGTCAAAAAAGAGTCCTATCTATCTTCCCCTGGCATGTCTGTATGTATATTCAGAGACTGTGTGCCACAAACGGAAGTGCTTTATGACATCCAGTATAGTACCGAGAACTTCTCACTTATCAGTCTAGTTAGGCTGCAGAAATAGAAATGAGGTTCAGCTTTCAAAGAGGAAGCTGGTTGAGGGATAACTTCCACTGTTCATCACCCCAGTCTCTCTTTTCTGTATACTGTTCAAAAACATTAAACAGATTACTAAAATCTGAGTTGCAATTTGCAAGTCTTCAAGGGGACTGCTGTTTAATATTCATGAGTTCACAGGTTGCAGTGAATGCATGTAGGGGTAGTCAACCTGTGGTCCTCCAGATGTCAATGGACTACAATTCCCATGATCCCCTGCCAGCAAATGCTGGCAGGGGCTCATGGGAATTGTAGTCCATGGACATCTGGAGGACCACAGGTTGTCTACCCCTGATCATACACATGATTTTTCTTTATATGTGCACTGAATAATTCTTATGTTACATTCAAAGCGTGCTCAGTTTGGACATGTGATACAAACCTTATGTTTATCCAGCTACTGATCTAGGGTTTAATTTGTAAAGTGAGCTCACATTGGCTCTTTCTTACAAAGAGATGTACACATGGACTTGCAGTGTCCATGTGCATTCCCAAGGCTTCTGAGTGTGGGAGACAAAAATAATATGGAAGGCTGAGTCCCAACTCTCTCTCTCTCTCTCTCTCTCTCTCTCTCTCTCTCTCTCTCCCTCCCTCTCCCCCCCCCTCTCTCTCTCACACACACACACACCTTGATCTGGACATATCCCATTTCCGCTGGATGCAGGACTTCTGACCTTACTTAGCTGATCAGAACTTCTAACAATCCTAGGAGTACCGATCACCTTTGGGGACAGAGATGGAAGAACATTTAGATGCAACTTGTCAGTAAATGGCTAGCGCTTTAAAGACACACAGGTTTTGTGTGTCTGGGTAGTGGATGCAGATGCCTGCCTCATTATCATGGTGCCCTCTAGTGATGGTTTATCTGTAAATGACACACAAATACAGGTCCTAAATGTGTGTAATATAATGTCTTGCAATTTTTGCAGGAGTTGGTATCTTAACGTGTACAGGGAATTAACAATTCAGTTACAGGATCGAGATGAAATGACAGAGCCAAATGCTACTGTCTAATCCACTACTAACCCACTGCTTGCACATATGCACAGAGGCATTGAATAACCAACTTTGAAGAATTCTCCTGTGCCTTTAATAGCTGCCCAACAGGGAAAGGCTTAATTGGTGTTTCTTTTCTCCATCATCATAGCACAGTAATGAGAAAAGCCATCCCCATGCTCCACAACTTTTAAAGGCAATGGAGCCCTTTGGGTCCAGTACTGGAAGTCTTCGTTTATGTACAAAAGATGCATTTGAGAGGAAGGTAAGCAGCATGCTGAAGACAAGCCTTGAACTATGGGCTTAAATGCCCATGATACATCCCTAGAGTCTTCCTAGCCTCAAATGAATCTCTCAGCTGAATAGCAATAATCTGTACCTACATGAAATCAGGTGATTGATTTCTCATTGCACACAATCTCTGAAGAAACAGTCTTAATACTTCTTACTCTCTCCCATCCATAAAAGTGGAATTCCTATGATGTAGGTAAGGAAGACCTGGGAATGAAGTCTTGCAGTTCATTGGAATTATAGGATAACAAAACTGTGAGGCCTCTGTGCGTGTGTGTGTGTGTTTGTGTGTGTGTGTGAGAGAGAGAGAGGCATAAAGATTATTTGGGCTGTAATGGGCTGCTTTTGTTTGCTAATAATGGGTGGGGGAATCCCCTGCTTCAAGTTATTTACCAGAAACAAAGTCGGTCCATGAAATCGGAAATGAAAAGAACCAACAAAATGGTGTCAAAAATAAAGCCTCTCCTCCTGGATTCCATTCTGGCTTGACCGGGTGAATCTGAATAAAGGTGACAAGAATGAATACACAGCTGTGGAGGAGAGACTTTATTTTTGACACCATTTTGTTGGTTCTTTTTGTTTCCTAATGTTATTTACCAGCCATTGGCAACCCTAGCTATAATCCTATGCTGACTTGGAAGGAAGTTCACTGGCACAAGTTCGGATTTACTTCCAAGTAAGCAGGAGGTGCACAGCAGACACATATCAGGAACTTGGAAGCCTAGTAAGGCTGGAAGAGGCAGTGTGTGAACAAGGGGTCACTGGTTTGTACAGCACCTTGTACAGCATATACAATTGGAACAGGATTATAGATCTAAACATCTAGTCCAGCCTCCCTCTCCTTAGCCATACAGCCTCAGGCATCATTATATGATCCCAGGGCAGAGGAACTTGCAAACAAAACAGGCTTTAAAGAGATTCTCCACATTCAGCCTGCTTTGTCATGGGGAGGTGGAAACGGGATCCTGTGATTGGGGAACTGGGTGCTCCAATGCATGAGCACAGAAGGGTTTTGTTTCCAGAGAAACGGGTATGCACCAGGAAGAGGTAGGAGAATCTGTTTCAAGTTGCACTGACTTTGTGAAGAGTTAGTTAAGCTACCGTCTAACACTTAGTTGACAGCACTGGGATACAGATTTTAACCTTGGCTGGATAAGTGCTGAGGCTCCCTGGATGTAGCCTGGAGATGTGTGTCAGCACACGTATATGCATCGTACATGGGCACATTTGTAGATTGTGATGGGTTTCATGTCTGAAAAGAGTGCGAAAAATATTTGGAGAAGGGCCTGTGTGCGAGAGAAGTATTTGTAAACTGGGCCCATGTGGATGCTGGCGATGCGCATGTTCACCAGGGAAATCTCTGCCAGGGCAGTCTGTGGTTACAAGCACTGTGGCATCTGCATATATCTGGGGGCCGGCTGGTATTGGGCAAAGTGCAGTCGTCCTATATCGATGTATAGAGAGGGAATCTTTGGCCATGAGACGGACCCCAGTGTGTGTGGGAAGATGTGCCTCACTTCCACAGTGGGCTTGTGAAGGGCGTGTGTCCCTCCCTCATCCAGGTATGTGATGGATGCAGCTGCTTTCCGGATCCCGGGCGGGGGGCGGGGGGCAGGGGGGGAGCTGCCTAAGAACGGCCTCCGCAGGTGTCCGCCGTGAGCCCGCCAAGCGCCTAGCGAGCAGACTTCGTGGGGACTTACTTGTTGTGCCGGTCGCAATGGAGCCTGACGACGGAGCCCGCTGTGCCTGCGGGTGGGTGGGGAAGGAAGGCGGAGCGCCCCAGGGCGCGCGGAGCCGAAGGAGCCCGTCGCCGGCGCGTTTGCGGGGCAGCCCGGGGTGCGGGCGCTGGCCGGGGGCGCCGGGCAGCTAGTCCCGCGAGCGAAGCGGGCGAGGCGCGGGGCTGCCGGTGTGCCGGAGCCGGGCTCCCGAGGGAAGGGCGGGCGGGCGGGCGCTGCTGGCGCCGGAGCAGTTGCGCGGCAGAGGCGGGGAAGGGAGCCGGCCGGGGGCCGTCCCCACGTGGCGCTGACGCTGCTGCTCGGCACCGCCGGCCCGATCCCGGGCTATAAAGCGAGCGGGAGGCGGCGAGGCAGCGCCTGAGCAGGCGACTCCGCCGGAGGACTACCCGGCTCGGCGGCCGAGGCGGCGCCGCCCCTTCCTCCTGCCCGAGCCGCCCGCTCCTCCCGGGGCGCGCCACTGACCGACGGGCTCTTCGCGCCGGGCTCTGCCGGCCGGGCGGGCGGGCAGAGAGGAGCGCAGCGGCCGCCGGGGCATGCCCGCGGGAGGGGTCCTGCCTGCGTGCGCGAGGCCGAGGTAAGCCCCCGCCGCGCCCGCCCGCCCGCCGCGCCCCATGCCCAAGTGGCGGGATACGAGGCGGCGGCGGCAGGTCGTCTGCGCCTCGCTCACCTGGGTGGAGAGGAGCTAGCGGGGCAGGGCATCGTCGACCCCCGCGCTTTGCCGGCCGAAGGAAAGTCGCAGAGGAGCGCCTGCCTTCCCGTCCTGTCCTGCCCTGTCCTGCCCTGTCGTCTGCTCGGAGACTCTGACGGGCCGATGGACGCCCGAGGCGGTGGCTGCCCTTGCTGGTGCAGGTGGGCCAGGCGCTGAGACCTTTCTCCTCTTCTTCGCAGGTGGGGCCGGGCAAGGACCACCCCCCCATCCCACGCAGGCCGCACTGGGGTGGATGTTGAACCTACAGAGCCCGTTCACGGAGAGGGGGGGATTCTTCTCTTCCCTGGCACACCTGCAGGCTCTGCAGGAAGACAGCGACCTCCAGCACATGGATGGCAACGGGAGCCTCAACGGGAGTGATGCTGGGCACAAAGGGGGCCTTCCCTACCCCTTGCACACCACCTTGGCCCTCATCACCCTGGCTACGCTGCTCATGCTCTTCACCATCTTTGGCAACGTGTTGGTCATCATTGCTGTCTTCACTAGCCGGGCCCTCAAGGCCCCACAGAACCTCTTTCTGGTCTCCTTGGCCTCTGCTGATATCTTGGTGGCCACCCTAGTCATCCCCTTTTCTCTAGCCAATGAAGTGATGGGCCAGTGGTACTTTGGAAAAGTGTGGTGTGAGATTTACCTAGCCTTAGATGTACTCTTTTGCACCTCATCTATTGTACATCTCTGTGCCATCAGCCTAGATCGTTACTGGTCTATCACTCAGGCCATTGAATACAACCTCAAGCGTACTCCACGCCGCATCAAAAGCATCATCTTCCTAGTCTGGGTCATCTCGGCTGTTATCTCTTTCCCACCGCTCATCTCCATCATGAAGCAAGGTGAGCCTGACAGTTCAACCCATCAAGAAACAGACTCAAAACAAGAGAGCAAGACACCTACCTGCAGCATCAACAAGGAGACGTGGTACATCATCTCTTCCAGCATTGGCTCATTTTTTGCTCCCTGCCTCATCATGATCCTGGTTTATGTCCGTATCTACCAGATTGCAAAGAGGAGGACTCGTGTGCCTCCCGGCAAGAGAGGGGAAAATTCAGAGAGGAAGCAGAATGGGCTGGCAGATAAGGAAGATGTTCCTGCGATGACCAAACTTAATGGGGAGAAGGGAGCTGTGGCAGGAGGAAGCCAGGAAAGGGAAGAAGTCAATGGCATTGACTTGGAGGACACCTCCTCCTCAGAACATAATGAGGACCATCAGTCCAGGAAGCAGGAAAAGGCTCAGAGAGGAAAGGGTAAAACCAAATTAAGCCAGATTAAGCCTGGGGACAACTTGCCTACCAGAGTGGAGGAGGAGAGGAATGCCAAAGCTTCCCGATGGAGGGGCAGGCAGAACCGGGAGAAACGCTTTACCTTTGTATTAGCAGTAGTGATTGGGGTGTTTGTGGTTTGTTGGTTCCCTTTCTTTTTCACCTACTCCTTGACTGCTATTTGCAAGAGTTGCTATGTGCCTGACACCCTCTTCAAATTCTTCTTCTGGTTTGGTTATTGTAACAGCTCCCTGAACCCTGTCATCTACACCATCTTCAACCATGACTTCAGGAGGGCCTTCAAAAAGATTCTCTGCAAAGTAGACCGAAAACGGATTGTGTGAGAACCCAAGTTTATTTGCAAGGGTGATAAAATTTCTTTTTCTTCCAGAGGGGCTCTACTCCCCTCTGGGTATTGTCTGAACTGATTTCTGAACTCAGACTCTTCAAAGACTTCAGGTGAGACAAAGTATTTAAAACAGTAGCACACGGCCTCAGCCAAAGGGGAATATTTCTGCCCAGTTGGTGGAATTGGAGACTTGACTGTAGGCATTGTTTATGTACACTTGTAAGTTTGACTTGTCACAAAACGGAAATGAAGGGGGAAGGGAGGCACAAAGATGAAAGGAAAGTCCTATATTTCAGGAGCACTTTCTTTCTACTTTTGTTTTCTTTGTACAAATGTAATTAATGCTGACATCCTTGTAAAACTACAGTATTGCATCTTTGGGAATCTAGACATCTTTAATTTGAGTAGAAGAAACGGGCTTTGAAGCATCTTTAAATATATCTTGAAAACTTGAAGCATTGTGAAAAGAAATGACCAGACCACTGGAGCCATCTCATCAATCCTAAAATGCGATAGTATTAAAGAACCAAGATTTCCAATATGTTGTTGGATTTTGGGATCTTAAAAAAACTGGTAGCATACACTTGAAACAGGCAGTGTTTTATTCTACTGCCTATGTGTAGCTTGTTTTTATTTTATTTTTGTGTTCTCTTTATGCAGTATTTGATAAAAAGCTGTACTTATTTTTTTTCCATCAAGAAAAATGAGCAAATATTAAAACTTTCACAATTGGCATAGAAGCTGTCAAAAGGCTAAACTCATTTTAACATTCGATGCTCAAGACCAATTAGGTACTAAAATGGTTAAGATAAAGTACAACCCCCCCATCATACACTGATATATGTTCAGTGCTAACTTATTTCCCTAGCCTGCAGTTCTAAATAGATAACCTGACAGATGCAGCCTTTTATTTTTCTGTTTACCATGTTATTGGATCTGCATTGATTTTTAACATTTTCATTTATACTAGATTTCCTGCACACAAAACTTCCTTCATGCACATGGGCACTTTGTTCTTTTAAATAATCACAAAAATGAAGTTTTTGTTATTCCAGATGTGGTACATAAATATCTCTTTTGGTTTATTCTAGACTGACTATTATACACATGTAAATTTATATAGGAGGAAGGAAGTTAATGGGGCAGTTATGCTGTTTATATTATGTGAAAATTTATACAGGTACTGGAAAGGAAGAATTAATAATTTTGAGAATTATCTTCAAGGGTTTATTTTTGGAAATATCTATAGCAGGACAGACATCCTGACCATTATTAAAGGGGGGGGGGGAAAGGAGGAATTAGAGACTTCTTGTTCCATGTTTTCATTTTAATTATAAATGGGATGGCCTTTATTTGGATGAATTGTCCTTTTTTCCTGGAATGCCAGCATTCTATAGTATGCCACCGATGCTCTGTATTCTGGGAATACCACACCCTTGCTGTATGCCAAAAGACCAAACATCTGATCTCAGTAGTGCCTCCTTGATCTGTATTTAATCTAGCAAAACCACTGTCAATATGATAGTTATGGAGAAAGGGAGGGATAGCTTTTTAGTATCAGAAATAGATAATTTGAAATTGTTTTATAGTTGGAGAGCCCGTTAAAGCTGTTTACATATAACTTTATAATGCAGAGTTTTTAGATTTCTTTTTATCAATTTACCAGTAAGGGGAAACACTCTTCAGCTGAACTGACTACATATGGATGCAGATTTGTAATGTATTTCTAAAATGGATTGGGCTAGCACATTACTGTCTATGGAGGAACAGCAGTCTGACTGCTAAGCTAACCCAGTGCCACAAAATGTGGCTCTCTGCCATTTTAATCATGTTGCCAGGATATCACAGTTAGCAGTGCCAAGGCCAATGCTTAAGATCAGGGTTCCAGAACAGCAGTTATCAACAGCAGTCCCTTACATTAGTTTTTAGACTACAATAACACCTTTGTTACCATGATCACTTGGTAACCAACACACACACACACACACACTTCCTTCAGCATCTCAGTGGGACCACCCATTTCATTCCCAAAACAACCTGGTGAGGCAGGTTAAGCCTGACAGAAGATGAATGGCCACAGTCACCCAGTGAATTTCATGTGGTTGATGATATTTCAAATGAAATATCATTCTAAATCTGCATGACTTCCCCCAGTTGCTCCAAGTAGATCTGAAATTTCTCACAAGGGTATTTGAATGTTTACCAGTGGAAGGAATTAGACACTGGGAAGTTTTTCAGTAACCTGAGGCAAATTGCCTGTATTCCTGCTTGGTCTTATGATGTCTTGTGGTAGCAAAAGAGAAAAAAAGAAAAAAAATCATTTCATGTGGAGCAAAGTATGTTGCCCTAGCATCTTAGGTGCTGATTTTCTGTGAGTGTTCTAGAGTGAATTTGCTAGTTTAAGATTGGGATCCTAGACTTTGATTATTTTTTGACTGAAAGGAGTTCAGCTGTTTCATTTGAATGCAAAAAAATCAGTGCTTCATCACAGCACATTCAACAGGAGACAAGATGGTAAACTACTTGCTGCAGATCCTGGTTTCTTTGGAGGGCTTACCAGAGATGGCAAGTAAATTCTTTCTTGGGTTACCACAACAGTAATTACAGGACACAACTCTGGAGAAAGTTACATGTATTTTAAGCTTCATTAACTGGCCCAGTTATGTCTGGATTGTGCCCGCTTACCTTGACGCAATGATTTAGTGTGTGTGTGTTTGGTACAGCAGCCCGAAACTTCACTGCTGCGTTACTTTTTCAATAGAGGAAAGAATTCTGGCAGTCTTCTCTTTCCATTGAAATGAGTGGGACAAGTTGTGGCCAAGAGGTCTGTGTGGAGCACTCATGGGGCCCTTGCTATGGGGTCAAAGGCCTTTAAAGCATTATCATTTTCATCATCTTTATGTCAGAATAAGAAATGGAGTAGGACTCTTTTTAGGAGTGCAATATTAAATGTAATCAAATAGAAAACACCTTATGGTTGGATTCCCCATCCCCCCTTCCTTTCTTTTTATTATAACTTCATCTGGTGAAACCACCACTTGATTGCCATGCCATTTGTGCTTTTAAAGAGATCAATCGATGATAGAGGCCATAATGAATAAACAAAACAAATAAAGTTTCTATATTAAAATGTGTAATAATTGTCTGTATTTGCAGCAGTTTATAGCTTTAAGGACATTGGCACCTGGGAAATTGACCTTTGAAAGAACATACAGCCAGAGTCTCTTATAGTTTGCAGAAGGCATTGTTACAGCTCAGACAGAACAATGGTCTGGTTCATTGTGCAAGTGACACACTGACAAATAAGCTTTTGATATTATTTTGCATTCTTCCTTCATGCCACAGCAAACCCATTCATGTACCTCTTACAGAACAAGGATTAGGGATTACTGTGCACGAGTTGCTCTGTATATTTAAGTTTGTCATGTCTTTCCACCCCCTATGTAATATTGGCCCAGTGTTGTGTTTACTAACTGTGGACAGACTGCTGAGTAATTCAGTTGCAAGTACAAGCAGGAATTATTGGAGTAGGAGGAAAATCAGTGCTTGTATACAGCTCAACACCAATTGGTGTTTAGCAGTGGTCCCCAACTCCCGGTCCGGAGACTGGTCCCGGTCCATGGATCAGTTGGTACTGGGCTGCAGCTTCTCCTCGTCTTCCTCCCTGGCTGCTGCCTCGGGGGCTGCCCTGCCACTCTGCCACCGGCTCACCTTTGGTGCTCTCCAGCAGTTGTCATGGCTGGGGCTCTCCCTTGGCAGCGCTCCCCAGCGGGCGGTGGGAAGTCAGGGGCACCAGCGGGAAAGCAAGTGTAGCAGGGGCTCAGGCGGCAACGTCCCTCAGCAAAATACCACCCCCCTGGGCTTCAGTAAAATTGTCAAGCGTTGACCGATCCTCGGTGATAAAAAGGTTGGGGACCACTGGTTTAAAGAACACATAGATTATTTGTTTAATTCACCATCTTCAAGAACAGAGCCCAGTTTTATGTGTCAGAATGAATGAGTGAATATTTTAATCTGTGTGAAGACAGGTGACAGAAATTCATTCCATAAACTCCAAACTTTGAGGCATGGTTTGTATGTGCTGACAAACTAGGGTTGCCAGCTTCAGGTTAAGAGAACTGAAGAGAAGCCATGTTGGATCAGGCCAATGGCCCATTCACTCCAACACTATGTCATACATTGGCCAAACCCCAGATGCCATCAGGAGGTCCACCAAGGAGGGCTAGAATGCCAAAAGCCTTCCCACTGCCCCCCCCCCCCCGTACCAATAATACAGGGTGTCACTGCCCCAGATATAATGTTCTATCTATACATTGTGGTTAATAATTGCTGATGGACCTCTGATCCATATGTTTATCCATTCCCCCCTAGAAGCTGTCTATGCCTGTAGTTGCCATTACTTCTTGTGGCACTGAATTACATGTGTAAATTACTCTTTGGGTGAATAGGTACTTCTTTTGATCTGTTCTAACCCTCCTGCTTATTAATTTGTGTGCCTGTGAGTTCTTGTATTGAGAAATATGTAGAAAAGTACTTCTTTACCTTTGCAAACCTCTATCACATCACCCCTCGGTCATCATTTTTCCAAGCTAACCTTTATTCATAGGGGAAGTGTTCCACCCCTTTAATGATCTTGGTTGCCCCTTTTTGCACTTTTTTCCAATGCTATAATTCCTTTTTTTGAGGTGTGGTGACGAGAACAGTATTTCAAATGAGGCCGCACCATAGATTTATATAAGGGTGTCATGATACTGTCTGATTTGTTTTCAACCCCCTTCCTAATAATCCCCAGCATAACATTTGCCTTTTTTATTGCAGTTGAACACTGAGGTGACATTTTCAGGGATTTATCTACCACAACTACAAGAGCTCTTTCAGTTGCCACTAGTTTGGACCCTATTAATGTATATTTACATATGCTGGGAAATAATTATTTTTGGGGGGTGGAACCTAAGAAGGGTAGGGTTTGGGGAGGGGAGAGGAGAGGAGAGGAGAGGCTTCACCTTCCAAAGTGGCATTTTCTCCAGGTGAACTGATCTTTGTTATCTGGAAATCAATTGTAATTCCTGGAGATCTCCAACTACTACATGGAGCTATACTATCCCATGAATCTAGAAACTTGTAATGCACTGAAGGGCAGAGAGAATACATGTGCACAAAGCATTCAGGTATGCTCCCGCAAGAGCCAAGCCATGATTCATATTGATGTCTGAATTTTTCCAGTGGATTCTTGTCATATTTATTTTACTACCATTATTATTTCATGGGAAATGGTACAAATTATTTTACCCTGATTGCCCCTTTAAGCTTTTATATCCACATTACATTCAACCCTGTACATTATTCCATTATCACAATGTTAGAATAATATAACAACTACTGGTTATCACCAATTGTACTTCTATAATTCGGACAGCTGCTTGAACTGGGATAATTGCTCTTTTATACAGCTGCAAAATGGGATTCAACAGACCCATAGGCAATGCCAGTTCTCCAGTCAGTATGGACCTGTATGATACATGTGTTTGTCAACATATTAATACTTTATGTTCTTTGATATGCAATTTAAAATAATACATGTACATTTAAAGAGAAACCAGCGTGAAAAGACTGACTGGTTCATGCTAGTGTTATTCATTTGTTTTTCTTGATAAGTGGAGTCTGCACTACAAAAGGAATCAGAGTTTATTCTTTGATAATTCCATTCCCTGTTCTTTGAATTTCTATTCTTCCTTGTGCCACCTGACTGTCTTCAGTGTTTTCCTTACCCCTCAGAATTCCTAGGAAGGAGCCATGATTTTTATATACATAAATGCCATCAAATCGTAATTGACTTGTGGTGACTTCAGCAAGGGCTGTCAAGGGAAGGGAGAGGCGGAGGTGGCTTGCCATTTCCTTGCTCTGCAGAATCTTCCTTGGTGCTCTCCCATCCAAGTACCAAACTTACTTGGCTCCTGAGATCTGATGAGATTGGGCTATGCTATGCTGCCTTCCCTCATGCTAGGGTCTTTAACATGCTACAGGAGGGGGGGGGGTCAACTTAAAATCCCAGTTCTTTGACAACTTCATCTGAGGTGGCCATTGGATATTATTGACTAGTAATTGGGGGAGCAAAGCCAAGTTAGAATGTAATCTTGTTGCTCTGGAACCTGGACAATTTCATTACGCTGTTTGTTAATTTGCCCTCTCCATCTATAAGTCTGAACTGATTATTTCATTCCATGATATTGGGGCATTTCCCACGGCTTAAAAATAGCACAATGGTTGCCGATTGAAAACGCTACTAATTTGCCATAACGCACGACGTCGTCAACAATCTGCAACAATCCTGAAACCGATCAGCAATAAGCGCTTCGTTGTGGCGCTTTCAGGGGAATCCAGAAAACTGGATTCACCCTCCGGATAGCGATACACTCCTGCAACCAATCTGCAACAGTAGCGCTAAAGACCTGTGCGTTACCATTGTAGCTGGTTCTTCAAAGTCCCTCCCCCTGGATCTCTCCTCCAAACTTCCGGCGAAGCGATCGCCATTTTTTTTTCTCGGAGCGAGCGGGGATAAACGCACCGGCGAGCCTCTTTCTGTTTAGAGGCTTCCCTGGCTTCAGTCCTTCACCTTTAGTCACTAAGCACAAACCACATAAAAGCCCGTTTGCTGAAATAAAGTCCCTTTATTTTTTACACATAAATTCAGCCGAAAATCGAGCCCGTGAGAAGGGGGGGGGGAATTTTTTTTTATCACTCGAGCCAGCGTGCCAACGATCATACAATCAAACGATAGATCACATTAGGCAGCTGGATGGGTCTCTCCAGTGCAAGGAATCTACGTAGATTCGTTGCTATGGGTCTGTTTTTTTTTTTAAAAAAGCTTTCTTAAAGGGAAAGGGGCTGTTTGGGAGCATGCTAACGGCTGCCCATTGGCTGCTTGACGGCCAGGGGCGGGACAAGCTTGGCAATAGCGCTTCCTTTCTAGCGATTTCTGCCGAGACCGGAAGCCTGTGGGAAACGCTAAAAAACGCAACTGATTCCACTACAAAGCCAGGTGTGCAAAACGACGAATTCCACTATTTTAAATGGCGATTTTTCATTCCGCAAACAATTTGCAACAAAGATCGCCGTGGGAAATGGCCCATTGTATCTGAGGAAGTGTGCGTGCACACCAAAGCTTGTACCTTGAATAAAACTTTGTTGGTCTAAATTTGTTCTGCTGCTTCAGACCAACACAGCTACCCACTTGAATTTATCTTGCTGCTGATCCTGTTCATTCGGCTCTTAAAAGTTCAAAGTTCTTGCAGTTTATTTCTTTATTGCAACCAGTACCCTGGCAGACTTTCTCAATGATTGTTTCAGTTTTACTGTTCCACCTAATCCGTATGCAAATACTGGATATTTTAAAATATATTTTATTTTTGGATTACTTGAGGCAGGAATTGGTGGGGCTGTTTGAGTTGGAAAAAAATATCATATACATTTTAAAAAAGCATTTTCCTTTGCTAGTATTAACACTGAATACAATGAAAATAGATGGTTAGGAAATCTTGGATCTTATTTAATTATGTTAGCCACTAATATATAATATAATCTTATGGAAAAGAAACGTTGGGTCAATCAGTCACTGAGAATACTGTTGTTGCTTCTGTCCCAGGATTTGTAGTGAGAGATTATCTTCATTGGTGGTTTGCACAAACATTTTAATTTATTTTTAATGAACACAGTTTTAGAAATTGAATTCTCACAGTCAGATATTTGATTGGTAGATGGAGTTCTGCAGTTCAAGATCTAGCCAAGTTCTTGGGAACCGCCAAAATATCTTCACAGGACTCTTGCTGTTCCAAGCAACACTTGTTTTATGAAGCTGAGCTGGTGTTATTTGATCAGTTTCTAGAATACAGATGGGCACAAATCAAACCATGAAACAAAATTTGTGATGAATTTTGCTTTGTTTGGGGTTCGCCATCTGAAGTTCCTGATGGGTGTGCTCTCATGAACTTCCACAAACTTTTAAAACAGTTTCTGATGGTTTGTGGATAGAGCAGAAAGCAGGGATTTAAAAGCATGCTGAGTCCCTTTAAACCCCTGCTTTCTGTTCCCCATGAAAATTGTAAAGACATCTGAGCCTCCCCACAGTTCAGCTGTTTCGGGCTGTCTTGTGCAGTCCCTTTAAAGTCATTTAAATATGGTTTATGGGGCTATGAACTATGAACCGACACAAATTACATTTTCCCTAGCCTAGAATGTCCAGGTATTTCTTGAGACTTTGAAGTATTGCTCCAAGGGCTCTAATAACAATTGGCACAATGGTAACCCTCTTCTCCCAGAGGTATTCTAACTCAATTTGTAGGTATTGGTATTTTGTAATCTCCTCTTCTTTCTTCTTGATTGTATAATAATATTGTTACAAACGTACTTTGTACTACATAATACTTTAATATAAAGAAGAGGGAAAAGGAGGGTGACTATTCATAAAAGGCAAAAAGATATGTTTTATCTCTAACCTTTTCATTCCAGTACATAATAAAAATGCAGTCACAAAACTTGTCTGTACAGAGTAAATTATTTATTTCTATCCTTTGGTAGCTAAACTAACAGTTTCATGGAAGCTGAACAGACCTCTGGCATGTAGTGTCTGCATGAGGTTTGGCTGTAAATTTGGAAAGTTCTCCCACACTTATAGCATGAGAAACTACTAGCTGAATGAGAGCAGGACTTTTATGGTCATTATATTGACAACCCATTAAATAGATTCCATATGTTGGCTGTGCTTTGTGGCTATAGCAGTTTGTCTCATGTGAGCTAGATATTTTCTGTTGTAAGATGATTGTGGTGGGGGAAAATCTTAATTATTTAGTGGATCCCAAGTGTCAGCTACTGTTCAGCTTATTGGAAGCAGATGAGCTGTGGCTTAGTGGTACCTGGCAAGCAAAAAGTCTCATGTTCAATCCTGGGGTTTCCAGTTAAGAAGATCAGGTGATATGAAAGAGTTGTCTCTGAGATCCCATAGAGTTTCAGTAGGGAACGCTGATCTTCATAGAGTATACACAGAAACCATGAAAGTGTATTATACTGAATCAGACCATTAATCCACCAAGGTCAGTATTGTCTACTCAGTCTTGCAACAGCTTTCCAAGGACTTTGGTTGAGGTCTTTCATATGATCTACAGTTAACACATTCTTTTAACTAGTGTTCCCAGTAAATGAACGTAGGACTTATGTTCTACCACTGGGCCATGGCCCCTCCTCTTGCCAATTTTCTGATTTAATATAAGTTTCACATAGCTGCCAGCCTCCATGTGGGACTCTTGAATTACTGCTCATCTCCAGAGTACAGAGATCAGTTTCCTTGGAGAAATTAATGCTTGGGAAGGTAGACTCCATGCCATACCCACTGAGGTCCGTGTCTTTCTCATGCTTCATCCCTAAATCAACTGGAATTTTCCAGTTTGGATCTGGCAACTTTACTCCCCAGTGGCTAGGGGCGGGGTCTGGCATGAAGCCTCTACTGCAGTGGTCCCCAACCTTTTTATCACCGGGGACCACTCAACGTCAGGGACCACTCACCGGGGACCACTCAACGCCTTTTACTGAGGCCTGGTGGGGGGGCAGTTTACTCCTCTACTCTCAACCACTGTCCTAGCGCTCTCTGATCGCTATGGTAATGTTTAAACATCCCTTCAAAATAAGATACAGACATGCCACAACAATGAAGTGTATTGTAAAGGGCTGGGGGGGATGAAGTAAAGGGCCAGGGGGGGGGGGGAAGCGTCCTTTGGGGCCCACCTCCAATTAGTCAAAGGACCACATGTGGTCCACCGGCCACAGGTTGGGGATCGCTACTCTACTGCATAGATCATTTTCAAGACTTCTTTTCAACTAGCAGTGGAAATGGGAATGCTAAATTAAATTACTCTGGAAAACTGAAGCTAGGATTATTGTGGGAGATTTTTGCTAAGAAGAAAGTGGGTTTTGAGGTAGGTTCTTGAAGGAGTAGAAAAAGGCAGCCTCACAGACAGAGAGGAACAAATTCATGCATTATGAGCCCCAAATAAAGGGAAAGTTACATGAGATGAAGACAGGAAGGGAACAGAGGCAATGGGAGGGGGACATGGAGAAGACACTCTCCAGTGTGAAGAGTTGTAGAATTTGGAAGTAAAGATTAATAACTTGAAAAGGAAATAAACAGATAAGAAGGCTGCACTGTGATTTATGGAGACAATAGCCTCAGTTTAATGATGGGAGATTAAGGCTAAATTGGCAGAGCTGTTCAGAGCAGATAGGCAAGGCTAGTAGATATTATAGAAGTCCAGAGTGCATTTATCTAGATTGCAGTATTTGCCAACACACTAGGCCATCTGTTCATGGGATCAAACTGCTTGTGGCGGCTGCTTTTCTTCCTGTGTGCACAATGACTGTCTCCTCAGAATGAGAAGTTGCCTGACTCTCAGCATGGCTTGGGTGAAAACTTCAGAACAGAGGATGGGAAGTTAATCTGAAACAGAATTGCCATATCTCTTTCATTAATAGATGCACAAAGTTGCTTCTTCATTGGATATGTACACATCTCTGGGGAAAGGGAGGAGTGAGAAAGCTGTGTGAAAATTCTGGTCTGGATGAGGCTGAGATGCAGGCAACCAAATCACTCAGCACTTCCGATCCTTCTGCAAATGAATGTCGTGTGAGAAGGTCACTCTTGTTAGCTCTGAGCAGAAGGTGAAAAGGATACAGGGAGTCAAGATGGCGGAGGCGAGGCTTTGATGCTGAGAACTAGGAGTCTTAAATTTCCTCTTTTAATCTCTTAACGGCTAATTAAGTTGTTTTAAGTTCTTTTATTTATTAATAACAACTGGAATTCCTTCTCACATGTCCTTGGAATGGTTATCTCTGCTGATTAAGGAGGATTTTTAAAGCGAACTTTCTACAAGAAGGATTCTTTTATCTGCTAAATGTGCAACTCGGGTAAGCACACTGAGAAGGTTTACTGGTACTAATTTCTCATCTTTTAAATTTTATTGGAAAAGATTGAAAGTTTATTCCGGTCTCGGGGATTGTTTACTGTATACAACTGAGCCGTGTTAATTACCCTAAAAGCCTGCAAGAGATGGGTCAAAAAAGGAGGATCCAGGATCCAGGAGTTAGAGGCTTTCATGAAAAAAAGATAGAAGATTACTTTGCTCCAGTTAATATACTAAAATACAACCTTCCCTCCTCTAATCAATTTACCCCCCTGGCTTCATTGAGTCACACTCCTCTAGAGGAAGATGGTTTAATGAACTCCTGTGAGGAACCAGTATCTCTAACGCTTGAGGAGAAAGAAGAAGAAGGTTAGAGGCATTGAGGGACCTGAAGAGACCAATAGTGATATCAAAGTTATGTCAACTGACAGCCAGAACTGTACAATCTATTTACAACAGCTTGAAGCTAATAACAGAAAAGCTCGATCATCTCATACAGAAGGTCAAAATTTTCATGTTACCCCACTCATCCCACAATTTGTAGCAACTGTGATTTAGAATAATAGAATCATAGAGTTGGAGGGGATATATGGGGTCATCTAGTCCAACCCTCTGCACGATGCAGGAACTCACAACTACCTGTCCACCCAAGGTGACCCCAATTTCATGCTCAAATGATCCCTCCATCAAAAATCTCCAGAATCCAGCCTGGCTTGGAGGATATTCACCTACCATCCCACAGCGGCAATTAGCAATTTCCTGGGTATGCAAGAAAGGGCCACAAGAGACAAATGCTGGCACATCCCTTCCTGCCCACCCACTCACAATCTGTTTAAGTTCATAAATTAGCATTTCTGTCATATGACTATCTAGCCTCTGCTTCTGCATCTAGCTTCTGCATGGGAAAACAGATAACCTATTTATCACAACTACAAAAGCAAAATAAGAGCAGGATGGTGGGGCAAGTTGTAAGTGCCACAAAGGCTGGTGCCAAATATTGTGCCAGAACCCATTGAATGCTGGACTTCTGGGAACTTCTTGGGTGGATGAGATATTCTCAATGACTGTGCTGTGAAACAAGTGGTCATTGAACCTGCTGGGGGGAGGTGATTCTGGGCTTAGTATTCCCAAGACCTAATATAATAGCACTGGTTGGGAACAGTGGCCATAATACAATTGAGTTTAACATTTATGTAAATAGGGCCTTGCCCCAAAAGATCAACACAACCACATTTAAGAAGTGATAGCTTCTCTCAAATGAGGTAGCCTGTGAAGAAAAAACTGAAAGGAAAGATAAGGAAGGTCAAATCCCTTCAGGAATCTTGGAGACGATTTCAAACTTCAATCCTAGAAGCTCAGTTTAGGAAAGGTACAAATAAAAAAAAAGATCTGCATGGTTAATGAACCAATTAAAGGGAAGTATAAAAGGTAAGAAGGATTCTTTTAAGCAGTGGAAGCCTAGTCCAAGTAAGATAAACAAAAGGGAGCACCGGCTTTGGTAAATATAATGCAAGCTGGTGATCAGGCAGGCAGGCAGCCAAAAAGGGACTATGAGTAACATATTGCAAGAAACATAAAGACCAATAATAAAAATGTCTTCAAAAACATTAATAGCAGGAAGCCAGCCAGGGAGGTAGTAGAACCCTTGCATGATCAAGGGGTAAAATCATTATGTCATGGGATAAGAGGACAAGTTTTCCTGTGGGTTAAAAACTGGCTAATTAACAGGAAATTGAGAATGAGTACAAATGGACAGTTTGCACAGTAGCAGGTGGTAAGCAGTGGGGTATTGCAGGCCTTGGTACTAGGTCCAGTGATTTTAAGTTAGAATCATAGATTAATAGAGTTGGAAGGGACATCATGGCTCATCTAGTCCAACCCCCTGCACTATGCAAGACACTCACATCCCAATCGCTCATCTACTGTAACCTGCCACCCCCTTAAGCCTTCAAAGAATCAGCCCTTCCGTCAGATGGCTATCCAGCCTCTGTTTTAAAAATTTCCAAAATGGAGAACCTCCCACCTCCCGAGGAAGCCTGTTCCACTGAGAAACTGCTCTGTCAGGAACTTCTTCCGGCTGTTTAGATGGAATTTCTTTTGGATTAATTTCATCCCATTGGTTCTGGTCCATCCCTCTGAGGCAAGAGAGAACAACTCTGCTCCATCCTCAGTATGGCAGCCTTTTAAATACTTGAAGATGGTTATCAAATTTCCTCTCAGTTGTCTCCTCTCTAGGCTAAACAGACCAAGCTCCCCCAACCTTTCTTCATATGTCTTGGTCTTCATACATCTTGGTCATTAAGTTAGGTCATTAATTATTTGGAATTGCAAGTAAGCAGTGAAGTGACAAAGTCTGCAGATGACACTAAGTTGTTCAGGGCAGTGAAAACCAAAGAAAACTGTAAGGCACTCCAGAGGGATCTCTTGAGGCTGGACATGTGAGCATCAGTGTTGCAAATGAGGGTCAACATGGGCAAGCCAAAGAAACGCATATTGGAGCTAAAAATTCCAACTATAAATACTTGCTGGTGGAGTCCGACTAGGAGAGAAACCTTGGAGTCCTGGTAGAAAAGTTACTGAAAATGTTGACTCAGTGTGGGACTACAATAAAAAAGCAAATGCTATGCTGGGGATTATTGTGAAGGGAACTGAATACAAATCAGCCATTATTATAATGCTCTTATATACAGTCATTTTGCGGCCTAATTTAGAATGTGATGGTCACCCCCAAAAAAGACATCATAGCACTGGAAAAGGTTCAAAATCAGACAATGAAAATGATTAAGGGGATGGAATACTTTCCACTGAAGAAAGATTAAAGGGGTTAGGTATGCTTAGCTTGGAAAATGATAACTGAGGGGTGACATGACAGAAATTAACACAATTATACATGGGATGGAGAAGGTAAAGAAGAGCTTTTCTCTCTCACAATACAAAAATTCATGGGCACTCAATAAAATTGATGAGCAAGAAGCTTAGAAAGATAAAAAGAAGTAGCTATTTACCAAAAGGGTAATTAACACATGGAATCCACTGTCACAGGAAGTTGTGGCAACTACAGGCATAGACAGCTTCAAGAGGGGATTGGATAAAGATATGGATCAGAGTTCCATCAGTGGCTATTAGCCACAAGGTATAGATCATAGAACATTGTATATACAGTGGGTGAGCGACAGGGTTGTGGGTGGCCTGCATGGTGCGGGGGATTGGACTAGATGACCCATGAGGTCCCTTCCAACTCTATGATTGTATGATTGTATGATTGTATGATTCTGTATCTGGCTATGCTGTCTTTTTAGTTTTTGTAGGATAACAGTGGGAAGACTTTTAGAGTTCTGGCCCTACTGGTGACACCTCAGTTTTGGCCACAGTGTGACACAGAGTGTTGGGCCAGATGGGCCACTGGCCTAATCTAGCTTGACTTTCTGATGTGCTTATGTTTTTTTAGACATTGTATTTCTCAACCTAAGTGGCTTAATAGTGTTTGCCATTCTCCAGTGAAATGGACATGATTTCTGATGGATATTGGCAACTTATATTAAGCCTTTTACCTTCTTCAGCTCTAAGCCATTGTTTAGAATTGATTACCAGGCACAGAAGAACCAGATTAGATCATTAATGGGAGTACTGTCTACATAGCATCGGACAGGAAAGGTTAATAGGATTGTGAAAAAAAATTGATTCAGAGAGGAGGATTGGTGTTTGTTGGTTTTATTGAAGTTAACACTAGTTAAGCACCCCAAAAGTCATTTTTATTAAATTGAATAGGGAACATGTTTCTGGCTTCTCAAATAGCCTACAAGGTTCTGTTCAGATCTGAAGCATTTACAGCAATGGCTGTGGTTCAGGCTGAAATCTTAATTAATTAATTTTCTACATTACATCCATAATAATACATTTTCTGTCTCTTCCCCCCTCCCATTTTTAAGAGTTCCTTTGATATGAGTGTTTTCAGTGTAAATAGGCCTTATTCCTTTTATCTGATCTGATATGATAAACTGTAAAGGTGTTTATCTATGGTTACACATCAGATTTGCTTTGTAATCCAGTTATGAAATTTGAGTGTAATTCCTGGGATGTTTCCAAATGGAGGTTTATATCTGTTTCAGCTACCAAACTGCCCAACTTTTGGGAAGAGAATCCATATTGACATCATGGTCTTATCATGCTGCCTTTGTCCTTTCCTCATCATTGATATGTTGTTCCTCAAACATTCTTTTCTCTGATATTTTTGGGAAGAGCACAGTCTGTGTATTATTGGGAGACTAGGGTGGGAAGAAAAGTCTTCTTCTTCTTCTTCTTCTTCTTCTTCTTCTTCTTCTTCTTCTTCTTCTTCTTCTTCTTCTTCTTCTTCTTCTTCTTCTTCTCATGGCTGCCACTTTCCCTGCCATACCTTTGGGCTTTTGGGGACTTAAAAAAATCTGTCATTGCTATATTGCTATAGTCTTATTGGTGGAGATTCCTTGTAATGTGTGAAAAAAACATTCTTAAAATTTAATTGTAAAACCTCTTTCCTAGGATGAAGCACCATTGAATAAATAGTAATTAATTCTGAGTCTGTTTAGGATTGCTCCCTTACCTACCTTGGCTTCAGTGTATTGAGCTAGTTTGTTAGGGGAGGATGGAAAGTTGTTTTGTATAACATTTGCATATTTTAAATGTATTAATTTATCAAAAATAACTTTTCCATCTACCACAAAAGAAACATAATGCACTCACCAAAACATTTGAACATTTTCCAAAGAAAATAGAGCACTCGTTATATCAAAACATCCGGCTCCAATAACCTGTAGTATAAACCTAGAACTTTTATGTTAAATTGTTTTTTCAATACTCAATGTTTGGGTTTCACTGTAGATGATGGAATGAGATTCCAAGTACATGTGCACAAGATCTGACTGTGTGGACAATTTTATTTCAGCGGGATATTGAAATGTACACAATTTTTGTGCAATCTATTCTTTTTCTTTTGAAAAATAAATGAGAAAAAGATAAAAGTGTTAAAAGGTGACACAAGCATTCATGTAACATTTTGGGTCACGAGAGTCTCAAGGTTTGAGACCACCCATTCATGCCATGTTGTTCTCGTGTTGTCGTCACAGGAATGGGATGAAGCCTTTATGCTATTGCATGCATCCATATTGGCTTGGGAGAGTGCCTGATTTCCTTAAGTAAGGCATTTCATTTAAAGATTTCCACTAGAAGTGAACCATGCTAGGCTTGTTTATGTTTCCTAAGTGCTAAAAGAACCCTTTTCAGAAATTAAAATCAATTAGTCAACTTGAAATACCAACAGACTTGCAAGCACTCAGCGTTTTCCTTCTTGAACTTCAATTAATTCATTAAGAAAATTGGACACTGTCCCTGGATTTTCTTTTAACTATTTTTTATACCAAAGTTTTCAATAATACAATGAAAGAAATGTGTATGTTTTGGAAATGAATTTGGTACTTGCCTTGGGCAGAATTATTTTATCATGAAAGGCTCAGCCACACAATGAGGACGTTCTTGTAGGAGGCAAAAAACAAAGCCAGCAATCTAACCCACAATCTAACAAAGGCTGACCATTTAGAAAAGCCAAAGCACATATCTTTCATAAGGAAGAATAACATGCTGATTTAAAACAAATGTTTGAAATCTCATGGAGTGAACCACAGTTCATGTACCAAGGAAGCCTGGAGAATACATGCTGACTATTCTGAGACCTGCACTTATGTCATGCGTCCAGAACAGCAGCATGGTGTGACTTAACAGTCAGGGAACTTCAGTTTCTTGCAGGGACTGGAGGATCAAAATGGTAGTAACTGTATTTTTGATACAATACATATGGGGAGGGAGAAGAGTCATTGGTTTAAATGGCTCTACAGAGAATGGCTCTTCGAGAAATTCATGAGGACTATCAATGGCTGAGCTACTTAAATGGTGATCCAAGGAAGTCAGCATGGATTTGTTTCCAACAGGTCCAGTCAGACCAACCTAGTTTCCTTTTTTGACCAAGTAACAGGTTTGCTGGATCGTGGAAATTCAGTTGATGTCGTTTACTTGGATTTTAGTAAAACTTTTGATAAGGTTCCCCATGATGTTCTGATGGATAAGTTAAAGGACTGCAATCTGGATTTTCAGATAGTTAGGTGGATAGGGAATTGGTTAGAGAACCGCACTCAAAGAGTTGTTGTCAATGGTGTTTCATCAGACTGGAGAGAGGTGAGTACCTCAGGGCTCGGTGCTCGGCCCGGTACTTTTTAACATATTTATTAATGATCTAGATCAGTGGTCCCCAACCTGCGGGCCGTGGCCCACTGCCGGGCTGCGAAGGCCATGGCGCCGGGCCGCGGCTCCCTCTCCCCGCCCCTCCTGCAGTAAAAAACTTCCCAGGCCGCAACCTTGTGGGCGCGGCCCGATGCACGGCGTAGCCCGATGCGCGGGCGCGGCCCGATGCACGGGCGCGGCCCGCGGGCGCGGCCCGATGCGCAGGCAAGGCCCGCGGGTGCGGCTCGATGCGCGGGCGCGGTCCGATGCCCTGCCGGTCCCCAGCCTCAGAAAGGTTGGGGACCACTGATCTAGATGATGGGGTGGAGGGTCTACTCATCAAGTTTGCAGATGACACCAAATTGGGAGGACTGGCAAATACTCCGGAAGATAGAGACAGAGTTCAACGAGATCTGAACACACTGGAAAAGTGGGCAGATGAAAACAAGATGCAATTTAATAAAGATAAGTGTAAAGTTCTGCATCTGGGTCAGAAAAATGAAAAGCATGCCTACTGGATGGGGGATACGCTTCTAGGTAACACTGTGTGTGAACGAGACCTTGGGGTACTTGTGGATTGTAAACTAAACATGAGCAGGCAGTGTGATGCAGTGGTAAAAAAGGCAAATGCCATTTTGGGCTGTATCAACAGGGGCATCACATCAAAATCCAAGATGTCATAGTCCCATTGTATACGGCACTGGTCAGACCACACCTGGAGTACTGTGTGCAGTTCTGGAGGCCTCACTTCAAGAAGGACGTAGATAAAATTGAAAGGGTACAGAGGAGAGCGACGAAGATGATCTGGGGCCAAGGGACCAAGCCCTATGAAAATAGGTTGAGGGACTTGGGAATGTTCAGCCTGGAGAAAAGGCGGTTGAGAGGGGACATTATAGCCCTCTTTAAGTATTTGAAAGGTTGTCACTTGGAGGAAGGCAGGATGCTGTTTCTGTTGGCTGCAGAGGAGAGGACACACAGTAATGGGTTTAAACTACAAGTACAACGATATAGGCTAGATATCAGTAAAAACATTTTCACAGTCAGAGTAGTTCCGCAGTGGAATAGGCTGCATAAGGAGGTGGTGAGCTCCCCCTCACTGGCAGTCTTCAAGCAAAGGTTGGATACACACTTTTCTTGGGTGCTTTAGGATGCTTTGGGCTGATCCTGCGTTGAGCAGGGGGTTGGATTAGATGGCCTGTATGGCTCCTTCCAACTCTATGATTTTATGATTCTAACTTCTAAATGGGGTTGTTTCCTTCCTCCTCTGATTGTGGGCTTTCAGAGTGTGTATTTGTGTGTATGTACCATTGTCAGAAACAGAGATGCTGAACTAGATGGAGCATGGCTGGGATTTTCTTAAGTTCTTTGAGAATTCAAGCACCACCCAGACATTTCTATTCTGAGGATTTGCACTCCTGTGATCTCTACAGTCCAAATATGCAGGACTCCTCATACTGCACTGGGCTTGGTATGTGGTGCATTTCTATTTAAGCACCTGGCTCTTTACATTGAAAATGTGTGTGAATACCACTTTAACTATCTTGAGGTGTATTCTGTTATTGTAGTTATTCATCACCTGGATTTGTATATCTACACAGGAAAATCCAGGAGCTGAATGATAGTGTAATGCCCAGTGATATGTGGATCTGGTCTTTCTCTGCTCTTGTGTCATGTGGATGAAAGGTGAACCATGGGAACCTACTCTCAGGATATAGTCTTGACCATCTAGTCCAGCAAAGACCCTGGTTGGGAGGATATGCAGCACAGACCACCAGTATTCATTGCATAGTTACTGTGTTTGGGTGAACTGAATGAAAAAAGCTGTCCTTGAACTTTTCTGTAAAGTTGCAGTGGTGGGTCAGGTTATCTTTATTGCTGTTGCCAGACACGTGATAGCTGCTAGTGAAGAAGCAGACAATGAGAGAATCAACAGAAAGAATTTTGAGATCCTCCAGGAAATGTAGGAAGTAAGGCACACAGATCAGTTCCTGGAATGGATGGTATGGTTTAAAAGGATAGTTCCAAGCAAGTTCACTAACTCACAAGGGTTGTTTTTACAAGAGGCATAATTTTGTTGCCTTCTTCATTATATTCATATTCAAATGTTGCCATGTATGTTACCTATTTTTATGCTACCCAAAAGATAATTCTATCAAAGGCATGTATGAATAAAGGATGACCTAGCATTTAGTCATTTTCACGTAAAATGCCACAAAATGGCAGCTAGTCAAATTACACATGACACAAGATCCTTGATATCAATTTTTCATGCTCAAAATATAAAAACAGCTAGAGGACTGGACTTACTCCTTCCACATGATATAATTGAGGGGCTTATATTTCCTTTTTAAAAAGTTCCCATTTGGCTAGATCACAAGGCAATTTCTCAGAACAAATGAGTTGCTAGAATTTATCTGTGCCACACCTCAAGTTGTTTGCTTCTATGAAGCAGGCAAGGCACTGTGTGTTGATATATTTTGCTTGATTAAGGGCAAACACTGCCAGGAAAAATCTCTCAAGGCAAATGGCTGACACTTTTTAATGCAGTAAGTTTTGGGAAAGCAAATGGTATAAGTTCCAGTGAAGCATAAAGTCAGAATAGCAGAGATAATCTGGTATGTTAGAGAAAGAATTAATTATGGGCTAAGATCACATTCTTAGTTCAGTTAGTTTTATTACGGTCATAGACCAGCATAAGATGATACAGAAACATCCATTAAAACCAGGAATTAAAACATTTTAAAAGATAACAATGGAAAATAGAAAAGGTAGATGAACACAGCTGTCCAGATTCATTTAAAACATTCCATTCTATTACGAATTTTGATCACTGCTACGCAGAACTTGGCAACTCTATAAGTTGTATTATTTTCTATATCTGCAAGCAGCAGAGAAATGTAAAATTCTCCTGAGCGCCCTGGGAATCTGCCTAGCAATTGAAGAATTAGACTAGTTCAAATCTTATTATAGAATCTACATTGAAAGAGAACATGTTCCATGGTTTCTACATGTCCAAAGCCACAGGTGCATTTCCTTTCGGTATAGGGTATTTTCCTATATCTTCCTTCTAATATCGCCAAAGGGAAGGCATCACAGCATGCCAAAGTGAAGGCCCTCCTATGACTAGGTACTTCAAGCTTGGCCAGATATGTCATAGGGAAAGATGAATATCTATTGGGTTCACTAATAATGAAAGATGGGTTATTAGCTAGGTCCTGTTGGCGTTCTATGTTGGTCAATCTCTGCTTAACAACTTCTTTGGCCTGATCATATCCCATACTCAGTAGGAACTCAGGAGAGAACCCCAAGAGTGCGATTTTAGCTCTGATGTTTCGTTGCCATGATGATTGATAGCCATCCTCAGTTGTTAGTGGGGCAAGGCCACGAGGGAAAAAGGACAGTCTAAACCAGTAATTTAAAGCAGTCAGCCATAATCTAGCCTCCATCTTCATGAAACCTGTCTCAAGTCTCAGAGTAACATTGGAGACACACTTTGGCACGTGAAGAGCAGATCTTAAAAATTTAGATTGAACCTTCTCTAAGGGGGCCAAGTTTGAGAGGGGACCCAACTGTGTGCCATATAATAGTTGTGACACTGCCTTGGCTTCAAATAATTTGAGTGCTGCAGGTATATATTGTCCACCTTTTGATCTAAAAAACTTAAGAATGGCATTTGCACTTTTCTGTGCGTTGTTGGCCACATAGTCCCCTGGGCTTTCCAGCTACCAGAGGTCTGAAAGACCACCCCTAAGTATTTGAAATGACAGACCTGTTCAATTCTGTGCCCATCAATGATCCAGGAATGTCTCTTAGGTTTTTTAGCAAATGACATAATTTTGGTTTGCTGGTAATTTAGTTCTAAATGGTCCATTTTACAGTATAATATTAAAGCTTTCAGGGCTCTTTTGAGTCCAGTAGCTGTTTTGGATAAAATTACTGCATCATCTGTGTAGAGCAGGGTTGAAAGATGTCTTCCAGCAATTTTTGGGGGGTGGAAATTAATGTTACAGAGGTGGCTCACCATATCATTAATATAGAAGTTAAAAAGAAGTTGGGCCAAGATGCATCCTTGTTTAACACCTTTTTGGGTTTTAATATCTCTGGAGTGATGACCTTCAGGGTTGCATTGTACTTTAAGGGAGGTTTCCTTATGCAGTGTGTGTATTAAGTAAAGGAGACGGTGATCAAGTGAGGAGTTCTCCATTTTTTCCCAAAGTTTGGTTCGTGAGATTATTTTATAAGATTTTATGCCTCTTGCTTTCCTGTCAAAGTTCTGCAGTTATAGTGTTTGTATGATTTTTGCCTACAAAATTACCTAAAGAAGTCTTTTAAAAATAGCTATGGTGCTTTAATAAGTCATTCACAGTGCAATTCAAAGCAGTCCTACTCTTCTAAGCTCACTGAATTTCATAGACTGAGAAAGGCATAGCTGTTACAGCTGTCCTGTTATGGTGCTATCATAAACAGAGATTTCTAAGTGCATGGAATTCAACGGGTTTAAAAGGGTGCGTCTGCTTAGAATTGTTCTCTTAGGTTTGTATGGGTAATCAGAATAATAAAGTTTTGTGAACATGACAGGAAAGATGACCTATTAAAATGTATCCACGGAGCTATACAAGAGAGGGCCAACTCAGGCATTTATTTATTTTTTCTGCCTTTCTCTTTGAGACATAAGGTGAGTTGCAGAATTTAAAAACAATACAATAAAATCCCATATAATACATAAGGAAGTAATGCAATAAAAGCAGATTACAAAATCAGAGACTAATGTACTAATTGGTTTGTTTCCAACAAATAACATAGTATTTTATTTTAAAAACTGCCTAAAAATTTCCCCAGACATTAAAACTCAAACCTTCTTTGTATAACTTATGTTATGAATAAATAGCTTTATTGAGAATAGAAACAACTTTGGAGAGAGAGAGAGAGAGTCCTAGAAGTCTAAGGTCCATTCCGCATGACTTTTAATATAGCACTAGTCTTGCATTTTGTTTTCGCCAGTAAAACTACGTTCCGCATGATGTCGTGAGCAATCTGCAACACTCCTGCAACACTAGCACGAAAATCGCTTTGTTGTAGCGATTTCCGGGGAATCCAGAAAAGTGGATTCACCCTCAGAAAATCGCTACACTCATGCCAACAACCTGCAACACTTGCAAAAAAGACCTGTGCATTCTCAATGTAGCGGTTTCAACAAAGTCCCTCCCCCTGGCTCTCTCCTCCGAACTTCCGGCGAAGCGATCGCCATTTTTTTCCCTCGGAGCAAGCGGGGAAAGCAATGAGCCAGCGAGGCTTAATTCACCCAGCAAGGCTTCTCTGGCTACAGTCCCTCCACAGAAGTGCTTTAAAGCTCCCCTAAGTCCCCAAGCACAACACAGCCCCCCTGTTTGCCAGTTCCCTTTAATTTCAGCCGAAAATCGCACCCATGCGGGGGGGGGGATTTTTTTTTCCACTCGGGGGAGCGTGGTAACGATGACTCGCCAGCTCACCTGCCAGCTAGATGGGTCTCTACATTAGGAAGAATCAAGGCATATTCGTTGAAACGTGTGTGTGTGTGTGTGTTTTTTTAAAACTGTGCTTATAGGGGCTTTTCGGGAGCATGATAACAACCGCCCATTGGCTGTTCGTTTGATTGACGGCCAGGGGTAGGAACAAGCACAGAAAAAATCACTTCCTTTCTAGCGATTCCTGCAAGACCAGAAACCTGTGGGGAACGAATGAAACGCTACTGGATTCCACTACAAATGAAGGTATACGGAACACCAAGATTCCACTATTCAAAATAGCCTTATTGCTTTGTGAAACCAATTGGCAACATTGGTCCTTGTGCAGAATGGGCCTAACTTTTCTTCATCATCTGAAGGCAAACAGTGAGGAAGTATGCTCAAGAGAGCAGGAAGTCTCCAGCTGAGCTAATTGAGCCATAGGAAGAGATTATTTGAAAAACACCAGGAAGTTTCTATCTAAATATGCTAATTACACATCTCCTCTTGAGCCCTCTGTAGCATATTGTTCATATGTGATGTTGAATCATGGACATTACAGATCTCGTATTTTTCAACAAGCTGAACTTCCTCAAGAGAAGGGAGCACAATGTCCTTTAAGATATCTCCCTTCCCAACCAGCATTCAGGCTTTAGTTTCAATTTGTTTGCTCTTAGTCAATTTATCGCAGTAGCCAGGCATCTTTTTAAGACCTCTACTGGATCACCAGGAGATTTGGATAAGGATATATAGATCTGGGTGTTATCTCTGTGCTAATGATAACCTACCCCAAGGCTACACATGATTTGTCTATAGGGCTTTACGTAGAGATTGAAAAGTATGCACCCTGTGGAACTCCACATGATAGGTCCTACACTGATAACTGGTTTTCCATGGCAAGTCTTTGAGTATGATCCATGAGGAATGATCTGAATTAGTTTAGCATGCTTCTCCTTGGTGTAATTTACTGTATAAAAGACTTCAGATAAGTCCAATAAGAGCAACAAAAAGGCATGACCTTGTCTACAGTCATATGAAGGTCATCTGCTAAAGCTAGCAAAGTTGTCACCATTCCATAGCTCAACCTGAAGCCAGATTTTAAATTATCTAGAGCAGATGGGTTAATCAAGAATACCTAGGTCTGTTCCTCTACTGCTCCCTCAGTCACTTTGCCCAGAAAGGGCAGTTTAGAAACTAGGTGATAATGGCCACATCATTTTTTGAAGGGATGGTTTTTAAAATTATGGATTGATAATTGTCTCTTTGAGTGGCTGAAGGAATGTGCCCTGATTAGTGACTGATTTATAATAGATGCCAAACTGAACCTGGAAACGAATCATTAAAGAGAAGAGGGAAGGAGAGAAGGAAGCATAAAAGGTTGAGGCTATAGGGGCTGTCAGGAACAGGGAACAAGGAAATAGTGTAAGGAGGGAGATATGGGACAAAATGAGCTTCTTTCAAAGTCCTTGTATGTTCCTCTCTGTGCAACTGGGTATGGTGCAGCTGACGCACCACAGCTGGGCTTGGTCCAGTGACCCACATGATGTAATTTTGCCACAGTTCTCCAGGGGAGAGGCTGCCAGGGGGATGGAAGGAAAGAAAGCGGAAGACTTAAAGCAGCTTACAGTTGCCTTCCCTTTCCTATTCCCAAAACAGACACCCTGTGAGCTGGGTGAGGCTGAGAGAGCCCTGATATTACTGCTCCATCAGAGCAGCTTTATCAGTGCTGTGGCAAGCCCAAGATCACCGAAGCGGCTGCATATGGACGAGCAGGGAATGAAACCCAGCTCTCCTAATCACTGCACCAAGAAGTAATGGGGGCTTTCAGAAAGGAGAAAGGAGAAATAGTGAGGGAGTGGAAAAATGACCCTGCAAGCCCTTGTGGGGATCTTCTATCCCTATTGAATTATGAGAGGTGAAACCTTTTTCGGTAGGGTAGATCAGGACTATGATTTTATTCATTATTTTTCTGTGACCAATAAGGCTCTTTCTCTCTTTGTGTGTGTTTTGCTGTAATGCTTTATTAAAGTGCCTTGATTGCAGGCAGGCATTTTGTGGCTGAAAGGATAACACAATGTCACATTTTAGGTTGATACATTACCCTCATGCAAGACGGTTGGCAGCATGGCCTGAAAAGACCCTGATCCAAGCAGTCAGCAGACTTCCCTACACCCCAGACTCCAGAGGTGCCCGGGGGACCCGTACTGGTACCCAGCCAGAAATGCTGATCCCCTTACCTGCTGGAATCCTATCACTAAATAGGAAGTGATCTTGGTGGGGGAGCCAAAGGGCACCAACCTCAGTTGATTATCCGAGGTCACCTGGTACATGAGCCTACCCTTGCCTTCCCAGCTGGGTTGACGTTGCCTGCTATCCACCACTTCTTAAGAGGCCAGACTCCCTGCCAACAGGCTCCATCTTGGCCAAAACCCCACAGCTGTGACAACATGTAATAACATTTCATATGACCTATCAACTTACTAACTTAACCTGTAAACAGGGCGGGAAGGTGGAAAGCTGTCAGCTCAGCTATCCAGGAGCGAGAGGTTGGGCCCCGCTGCATGTGGCACCTTTACAGGCACCACAGGACCCACCTGCCCCCGATGACAGAACATGCCACCGATGTGCTTCTTCCACAGTGCAGGGGCAGCTGGTGTGGTCACATTCGCCCTCCAGCCAGGCTGCCACCGGGTCAACAAATGGCCTCGGGTTAGTCCTGGACGCGATTTCTGCTTTCTAATGCATCAAATATTTTGTCCAGATACATATAACAGAAAGTATGTTCAGTTTCCCCCATATGAGTGATCAAGCTTTCTGGAAGACAGTTGAATTGCATACAGAGGTGATATGAATTCTTTTCTCCTTAATACAATTTCTTGGTACCCCTTATAAATGCTGTATTCCACTTCTAGTTGTTAGAGCACAGTATCAATTTATATCCTGGGAAGGCAAACAAATCAGTTTGACTTTTACAAATAGGTAAATGTTCCTTTCTTATCAATAGAACCTCTGTGTTTATTTAAAAGATTGAAATTATTTGCTTTCATGTGAATTTTCAGCTTGAGAAGGAAACTCAATTTACAGACTCTGGGAATGCAGACACCTTGTCACCTGCTGACACTGAACAGGCAGCAAAACTTCTGTCTTCGTCCTGAAGTTAGTCTATCTCCTGGGGTGAGAATCGTGTTTTCTCCACATTTTTAAAGAATTGGTCTTTTAAGAAATAAGTTACAGTTCAAATTTCCCCCATTACTGGTGAACTGTCATATTTCAGCAGGGTGATTAACCACAATAGAGTCACAGTGCCTACAGTGCAAAGAGTGTTTGCCCAGGAAATCCAGGGAAAGTAGCACTTGGAAGTAAGCTGGTTCCTGGCAACACAATGTAGAATAACACATGCAAGTCCTTCCTGGTTAGGCATAGTAAAGCACTATCTGTGGTGTTCTATCCTAGGACAGGCCTTGCTTTGAATATTACCTAAGCAACACCTGTAGAACTGCAGAATGGATTAGAACTCCTTGTAGCTACAAAGGGAGGAAAATGCGGGTGGAAAATAGATTTGGATGCCATAACTCCTAAGATTCCCTGACCTGAATAGCCCAGGCTAGATTGTCAAATCTCAGAAGCTACGCAGGGACAGCCTTATGTACTATTTGGATGGGAGACCACCAAGGACTATCTGGGTCATGATGTGGAGCCAGGCAATGGCAAACTAGCTTTGGATGTCTTCCCAGTCAGCTGTGATTTGATAGCACTTTTCTTCATCAATCAATGATGGAGTTAAAACATGGAGGGCTTGAAAAGAACAGGAGCAGTTAAAACATGGAGGGCTTGAAAAGAACAGGAGCAGTTAAAACATGGAGGGCTTGAAAAGAACAGGATCCACAGACAGAATCTTGAAGAATGCCTGTGTGTCATTTGATAACAGAAAGACCAACTACAAGAGTCAAATAACATTCTAACTAACTTCCAATAGTAGTTTGACAGGTAAAAGGAAACTGGAAGCCCAATGAGGAGGAGAGGTAGAAAGCAGGATCCAAGACATTTTATTTATTTAGAAAACATATTGGGGAAGGCATTGCCAAACCACCCCGTATCGAGTCTGCCATGAAAACGCTGGAGGGCGTCACCTCAAGGGTCAGACATGACCCGATGCTTGCACAAGGGTTTCCTTTACCTTTTTAGAAAACATATATATATATAAAACCTCTGTAATCCACCAAGTAAAAATAATATCCAATAATCCTATTATTTGAGCTATGGTGCTGGACATGGCTTCTGTGGATGCCATGGACAGCAAAAGTCACAAACAAGGAAATACTAGAATGCCTAAAGCCTTATATATCACTGGAAGGCAAAATCACAAAACTCCGTCTAACTTACTTTGGCCATATCATGTGATCCAATTCAATGGAGAAAGCAATCATGCTAGGACCGCAGTGGTAAAAGGAAACCAGGCTGACAAAGAACACAGTGGTTGTTGTTAGTTGCAAAGCTGTCTCTGACCCATTGCGGTCCTATGGACAATGATCTTCCAGGCTTTCCTGTCCTATAACATTGCTCGGAGTCCATTTAGGCTCGCACTGACTGCTTCAGTGACTCCATCCAGTCACCTCATTCTCTGTCGTCCCCTTCTTCTTTTGCCCTCAATCGCTCCCAGCATTAGGCTCTCCTCCAGGGAATCCTTCCTTCTCATGAGGTGGCCAAAATATTTGAGTTTCATCTTCAGGATCTGGCCTTCTAAAGAGCACTCAGGGCTGATCTCCTCTAGGAGAGAAAGAAGTCCTCTAGGACTGGTTGGTTCGCCTTGTAGTCCATGGGACTCGCAAGAGTCTTCTCCAGCACCAGAGTTCAAAAGCCTCAATTCTCTGTCGCTTGGCCTTTCTTATGGTCCAATGTTCACAGCCATACATTGCAACTGGGAAGACTATAGCCTTGACTAGACGCACTTTTGTTGGCAGGGTGATGTGGTTAGAGCATTACACAATGACCCCATTTTCTAACTCTATGCAATACATAGTCAGTTTGTTCATATGATCATAATCAACCCCAGATATGATTTTATTTAGGTCCAATTTATGCTTACTTCAAACCAAGCACTAGAATGAACTCATCCATAAGCCCATCTTTAGCAAAAGGATCCATAAAATGTCTACCAGTGGCAGGCTGCTGCAATTTGTACTCATCTTTTTTATATTCATATGTCTAAATATGTCTGTAGAAGGCTGTTTCTCTTCACAGTTTGATCTGAGTTCTAAAAATTCATAGCTGACATATTCATGCTGGAAATAGTTGACATAGTAGGTGACATTTGATGCACGTAGCTGCTTCTAAAAATATGATCATGTGCCAACTTAGGTGGATGAAAAGCATTATTTAGTATATTCTTATCCTGCTCTTCTTCCAAGGAGCTGAAGATACTGTACATTGATCTCCTCTCAACAGGTCTACCTCTCACAACCATATTGTGTAGCAGGACAGGGTGAGAGAGTGATGGGCCTATGGTTACCTGATAAATTCCATAGCAGCCTGGGGACTGCACCTGAGCTTCTCATATTCTATTCCATAACTCTAACCACTGGGATCTTGCATTAATGTAACCTTTCATGGGCCATAAAACTGGATGTTTGTCTCCATGAGGGAGAAAATAGCATTTCTTTAAGGGGAATGTACCTCTTATTCATGGGATTATCTAAAATATGTAAGAACTGTACAGTCTCTGTTCTCATGATCTTCCCTCAAGGAAAACAGTGATATTTATTTGTGTATGTCCAAACATTTTATGCATCTTCAATGGATGAGCTGCACATCTGGGGGAACAGGCTTAGTTAGGAACACATAGCACTTGTTAGGAAGTCCGAGAGGCCCCTTTTCATTTCTAAATGACCAATGGAAAAGATATTTTATACTGGAGAAAAAGTACAGGGGAAGGTACTTCCTTTTCCACTGGTCAGTTTCCCCTCAGATGCTTAGTCAGAGTTTGGGAGATGTGTGTTTACTTCATAAACATAATTTGGGACAATGGGGGGAACAGGTTCATGTGGAAGCTGCTTTATACTGATTCAGGCCATCAGTTCATCAAAGTCAGTACTGTCTACTTTGACTGGCCGTGGCTCAGGGGTGCCAAAGGTGAGGCCTTTCACATCATCTCCTGCCAGATCCTTTAACTCGAGATGTTGAGGATTAAACCTGGGGCCTTCTACATGCCAAGCAGATGCTCTAGCTCTAGAAACATCACAGGTAAAACACACGAAAGGAAAGAGTTAAGTTTCCTTTTGTTCTGAAGAAGTGTTTTCCATGCATGGAAAAGAGACCTCAGTGTCTTCTCATCTGCACCTTCATAATAACATCTAGTTTAATGCATAAACTTATATGATCTACAAAAAAAGCCCTATTTAAGGTATATCATTGTTGCTCTGCATACCATGTGGAAATGTTTTGCCCTGATCAGGTGAAGAAATAAGCTAATCCCTTCTTAATACAGAACATTAGAAATAAGATCATCCCTTCTTTTCACAACACAACAGTGTACCTGGTAGGAATGGATATTCATTATATGAGGAAGGCTGGATTTTATATCAATCCATTCCATGAGTACTTTTAGTATATTTTGATTTATTCTGTACCTGTTCCTGTCTATTCTTTGGAATGTAATAAAAAGACAAATGGTATATTGCAATTTATCAGTGAGTGAAAAAGGCTTTAGAGGCTGCAACTCAGATGATCTGTTGATTACAGAGTTTGTTCTATTTGAAAATGACTGATTTGATATCCTTATGTTTATCATTCTATTGAATAATTTTTCAACATAAGGGAACAATGCTGTATTGAGGTGGCATGTACATATAGCTATTGTTTTAATCCTTTGATTGTATTGCTTTATATTGCATTAAAATGTATGCATTTCCCCCCTGCCATTTTCTTCCCGGCATCATATGAGGAAGTTATGGGGACTTTCTGGAACTGAAAATCTACAAGATCCTGAATTCTAATGAAATCTGAAAATCTCATGGAATCAAGAAACATTACACAATCGAAGGTCAGAGTGATGCTGGGTTTAAATTAAGGTTGCCAGTACCCAAACGGGGGTGCTGGATCTCCCATCCATAGGTGGTGTTTGGTGGGAGAAAAATACAATAAAAAGGTTGATAGTGTGACCTCAGCTTTGGGAGATGGACGTGATATCACACTTCTCTAGGAACGAGCTGGATTTCCCCCAGAAGTTATGTCCCTGACTCTTTTGGAGTCTCTGACTTTTTAGGAGTCACTGACAACTATGGTTTTATCATATAATTTCAGGCAGTTCCTAAAGAGGTTTGACATTACTACTGGGTTCCCCAGGAAATGGCATCACACCATAGGCCAATAGTCCTCCCCTAGTCCTTACCCCCCCGGTCTTTCATTGGATACCAGGCTGGGCCTGTTAGCCCTAGTTTAGTTGCGACTCTTTCAGGAAATAGAGGTCTGTGGAATAATGAAAGGAGTAAAGTAGGCAAATAAAAGGGAAAGTTCCAAGTCCTCTCTCATAAATAGTTTACTGTACCAAGCTCCACTCATAGTCAGCTACTGCATATGAGGAAAATCTTACTAGAGCATCAACATGAGGGCTACAATTGACCACATTGTCCTAATGCCTTCTGGTTAGACATGTTTACATATTTTAAATATAAAATATTTACATAATAATTAAATATTTACATAATTAAATATTTACATAGTATTTTAAAAACATTACAAACCTCTGCAAAACCTGTCTGCCAGAGATGGGAGGGGAATGACTGGACAATACCTCTTCTATACCGTACTCAACTTCCTGAAGAAAAAAAAAACTAAACAAAAAATCTGTTTCCACACCAAGTCATCCCATGCCCTTTGCCTGCCACTTCTCTTCAACTGCCTGCCATTCTCTTCTTTCTTTTTAAAACAACAACAACAACAACAACAACAACAACAACAACCACCACCCCCACACAGATTCCTCAACATCCTCTTCCAAATTTGAGGTGAGACTAAAAGATACAAATTAATAAATCAGAATGTGCCTCAAGATGAGGTGGCATGCATTATTTGCATATGGATGGGGCTATTGGTGCAAAATAAGTGAGGCATGCTGAAAATTCTCCAATAATTTAACTTTAAAAGCTTATTAAAGTCACAGTTTTCACTGGCTTCTGGTGCTGGGTCTGAGTCAGCAACATTTCAAGTGATTTCAGCATGCTGAAGGTAGTGAAAATAGGCAAAAAAAAAAAAAAGTTCTAGGCCCACATGTGAGGATTTGAAAACTCTTGTTATCCTTGTTAACACTGAAAAATAGAGTCCCAGACTACATTTCTGGTTTAACAGAAAACTTTAACAGAACACATTTCCAATTTATTTCTGACTCTGTAGTAGAAGTAGTTCTGTAGATGTTTCATTTCATCTGGGTTCTATTTGTGCTTATCACCCAGTTTCTGCTTAGCTTGGTATTAATGGTGAAAAGAATGAAAACAGAGAAGAGGAAGGGCAGGAATCCTCTGTGCAGCTTGTGTCCTTGTGAGCATGTTTGTCCTGTGCTGAGAGTGTGGATGTGATAGAAGAAAAGCTCTTGGCTGAGGATCCCAGAGGATTATAAAAACCAGCACTTTTATATGTGACTATCAATTATATGTGACTATCAGGACTACACTAGGTGTGCGAAATCCAGTTTTTCTGGGGCGGAATGTTCACTTTCAGGTTTTCCTTGAAGTCTTGAGATTTCCTTAAAATCTTGAGCATTTTAATTTTGTTGCTTTCATTTTAAAAACTGGCATTTTTCTTTCTACATCTTTCTATGATTCTTGGTTTAGTTCTCCTTAGTTTCATTTCTATTCCATTCCTTTCAATGGGATGCATGTATCTGTCCTAGCTGCAATTTGTTTTAGTTTCCATCCTAGGATGTTTTTTGTTTTTTGTTTCATATTTGGATTGGGATTGTAGAACTCCCCTCTCTGTGCAAATACATTTTCCCTGATGAAAAGCACTCGTCATCTGCCAACAGTTGACTAAGGAAACTGACTTCTACCTGAAAAATGGAATGGACCCCCCCTCCCATTCCTTTGACCCTTATCCAGTGTCCATTCCCTGAAGCATTTAAAGAAAATTAAAGACTGTTGGATAGCTAGTCACAGATCTCCAAATTCTCAACTTGAAATCATTTAAGGTAGAACTACAAATGTAATTCTGTGATCCTTTAAACCTATCTGCCCCAGTTTAGTTCCTGAGGCTACAGATGCAAGGAGAGCTTTAAAATGATTTCAACTGCTGCTGTTTTCCCACCAAAAAATTGCTATTCCCAACTCCCAAGCTTCTATGTGGACCCTAAGGAAGACTTTCTTGGAGTCTCACAGGTGCCTCTTCTTTCTGCACGCTGCTACTGAATATAATGATTCCCTCTCTTTTAGTTTTGATTAATTAATACTGAATGTGCGCCTATGGTTTCTATCCCACTTCAACTGTGCTGGCAAACTGATTGTGAGTCATGACTAAATAGACAAAGGGTAGTACTTCAGGTGACTGAAAATGATAGGTCCAGATTACACAAATAGATATACCTTATGTTGCAGACATCATAGTCCCCTAGCATGTAATGGATACAATTTTATTAAAATAAATTAAAATAAGCTCTACAGAACCACTTGACCATCCTACTGCACTAGATGGGCAATAAAAATTTAGTCATTATTTGGCAAGTTGTATATCTTGTAACTTACCACTTGGATGTCTGTATCCATCCAAAGTGTTTCATGTTGATATTTTGTTTAAACATTAGCTGCCTTTGTAATTCAAAGTGATTTACAATATAAATAGAACAAAAACCATAAAAATACATAAGGCACATAAAAGTCCACAAATTAAAATAATAATTTAAATTTGGCAGCAAGCAAAACACTAAATGAATTGAATGAGGTCATGAACAAAACTCTCTTCAGCTACCTTCTGAGGGTCAAGAGTAAGAAGCCCAGGCATTCCTCCTTGTGGAGGCTGTTTCATAACCATGGGTCTTTTGCAAAAAAGGCCCTCTTCCATGTAGCCAACAGCTGAGCATCTTTGACTGATGGAACAGCCAAGAAGGCCTCTTGCTATGATCTCAGTTCCTGGGCAGGGACACATGGGAGAAGATAGTCCTTCAGATATAAAGGTCCCAAGTTATATATGGAAAGCCTAGTTCCAGGAATATATATGTGAAGCCCATGAAAAGAATGGCCCCTGTTTCTTGATTACTAAACATTTCCTTAGCATAATACACACTGCAATCCCTCCTCCTTCTAATCGCTAATGTTACATGACACATACGTATTTGTACTTTTGATTTCTCAAAGATTTTTTAATTTGCTCATGTGACATTCAGACACATTAAGTCTCAATTTCTCCTGAGTTTCCTGCTCCCCTTTTAAACACAGTTGTTGCTTATGAATCAAAATGCAGCATACAAAGTGTATGGCACTTGGGGTTTCTGAGCTGTGATATATTAAGGTGAATGCTGCATTATGCCAGAATTGTGTCTCCAGTTCTTTGAGCTGCAGTTCTGTGTTGTCCTCTCTTTGATGTAATGTGGCTGCTTGAGACTGAGAAGTTAAAAATTGAAGGTGGCCAGCAGGGAGTGGGCAAAATTATTTGTCTTTCCATGATTAGCCCATGATTAATTCTCACACATTAATCAGCTGTCTGACACTGCAGTATTATTAGAGAAGGAACTATTATAAGGGAAGTAGTTACATTTAAACCAGCTTTTTCAAGTGACACAAAAAGCACTCCGAATCACATGCCCAGACCGTATGGGGATTCTCTTGAGGACTAGGCATTTAAAGGAGGGGCCAGCTATCTTTTATAAAGAAAGAGCCAAACTATGTCAAAATTTAAAGTGATAAACAGCCAGTATAAGAAAATCTACTTGTGTTGCAAGAAATATATAACTCAGTTTTATTAATAATTAACATGTTGCTTATTAACCCATAACATTTCTCCAACCCAAACATTGGCTGTTGTGAGTAGGCAGTGGCATGCATGAAATCTTGCAATAAGTAGTAAATAGAGTCAGCAGTACCCGGTGCATTTGTTTTAGTGCACAGGCCCACTTGGCAGCGGCATAGTTCCCACTTGGATTTGGGGCAACTTCTTACCTTTATCATTTCCCTTTTTGTAAAGCATTTCTAAGAAGCCCTTTAAACCCATATAATTTTTTATTTGCCATTCTTTTCACATGTTACTCTAGCATTCTACCTACCCCTCCAATATACTTATTTTTTTTTAAGAGTGGTATCTGGATCCAGACTGAGGCTCATTTGGCTATAGAGCTGTAGTTTGCAGACCCCTGATTTAAAGTTTAAAAAATAAATAAATTGTGATCAGATTGTCACACTAGGCAGTTATATATCTGGTATGAGTGACTTCAAACTGAACAGGCCACATATTTTTGTGAGCTTTCGAGTCACAGAACACCAGCAGTCTGCTCTTCTTCCTTCCAAATGATAACCAGTGTGGTGTGTTGGTGAGTGTTGGACTAGGAGCTGGAAAACTCAGGTTGGAATCCTCACTCATGCCATGGAAGCTTACTAGGTGACCTTGGACCAGTCATTGATCCTGCCTTGAGGCAGGCCTGGATGGCCCCATCCAACTCTATGATTCTATATAGTCTCAGGCTAACTTATCTCACAGGGTTGTTTTTGAGGATAAAATGGAGAGGAGTAAGTAAGCCACTTTGGGTCCCTATTGGGAGGAAAGGCAAGATATAAAGTAAATTAGTGAATGAATAAACAGAACCTGGATGACTGATGGATTCTTCTTATCTATCACTCTTCCAGCTCATTCATTACATACGGGTACAGAATTGCAAGACAGACTCAAAAGAGCCTTAAGAAAAGGAAGCAGAGATACCAAGATGAGAGCATCCTATGGGAAACATAGCATAGCAGTCTGTGGAGGCACTAAAATAATTGTCTCAGAAATAGCATGGGATTTTGTTGTTTCCATGAGAAAAGCTATAGAGCAGAGAGCATGACTCCATGCTTGTCCTACCACAACAGCACAAGTTGCAAATAAATTTCTTATCTGACAAGGATCCTTTCTGTCCCTTGAAGAACCATGAGCATGAAGGGAAAACTCCACAATTTCTCTCATACTTATTTCTGCCCCTTTGGCTAGTCTCTCCTCCTCCTTCTCCTATCTCCAGAGAGACAGAGCAGGAGAGCCAGTGCTGACAGCAGCAAGTCAGGAAGGCTGCAATTTTCCAGCAACTATGCAAAACTGAATTAAGAAAGTTTTTTCTATATAGATAATAGGGTTGCACTGTACAAAGTGATCTGGATGAATGATTATGGACGCTGGTCTATACTACTGTGTGTAGCCTGCTGGAAGTAGAATTCTACAATGTCATTTTTTGCATCATTTAATGTGCTGTGTTAAGAAGAGTTGGTTCTTATATGCCACTTTTCTCTACCCGAAGAACGCTCAAAGCAGCTTACAATCACCTTCCCTTTCCTCTCCTCACAACAGATACCCTGTGAGGTAGGTGAGGCTGAGAGAGCCTGATATCGCTGCTCGGTCAGAACAGTTCTGTTTTTTAGATTTCTGGTGTGTTCCAGACTTCTATAATCTCCATCTTATTTCACTGTTTATTCAGTGTCCCATCTGGACTGTATTGTGTACCCTGTGTAATCTGAAACTGCCACTCTCTACCAGCAATTGGGAACAAATGGTTGTTAGCTCCTGTTAGTGTGTAATCTCTAGCAAATGCCTGCTTTCAGATTTGCTTTCTGCACGACTGAGTAAAAGATATGTCCATGGGTGGCAGGCGTTGGTTTTTCCATAGCAGTGAATTGCGAGAGTTATAAAAGGAGGTGCTGCATAAAGGAAGACCATGACACCAGCTTTGAGTGAAAGTAGGCCACATCTTTAATGGATGCAGAGCAAGAATAGTGGCACAGCATGGGGGACCCCCTGCTCCTTTCAATATTCTTATACCTACAACCACCAAAGCAAGCCATCCAGGTAGAGTGTGGCCAAATCATCCCCTCCCCCCCACACACACAGACACTAACAGGTGGATGCCATCAGGCTGAAGAACTCAGCACATGCAGTGGCCACATTAAACAGGAAAGGGTAGATTGTGTCCATGACGTGGCCTGCCTCTCAGCCTCAGCGCTCCATATGTAATATGGGGATAATAACAGTATAGGTTGGTCATAAGCATTAATGAGAAAATCTAATTACCTTTGACATTTCTAGATGTTGCACACCAGGAAAGCTAGAAACGTGTTCACTTTATGAATAGAAGGTGAGTATTTCAGCCTGGATCCTATGCTTTGTTTCCACTAGTGCTCCTTCCTTGTGTGTAGCAGGGATGGTCCTCAGCTGCATGTTCCTCTGGTCATGCAAGGCCAATGATTTGTAAGGAGGAAAAAAGGACTGTCTCTGCCATGGATGCCATGGAGCACAAGTGAGAACAAGGTCTCCAAATCTTCAGGGTTCAAAAGACACTTATTTTTGTCATATGTGACAATGTTACAGTTTTAGCCCTCCTCGTCTAAGGTCTGTGTTTATAACCAGAAAACATTGGCTCATAGTTAGGTGACCAACATTCTCTTGGAATGAAGTCTGGAAACATTTGATGTACTGATGAAGAAACTGCTGTTTATTTAAAACCAAAACATGATTTGCTACATTTCCTTCGAAAGTTTAATCCAATTTTGTAGATAAAAAAATCCACCACCCCCCAAAAAAAATCCCCACAGAGAGTTTTATAAACAAACAAGCTTTTTGTTTCTATTTCTGTCACTTGTTAGAGTTTTTCATGTGGGAAAAAGTAGATGCTTTTAAGAGAGCAAATCCCCGAAATCAGAAACAGTCAGCTTTCTTTTTGTTTTGAGTGTGTGCCGGAAGCTGCAGCAAAGACTAATTTCACTGCAGATCTCTGCACACCACATAGAATAGTCCAGTCTTCCCCTACTGCATGGGGGGCAATCATCAGATTTCTAACTTGCTGTTATAGTATCAAATACTCAAAGACATTAACTGCAGTAACTGATTATTTCATTTATGTCTACATGTATCTGAAGCTGCCTTAGACCGAGTCACTATTGATCTATCAAGGTCACGATCTACTCTGAACTCCAGCAGTTTTTTGGGGTCTCAGACAGAAGGCTTTCATATCACCTGCTGCCTGACATTTTAGTTGAAGATGCTGTGGATCAGACCTGAGACCTTCAATATGTACAGCAGATACTTTCCCATTGAGCCACAGCCCTTCCTCTAATTGTGAATGAGCTGCATTGGAAATGAGATTTGGTTACTATTGGCAAAAGACAGTTCTGTGAGGTAAGAATTTGATGACGGGTTACAAATACAGTGTGATTATTAAATAGAAACTTACTATTTACATTGTTTGCATTAATAGCTGATAATAAAATGATGGCAATTGATAATGGTTGCTTCCAGCAATTTTTGCGTAATTTTTTAGAGCTGATTTACCTGATCCAAACAGGAACTTGTTTTTATTGTGTATGGAGAATATCTCAGAAAATCTAGATATTTTGATGTGGCTTTAAAGAAGTAATAAAAATGAAAAAAAGGAGGAGGATCACAAATCGTGATGTTGAGAAAATCAGAAGAACTTTTCCCTAAGGAAAGAATAAATCAAAATGCCAAGGAAAGGGAGAAAAACACTGGGAGGAACTAAAGGAATGGGAGACAAAACTGGAAAAAACTGCATCATCAGAAAAGAAAAAGAAGGGAAAAGTAGTCACTGGAAACAACAAGAGATCCCACCACATGTCCCAGTAAATTAAGATGATGCTAGGAAAGCAATTAAGTACTTGGCGATAACAACATAAATATGATTATTATATTATTTTATTACTTGGGCATGAAAATTGGGGTTGCAGTAAGTGAGCAGCTAGTCATGAGTTCCTGCACTGTGGGTTCCTGGAGGTCCCTTCCAACTCTATGATCCTATGATTCTATAAAATTAGGCCCGATTGTTAAACATGAAATACAACTTGAGGCTGAGCAGGATCACAGAAGAGACATAGGACTTCCAGAAAACGTTTCTGAAACAAGATGCAAGTAGTTGGGTCCACCCTTACATACGTGAGAACAGCTGACTCAAGCAAACCTTGCTCACCTTTCCTTGTCCGTAGTTAGGGTTGGGTGCTTTGGTGCCCAAAGCAGCCATTCATTCCCGATGCGGCCAGTGCCGCGCTGCAGGGGGGGGGGGAAGGGGAGGCACGGGGGTCAGTGCCCTGGCAACTGCACACACAGAGGTATGGAGCTCAACTCTATTCCCAATGCATCACAAAACCCCTCTGCTTCCTTGGGTCAATAAACTTCTCTTAGTTTAAGCTACCTGGCTGGGTTTTCATCGTAAGATAAAATGGAGGTGACAGAATGATACTGTAAGCTGCTTTGGACCCTCATTGTCTAAATAAATAAATCAAAGCAAGAATTTAAATTCCTGACTTTATAACTGGGGAAAAGGAGAACTGCTAATCCTATTTAAAATGATTATTTATAGCTTTTAAAGATTTATGTCTCACTTTTTGATCAATCCCGCTTGAAGGTAGCTTATAAAAGTAAGATAGTTTTGTATGAAGCATGGCCCCTTACTTCTCACTTGGAAGAGAGGTAAGGGATGGAAAAATGTGCTAAAGTATCTCCCTAGATTTCATGTATTCGCAGATGACCTTAGGGGTTCAATAGCAAGCCCAGGGGAACACTCACTCCAGGAAGTGGCCTGCTGATAGGGTTGCCAGTCTCCTGGAGGAGTTCCCCTGCCACTGATCAGCTGGCTGGCAGGGAGGACCTATCAGGAGAAAGGAGAAGGCCTAGCCCTCATGGCCAGTGTTGCACAGGAATTAATGTCATCATGCCAGCATCTGGGCAATGCTCTTGTATTTGAACAAAAACTCTATAGTAGAAGTTGGTTTTACCATAGAGGTTTTGTTCAAATACCTGAGCATTGCCTGGGTATCACTGGTGTGATGATGTCACTTCCTATGCAAAACTATGAGGCTTCCCATACCCTATGAAACCTGGCAAACCTAGCCGCCAAGCCACACTGGGTATACCTGCTTGTACTGGCAGACTTCCCACTCAGGGGGAATGTGGCTCCCTGCTCATCTCTTTGTGGTGAAGAAAGCATGCAATCTTAAAATCTTTGCAACTCTGATTTCTGTCCTTCTGGAGGTTGGTGTTATTTTGATTGCATTTCTTGAAGATGATTTAGTCATTGATCAGAGAATTGATGCATAACTGTTACTGGCTGTATTTTATATCACACTGACTAAAACTGCCAACACTGGCATGATTTCCTTTTAGTTCAACAGAAATCTGTCTAAAACAAGTCAATCTAATTAATTTTAAGTATCAGTTTGGCTTTCATACTGTGATAACTATTTTTGTGTTCTCTACTTTTATCTTCATCCTAGCAACAGCTAAATATAATTGGCCTAGTGATTGCAGCACCAAGATGTCTGTCAAAGCTTTGTATCTGAATATCAAAGGATTAAGTTCTGTTTTTTAGCACAAAGAAAATGTTGTTATTACAAGGGGAAAATAGATGCTTTTACTAGCCAGAGACATGCAGCATGTTCAGGAACATTAAAGAAAAGTTTACAGTAATTTCTTTCCCCAAAAACAACCACTGGGTAAAAAAAAAAAATCTCAATTACACCTTTGGTCTACTAGATTTGAATCCAGTACCACTTAAAAAGCCAAAAAGATTTTGGTGATATATGCTTTCAGTAGTCAAAGCTCTCTTCTTTAGACACAGGTCAGAATTGAGTTGCCTGAATCCTTATATTCCTATCATAAGGTGTGAGGGGTGTGGCAAAGAAGGTAATCTGAATGCAAAGGTCTCCAAATTCCTACTGAACTCCCATTAGCTCTTTTGCTGTCGACCAACATGGCTACCCTCTGACATTTTCTTTGGTTAAGGAAATTAACTTGACAGATGTTTAGCAATAGGCTGCATTTCCCTGCTAAAACACAGCAAGAAGGCATTGTTTAGACCAAGGCCTCCCACTAGGGGTCCTCTGATCCCCAGGGGGTCCACAGGAACTCTGGCGGGGTCTGTGGCCTTTCCTTTTCAGCACGAATGGACTTGGCCACAAGCTAGGAAACCAACCAATTCCAATGCTCCCCCTCCAAAGTATGAGTGAGTTTTCTTGTGGTTTCTGCACCCGGGAGGGAGTGGAGCTCATATGCTTACTCCAACCTTAAACTACCTCCTGTCACACACCCCCTTCAGTCCTCCTTGAGCCTGCCTATTAATACTGGTGGTGATATCACTTCTGGTGACATGTCACTTCTAGGAGGCATGGCCAGCTGACATAACTTCTGGGGCTCCTCAAAGCCTGAAAAATTATTTTAGAGGCTTATCCATGGTCAAAAAAGTTGAAAAGGGATGGTTTAGACATTATCCATTTTTTTCAACATTTAGGGTCCCATGTGTGTGTTTTTTCTAACAGCAAAATGTCTAGTTTGCTCTGTTTGAAAACATGGAGTTTATAAGACCTGCTGAAAGTTCAGAAGAAGAGTTGGTTTTTATACCTCTCTTTTTACTACCTGAAGGCATCTCAAAGTGGCTTACAATTGCCTTCCCTTCCTCTCCCCACAACAGACACCCTGTGAAGTAGGTGGGACTGTGAGAACAGCTCTAAGAGACCAATGACTAGCCCAAGGTCACCTAGTTGGCTGCATGTGGAGGAGTGGGGAGTAAAACCCCTAAGGTACATGGAGAACCACCTCAATTTTTCCAGGTACCAAAATTACTAATATAATTGTCTTGATATTCTGTAGACTTTGAGATGGATCCAGTGCAAACCTTTCACTTGTGTTACTGCTCTTCTGCAAGAAGAAACACACAAAAGTCTGGTAGCCACTTGCACAAAGTCCAACTCACTGTTTTCCCATTTCCCCATCATATCATTTATATAACAAACATTGGATCTCATCCTATTTAGTTTGAGTGGAATGGTGCACAAGGGGAAGAACTTTCTGACTTCCACTGCAGCCTACTGTGTCTCATGAATTGTTTTCTTGGGATGATAGGTCTCTGGGGAACAGCATGAGGCACAAAGTGAAGATCTATAGTGGAAGAAGAGAAACTGACATGACCTATCCATTGACAGAAGAGTCTTGTGCCAGCAAAAATATATCCAAGCAACAATTGCTTTAAAAAAATATCCAGGGTCTCACAAGAACTGAAGAGTCTACAGTGATTCCAGCAAGCTTCTTTACTCTTTCACATGTTAGTTTGTTTCTTGGCTTAGGATGTCAGATGAATTTTCTTTCACATGCTGCAGAAGTTTGGAGAATTGGATGCAGGCAATAGGGACAGGTTCACACAACAGCACACAGAATTTGTAATTGCTTAAATGTGTAGATTATCTTATATGGTTATTAAACTTCTGAGGTGGTAAAGAGCAACTAAAACTATATTTAAAACTTTGTCTTATGAAGTGTTTCTTGTCATTCTAATATTTCATATGAGATAGGAGAACCTGTTTCTTCTTCCCTCATTTTTTTTCCTGAGAACCTCATTGGCTTTGTGTCAATTACCGTATTTGCCAGCGTATAAGACGACTGGGCGTATAAGACAACCCCCCAACATTTCCACTCAAAATATAGAGCTTGTTACATTACATTACAGTACTATGGGCAGCTATGTCTATCCCAACTGAAGTGCACCCGGCGTATAGGACGACCCCCCCCACTTGGAGGCATGTTTTTCAGGGGGAAAAAGTAGTCTTATACGCCAGCAAATACTGTACTTTTTCACAGCCTTGTTTACTTCATAGGGTTGCTGTGAGGATCAGATATGGAGAGGGAGGCCTACATCTAGTCCTGAACTCCTTGGGGCAAATACAGGGGTAAAGGTATCCCCTGTGCAAGCACCGAGTCATGTCTGACCCTTGGGGTGATGCCCTCCAGCGTTTTCATGGCAGACTCAATACGAGGTGGTTTGTCAGTGCCTTCCCCAGTCATTACCATTTACCCCCCAGCAAGTTGGGTACTCATTTTACTGACCTTGGAAGGATGGAAGGCTGAGTCAACCTTGAGCCGGCTGCTGGGATTGAACTCCCAGCCTCATGGGCAGACAGCTTCAAACAGCATTTCTGCTGCCTTACCACCCTGCGCCACAAGAGGCTCTAATAATATAGGGGTAAAATATAATAAATAAAATCTTGATGGGGGTTATTTCAGTGGGGTGCAGCACATACCACTACCGAGAGAAAATTGCTGGCTTAATTTTCTTTAAAACATATGCAAAATAAGCAGCTGCAGTGAGGTAGTTTAGATGTGGCACAGTTCAGTGTTGTCATCCCTCTCATATTGCTCTCCCCCCCCCCCACAATGTTGGGAAGTGATTGCCAATTAGTCCCCGAGAGGGAATATGGCCAGTCTCCTTTTCTACATATATTCCCTCCCACATCAGTCATGCAGTAAAGGGAATGGCTGAGAGGTGCCAGGTTTCAATTTTGACAGAAAAACAATACGGTTCCGGGAAACTGAAGTGCTTGGAGGCAGACAATTGAAGTGACTGCCAGCTGTTTCTAGAATGTCCTATTGTTGGTTCCTTTGGACCTGAATCTGGAGCACAAACAGATGGTGAGAGGCCATTTGATTAGAGAAAACAATCATATTCTTTGAAATTCATAAGCGGAAATGTTTTCTGTCTGGAAAAATACTAATTATTAGCCTTGGATACAAATGAAGATTGGTTATGGGGGCAGAGTTGACCATTGCTGCAGTGGTCTGCAATTTGTTTAGGGAGAAATTAACTCACACTGTTTAATGGTGTAATTAAATCATCTTTGCACATCTGTAGCAATCACAACCCAATTTTGTTATAAAGGTTGTACAGAGAGGTGAAGTTCAGCATAGCATGCTGCTTTTAATTGAAAAAAGAAAGAAGTTTGCAGCAACACCTTGATTGGTTTTTCTGGCAGTTCCCCTAGTCATATGCTGAGCCAGTTGGTGTAGTGGTTAAGAGCCACAGCTTCTAATCTGGCATGTCAAGTTTGATTCCATGGCTGCTACTTAACATGCAGCCATCTGGGCAACATTGGACTAGTCACAATCATGTTAGGGCTGTTCTTACTGAGCAGTCCTCTCAGAGCTCTCTCAGCCTCATCTACTGTTGTGGGGAGAGGAAGGAAAGGTGACCATAAGCCGCTCTGAGACTTCTTTGGTTTGTGAAAAGTGGGATATAAAAACTCTTCTTCTAATACTGCAGGATCAGTTTGGTGTAGTGGTTAGGAATGCAGACTTCTAATCTGGCATGCTGGGTTTGATTCTGCACTCCCTCACATGCAGCCAGCTGGGTGACCTTGGACTTGCCACAGCGCTGATAAAGCTGTTCTGACTGAGCAGTGATATCAGGGCTGTCTCAGCCTCACCCACCCCACAGGATGTCTGTTGTGGGGAGAGGAAAGGGAAGGTGACTTTAAGCCCCTTTGGGACTCCTTCGGGTAGAGAAAAGCAGCATATAAGAACCAATTCTTCTTCTTCTTCTTCTTCTTCTTCTTCTTCTTCTTCTTCTTCTTCTTCTTCTTCTTCTTCTTCTTCTTCTTCTTCTTCTTCTTCTTCTTCTTCTTCTTCTTCTTCCTCTTCTTCTAATTCCACCACGGGATCTTACTCTCCCTCTTCATATTCTCTGATTGGTTTAAAGCAGTCTTCCCCAACCACCGGGCCGTGGACTGGTACCCGGCTGTAGAGCCCTCAGTACTGGGCTGAGGCAGGGGAGAGGAAGGCACAGGTGCTGGCCGGGAGCGATTGGACGCTTTGTCTGAATAAATGCTAAGCAAATCTAAGCAGATAGGTGTTTCATAGATGAATCTTTATCACGGAAACCCCCCAGAGAAAAGACAGTGGTATTTTGTTAGAGTGTTGTACTAGAACTTGAAAGATCCTAATTCATACCTACCCTGCCATGGAAGCTCATTGGGTGACCTTCAACCAGTCATTCTCTCCTTTCCTGACTTCAAAAGGTGGTTGTGAAGATAAAATAGATGAAGGAGAATGGTGTTTGAAGCCACCTTGGGTCTCTATTGGGGAGTATAAAAATTAGGGTATCAATACTGAAAAATTATATTTAGTAGCCGTCAAACTGATTATAAAAGCAGGAACATATTGAGCAGAGTATCTGTGGAAGATCCCACCAGATGGGCAGGCAAATATGGAATAGATTATACAGCATCATATATTTCCTCAGAAATCAATTTCCAGATGTGGCAAAACATGTCTCTCTCCCACCCCCCCGTGCTGCCCCATTTTATGAACCATGGAAGCTTGCCAGCCTTGGGTGCTTCTTTGAAGTCTCTTTGGGTAGCTTGGGCAAACAGTATGGATTGTGCAATTTAGCAGGACATCGATTTTGACAAGAACAGTTTAATGTTAATTATTAATGCTAAAATGCTGCCTTATGTGCTAGTCTGGTAGAAAAGCCACTGTACATGTTATTTTGTAAAGCAATTAAGCTTCAAGAATAAAATGCCTCTCAGTAGTGTTCAGTGATTGTGGATTTGAAGACCTTCAAAGAGTTCCACTGGCATTAGTTTTCCCAAGGGGTCACATATGTACGTGGTAATCACAACACTGAGTTATGACCTGCATATGGAAAGCAGCCCCCCCCCCCCAAAGTTTAACAATATAGGCAGAACTTTTGCAGTAGTTGGTATTACTTTTTACCAATGTACTCCAATCCTGAGATGTTCTGGTGTTCGTCTGACCATTCTGATAATGTGAACAGCTGGGGAACATCCTTGAGCGTAATGGTAGGCTGTGTGCAGAGATTGTGTCCTGCTGGTTCTTAAAATGAAGGAGAAACACTTTGGCACTTTCCAGACATACCACAGCCATCATTTCTTCAACTATATCAGGAGGAAGAGACCAGCTAGGGAGGCAACTAGGCCTTTGGATGACAAAGAAATGAAAAGATTACTTAATCTTTTCATTATGGGGAATAAGGGGAAATGACATGACATTGAGAATGAATTCTTTGCATCTGTTTTCACTCTGGAAGGTGTGGGACATAACAATCCCAGAGCTACTGTTCTGAAGAACTGAGTAATTTTGAGGTGATGAGAGACAAAAGACACAAAATTCTAGGACTACTGATAAATCTGCAGGTCCAGATGGCATATACCTGAGGATTCTTAAACAGTTCAAGTATGAAATTATTGTTGTACAAATTTTATATAACTTTTTAGTAAAATCAGTCTATGTGCCAAAAAGACTGGAAAACAGTGTCACCTCAGTTTTTAAAAAATGATCCAGACATGATTTGGAAAATTACAGACCAGTTATCCTAATGTCTGTTACAGGTAAATTGTAGAAACTGCTGCTAAAGATAGATTTATTAAGCACACTGAGAAACAAAGTATGCAATGAGTCCCCCCTCTCCCACCTCTTGGAGTGCTTTAAGCAGGTTAACAGGCATGTGGATGAAGGTAGTCCAGTAGAGATCATATATTTAGACTTAGTGAAGGGTTAAAATCCTTACTAGGACATCCTAGTGGGAAGCATGTGAAAGCAACTCCCATTTCAGGACACATCAGAGGAATAATCTCCCATAGAACTATTCTGCAAGGCGGTGACTGCACTGGGCAGCTGCTAGAAGCTTATAATGGGAGTGTTTGTCCCACCACTTCCTGTGTCCTGATGGGGGACCATTTTTGGCGGCGGACCCCATCTGCCTGGATTTCTGCCTTAACATGAGGCCTGGGTTGACATAGGCTCTGATGGCGCCTGTGGCAGAACAGGTGCAAGCAAGGGCCTGATTTGGGCCAGGCTTGGGCCAGCGCTGACATCACTTAGAAGCAGTGATTAGCCCCATTTCCACACGAGTGCCGGTCCACCTTTTCCCCTCATGCGAAAAAGGTCATAGGGAGAGAAAGAGTTAAGAGGTTTAACACACATTGTGAAAACGCTCAAGCCAGGGACCAGGAAGAAATGAAATATGATCACCTAGTTTCTGTTTCACTATTCCAGTTTCACTTGTGACCATTCCCCAAGAAAGAATTTCAAGGTAAAACCAGTGACTTGTTCAACCTAATTAACGTCATGGTTTTAAAGTCATTTCTGATACTACTTTCCTGTTCTTCTTTGTTCTTACAAAATAAAGTTCTATGTTAGTAAATAAAGATCTTGTTTCCTTTTAAAGATTGCCATCTGTGGCCCCTAGCAACTGGCCATTCATCCATACATAGACCAAACACTTGACCAGGGCTAGATTGTTAGCAGGCAGAGGAATGTGTAGTAGGAGTGTGTAGTAGCAAGCACCACTTGTCAGTACCTCAATCTACTGACAGATAAGTTTGAATGGTAGTAGATAACTACTCTGTACAATAGATGGGATGGGAGCAAGGGGGTATAAGTGCCTTGACACTCACAGATATCCACTTCACCTCTTGGATAGTTATGACATCAGGACCTGGCTATGTGGAGTTCCTGGTGCTGAGCTTGTCTCACCTGGTCCAGGCTGGGCTACAGAGAGTCCCCTGGAAGCGGCAGAAACTGTGGGATGATGAGGGAGGAACCAGGACCCACCTAAAGAAGCTGCCACCGCAAGGGTGGGGTGTAGAAGAGACAGCAGCAGCAGGAAGGAACTGGGCCCAGAGGTTGGAGAAGCAGCATCCTGGCCGGGGAAGGCCAGCAACATCATCAGTCAGCACTGTGGGTGCAGCACCCTCCACCCCATTTCTGCACATACAAACCATCTGGTGGAGCTGCTACTAGCTCTGCTATGATTTAAACATGATTTGAACAAAGGAGCTAACAGCACCTCCCCAAGGCTCAAGCTCCTTCTCCCTGTTTGCTTGTTCACAAGAGCCAAGTTGACCATGGCAGGCAGTAAACTCCCATCACAGGTCTGATGCAAAGTCCTCATGTTCTTCCCCAGCAAACACCAGGAATTGGCCCTTGGAGATCATCTGTAATTGCTTTACCTGCATGTTTTCCCCCCACTCCCCTTTCGTGATCCATGAGTTTAATTGCAAGTACAGCAATTTTGTTTTGAATGAATTTGGTGTTAATGTGACCATTCTGTGCTCACTGAAATAGCCTGACTTAGCACATGCATACCAAGGTACAATGAATATGGCCAGAAAATCCTTTTTAAAATTAAGAAGGGTTGTTAAAAAAAACTTTCTGGAGCCAATGGACAGCCTTGTCTTTACAAGCCTCTGGCGGTGCACGTAGTGAAAAGGATCTTTTTCTGATTTTTTTTGACGGCATGCAGCAAGGCTGGAAAGCAGAACTCTTTGCTGATGTCTGTAAATGTGAAAGATGGGTGAGCTGGTACTCATCACGATACCATCTGAAGCTAACATCTGTACATGATCCCCTGTGGGACCATTTCTGGGATACTTGGATAAAAACATGGTTTCTGAGGGAATATCTCACTTAATCAATGGTATGTTTCAGTTGTGGGAAAAAAGTGTTTTTCCATACTCTAATCTATCCCAAAGGTTTCACTCCTCATCTACCAAATAAGCAATAGGCAGCTATTCTTCAACTGGCAATAGTTGCTTGCCTTTTAGCTCAGGCATGAGTCACCAAGCCTTAAACAGCCTCTCTGCACCAGGTTGATCAATATTCTAGCTAAGACATTAGAAAAAGAGGGTTCTTTTGTGTGTGTGTGTGTGGGGGGGGTATTGACTCTTCTAAGGGTACTCAGAAGGAGACTTTAGCCTGGTTGCATTTAAAGCTCTCATATAAACAGTTGAAGCACTTCTTCAAATATTCATGGCCTACCTAGTGGCTCACAAAAGCACACCTCAGTAAATACTCAGAAAAAAGTAATTTTGTAGTTGGTGACATGCAGGAGGCCTTTTTTGTGATGGCCCCCAGACTTTGGAACAGCCTCTTGTTAGTGATTTGACAAGCACTTACGTTATGTGGTTTTTGGTGCCTGCTGAAAACACAAGCCTTCATCCAGGGCTTTGATATCTAGTTTCTTCTCTGTGTTGTCCTGAAAGGGAGGGATGAGGGAGGGAGGGAGGGAGGGTTATGTTGTAAATTTTTTAATGTATTTTAGAATATTTTATTCGGCTTTGTTGTGACTTGCCCTGGGACATTCAGACAAAGGTGCAGGATATAAATTCCTAGAAATATAAACAAATAACAGTAAAAGTACTGAATGATGGGTGGAATATGCTTTCAAAGGAAGATGCTTTATGCATGAGAACAACCTGTTTCAAGGTCATGTTTAATAACATCCAAAGAATTAAGTTAGGAAGAGGATTTTATTACTTGACTCATGTTTGGAGTAGATAGGCCTCTGGGAACATGTAGAGAGTTTTTCCTGTGCTCCCAGCCTGACTACCTTCCCTGTCTTAAAACTGCACAACAACCAGCTTTACAACTCCAGCTGTCACTGGTTCTTTGTAGATCCCCCAGCACAGTTATTCTAAGCCTCTTCTGGAAAGAGCAAAACAAAGAGACCCCAATATTAACTAAGGAAAAAACTTTTGATAGTGCAGTTAGGGGAACTGGCTCAGAAGTAGGCAGAATGGGAAACCCAAGGGATATTTAGTATATATGAAATGTACACCTCATTTTTAAAAGGTAGCTGTGAAAAGCAGAGAAATCTATATCCATTTTCTACACAGCCTGGTAAGGTAAAGGTAAAGGTATCCCCTGTGCATGAGTCATGTCTGACCCTTGGGGTGACGCCCTCTAGCGTTTTCATGGCAGACTCAATATGGGGTGGTTTGCCAGTGCTTTCCCCAGTCATTACCGTTTACCCCCCAGCCTGGTACATACACACAGCCCGGTACATAGATGTAATAAGTTTGTGTGATGTTTGGTTAGTCCATTTTGAAAGGCAAGTTTCTGATTATTTCCTAGTTTCAAGGGAAGCAAAGAACTCAGGAAGGGAGAGGGGTCAATGTAAGATAACCCCGAGAGAGAGAATGAAAAGGATAATTGAAAACTATTAGTGGGAGAGTGATTGTCTCAAGCTTGAGGCAGTTCTTAATGCAAATTTAATTAGATACAATACTGAGATGTAGTTTTTCCTTCTTAAACTTCTTTAAAACAAACAAATTACCAAAATTCAGCCATATAGGCCAGCATCTGAAATTGAAGACCTACAAAGGGAGAACAGCTTCTTAATCCTTCCCACAGCATAAAGTCTTTTCCTTCAATTTACAGGCTTTGTGCCTATGTTTAGTTCATAAATCTAAAAATGTCTGAGACAAGTTACATGCATCTCAGCATCTCAAGTAGGTTGGCTTTGAAATCTGAGAATTTATTATCCCATTTTTCTTCCAAGGAGCTTCCCTGGAGGAAAGGCAGCTTTGAAGGGCAGACCTTCTACCACAGAGTCTAGGATAAACAAAACTCCTAGTATGACATCACATCCTGATGGATTTCCCTCTCCTCCCTAATCACTGCCCAACCCATGATAAACCCCTGTTAGAATGCCCCAAGCTAGAACTGGCACCCTAGTTGCAGATGGCCAACCACACTGACAGATATATTCCTGGGAATAAAGTGTATTGTTGGAATCTGCCCTGTATTTTGCAATTTTAGCAAATTTGTCTAACTGGATGTCAATGAATCATTTCTACCAAATGTCTCCATGACAAGATTCAGGTGCCAAATTTTATTTTAGGGATGGGGAAAGTCTCCATTCTGGAGATAGTTGACTTATATAGGAAGAATATCTCAGTTCATGCCCCAAAGACTGCCTTGAATAAATAGATGAGAAATGAGAGACACTTTACAAACAACAGCAGCTTTTAATATAAATATGTTATACACCAAGTATTTATTTGGCATGCTTGATAATATTTGGTTCCTAGAAATTTTTACCAACTGCGTTGTAATGGAATGGAATGACATCTTTCTCACATTCAGTCCTGAATATGAAGACTGATAGGAGTGAACCTGTTATCTGGAGACTGAACCATAGAATCATAGAATAACAGTGTTGGAAGGGACCTCCTGGGTCATCTAGTCCAATCCCCCAAACAATACAGAACACTCACAACCCTATTTTTTATCCATTGGATCCCTGTATTCCATCTCCAGCTGTTGATAATGAAGAAGAAAAAGAGGATTTGGTTTTTATATGCTGCTTTTCTCTACCAGAAGGAATCTCAAAGCAGCTTACAATAGTCTTCCCTTTCCTCTCCCTACAACAGACACCCTGTGAGGTGGGTGAGGCTGAGAGAGCCCTGATATTACTGATCAGCCAGAACAGCTTTATCAGTGCTTTGGTGAGTCCAAGGTCACCCAGCGGGCTGCATGTGGAGGAGGAGCAGAGAATCAAACCCAGCTCGGCAGATTAGAAGTCCAGGCTCCTACCGCTACATCAAGCTGGCAAGGCCAAAGTATCAGGAGCACAGCATGCTATAATTACAACCCAAAGGCATATGCACTGAAAAAAGGTGTTTGCAGAAAAAATAGTTCCAGATGTTCCACACAAGAAACTTGTACGACATACTGCAGAGAACAGTAAGGAAGCTACTCTTGGCCTGTAATAAGGACAATTTACACATTACAGACTGGGCTGAGGTCCCCACCCCACAGTAGCCCTGTTCACAAGTTACAGGAATGCATGTACACAGTGTACACTTGATTTTTTAAAATGTGCCTTGAGTAATTATAATGTAATATTCAATGTATGTACAGCTGTACATGTGGTTCAAACCCTGCATTCATCCAAAATACTGGTCCATAGTTTCATTTTTAAAGGCAAAGTGTGTTGCTCTTTCTAACAAACAACTGTATGCCCATACATGCAGGTTCCATGTGCATTCACTGTAATACATGGTCAGGGTTAGTGAACTGGTTTCTCCAGAATTCTCTTGCATGTGGTGCTCAATACAGTACTTGGAGCAATTAATACTGATGTCAATTGGAGAAACTGACCCTGATTTGAGAAAGAAACTGAAAATGACATTGTTTTTTAAAGAGATATCATTTGCTGCTTAAATGTCACATGTGGCTAATTTTGTCCTCCGTGATACTGACATCAACATGGGCACTCCATGTTTGCCATTTCAGAGTGTTTCTTCTTGGTTAACAAGAGCCACTGTATTAAAAAATGGACGAAAAGACACAGAAAACAAGATGCTGCAAAGTATCCAGCAGAAAAAGTGGGCTAAACTGTTCCGCTCATTTTACATCTGTTACATAATAGCATTAAAAAAAATTAATTAAGCCTTTTCACTCAGACTTGATATACAACATTTAAAAAATTCTTAATTCAAATCATTATATTAAAAAAAAGAATCTTGAGTGCTTCTGCTTTTCTGTTTTCCTTTAGGCATTCAAAGAGTAATTAAAAGATGAAATATATCACTGCCTGATAATATATTAGAAAAAGGAGGACAGCTTTAGAGGAGCAGTGTTGGGAAGTTACAAAGAACCTGAATAATAATATGGTTCCCCTTTTCACTACTTGAAAGTCAGAGGTGTTGTCATTTAATTAATTAGTAAAGCTTAAAGTTTAAGATATTTTTCTACATTGCTCAAGAAATCAGTGACCCTTACAAGAAATGAGGTTATCGGTAATGTGTGACATGTTGCTGAAACACATACAGCAAGCCTGGTTACATGAAAAAACAAGCTGTGGGAACAGTAGGTTAGTCATTTTCAGTAGATGTCTACAAGCACAGCTTGATCTCTAAAGGCAAGCTCTCAACATATCACTGTAAACGATTGTAAAGTTATTATGCAGAGGCATTTCCATTCTTGGTGCACAAACAATAATGACAGGGGATACTTTTGCACATTAGATGCTATTGGCCCAACATAATGACATTTTAGAAAAAGAACATGATTAAACTTATGAAAAATATTTCATGGGTGTTGATAGTAATGGCTTCTGTGCTGGTATTATTAAGTTAGCTGATATGTCAATTTAGAAGCAAGAGACTCTGAGTTAATTTTCAGTCAGTGGAACACAATATTGGAGCAAAGAAAGTATACTGATTGATCCTTAGTTGAATAAGATCTGGGAGACAATAGTGTTGTAAATAAAGCTTGTAGGAATGTTATTTGTTCCTTTGTTATTTGAAACAACAGATTCTCATGATAAAACTGATATTTTTTTAAGAAAGGAAATTGCACCATATAGTTCAGGCATCACAAAAATGGTTTAATTAAACGAGGTATGGTTAGTTGTCCATAAGAATTTTGGACAGTACCTCAATTATTGTCAGTTAGGGTCCATCCAACCAGGATCCAAAACCATGTCTTGAAACCAGTTATTTAGATGCAGTGCTAACTATGGCTTCACATTATGTATGCAACATAGACAACTTGGCTTATTCCTTGTTCCACTTCTTGCCCTGGCTGTTGCTCACAGAAGCCACTTTCTAATCTGACTGTCAGTCATTTAAGTCAGCATTCTGTTTTCAGCAATGACTCATTTAAAAGTTTTGTTTTGCTAAGAATTGTGATAAAAGATCTGTAGAAAATGCTACCTTCTTTTCAAACACTCAGAGACACATATATTCACATTAATAGCTCTCTAGTTCCACCGGTAGAGCCTCTTGTGGCGCAGAGTGGTAAGGCAGCCGCCTGAAAGCTTTGCCCATGAGGTTGGGAGTTCAATCCCAGCAGCCGGCTCAAGGTTGACTCAGCCTTCCATCCTTCCGAGGTCGGTAAAATGAGTACCCAGCTTGCTGGGGGGTAAACGGTAATGACTGGGGAAGGCACTGGCAAACCACCCCATATTGAGTCTGCCAAGAAAACGCTAGAGGGCGTCACCCCCAGGGTCAGACATGACTCGGTGCTTGCACAGGGGATTACCTTTACCTTTACCATTACCTTTAGTTCCACCGGTATGCAGAAGAGTTAAAAGTTTGCTGTACAGATGCTTAGACATAACTGATAATTTCTTTTTAAAAGCCCAACTAAAGTAAAAAAGCACAAGTTTCCTGTGTTACTTTCAAACAAATACAGCTCCTTTAAATTTTGAACCCAATTACCAGCTTACTTCCTGTTTTACCTTGTCTCCATGTTTTGAATCGTGTCAAAAAGCTTGTTCTACAGCTGACATCCTTGTAGTAAAGGGGAAAAGATAAGTACTTTAATAAGAACCTTGAGCAGTTCAATGGAAATTATAACCATTCTGTCTTCTGAAGAATGATCTCCTGTCACTGTATTACAACAGTTATAGTTGAAAGTGCTGCTATTTCCTCAAGAGATCATGTTGACTACTGTATAACCTCATGCTTCTTCTTGACAATGCTGTAAGATAAATTAGCAGAGATCAGAAAACTGAGTGGAACATATTAAATGGGATGAGGTCTACATGACCATCTATTCTGACTTCTAGTTGAGGGTGTTGGAGGGGGGACTATTTTGTTAAACACATCAAAACATGCAAGTTAGCTGTTAGTTTTTATCCCCAGTGACCCTGAATTAAAAAAAGAACTCATCTACATCTTACTCTATTTCCATTTTGATATTTAGCACTTTAAATTTTCCCTCTGCAGAAACTATGATTGATCCATGATGACACTAACTTTCCCCCGCTATATCCAGGAGTGGATATAACTTGCTATATTTGAGAAAACCACTCCGAAAGCCCCAATATTAAATTTAGAAATCTGTGTTTTGCTAGATTAACTTCCTTCCCCTCCTCTGCACCTCCAACGCTGACGTAGCATGACAGTCTGTTGCTTATTGGTCAGTTGAAAGACTGCTGGTTCCCGATTGTCATTCCCTCACAGGATTTATTTTTGCTCTTGTCCAAAAGCCCACACTTCTATGTGCTGAGATTTGTATTTTGGATTGTCTTTTCCTCCTTGTTCTTTCCCCTTGCTTGTTAAGGAAAATAAAAATAAATAAACAGCCTCATGCTCCATTTCCCCCCCCCCCTCCCCTGCTTGCTTTGGCTGTAGAGTTAGGAAACAAAAGGCTGTAGAGTTAGGAAACAAAAGGCACAAAATAAACCTCCCTGGCCTTGTGCTCCTTCAATTCCGGCTGGAGCTTCGGGACCACCCTCCGCCCTCTTAGCTTCTCTAATCAGGTGGGAAGGAGAGAGCAGCCACACAATTAAGTATAGAAGGCAATGTCTGTTTCAATTCAGGAAAAGCAAAGGTGGAAGATCCAAGTTCAGATTGATCTAAATTCAGCAGGATTGACAACGGAAAAAGAAATGTAAGTGCAGACCCAGTCCAGATTTTCTTCAGATGCTCTTTTTATAGGGAATCTCATGCCAAGATTCTTGAGCCTCTGAGTAGACATATAAATGCTAAGGATGAAGAGGTTTGGATTAAAAATCTCTTTATTGGAGATTATACTCCCACCACCTTGTACTTGCAATTTTAATTAGGATCAGTCAACTAAATATAGCTGTTGTATAGTTTTTATCTCTTGGTTGATCTGTTTTATTAACCATCAATTTTTTACTCTAAGTTTAATGTTTTATAGTTTTCTGTTATGGCTGGCAATTGCTGAAATAAAATTTGGTTGATTGATTCACACTTTCTCCCTCACTGATAGAAGTTGAGAACCACTTTGCATCCCCTCCAATTAATCCTAATGTAGGAAAAAGTAAATTCTACCATAGAGTTTTGTAAAAAATACCCAGAGCATCACCCTATCCCATTGCTGAAATGCCGGACATTTTCCCTACTCCAGGTAAGCGTACCTCCATCCCCCGCTGGCTGCTTGGAGGGACCTGGCAACCCTACCTTATGTGGTTGTTGGCATGTCTCTGTTCTCCTGTCTTAATGGACTCAACTGAAACCTCCTTGGAACCCAACTCCTTTGGCCATAACAGAAATATCCACTTATTTACTGTGCAATCAACAACAGGAGTTTAAGGCCAGAATTTTAAAATGGCATCTTATGAAACTGAAAACTCAACAATGATTTCCTGTTTTACACAGCTAGCTGAAAAAAAAACCCTTAGAAATACTGAGGGTGGTAATAATGAGAACACAAGTCCTTGGTTTGCTGCTATGATATGCCAGGCTATTTTATACTCATTGTGCTGTCTGAGAGCCTCCCAAATCCTTAAGCCAGTAAACCTTCAATAATAATATATCACTTCCCCCCTCACTGACTGAGAAACACTTTGCATCCTGTACCCCAGATTAATCCCAATGTAGGAAAAAGCATTTATTTTGCTACATATTAAAGTATGCTTTAACAGATTTTCTCATTGCAGGCACATGGCTCATGCACTATGTTGGTAAAAGTAAATATGAAGAACTTCTGATAAACAACTGTAGTGCATCCAGACAGAAGGCAAAGGAACAGGTTGGAGGGCTGCTGGAAAAATATCTATAATGTCTAGAGTTATCCCATTGGAGTGGTCCTCAAAGGTTTATTACATTTTAAATTTAATAATCAAACCGGTTTATTAAGGAGGACACATAGACTAACATTCTTTGGAATCAGTCAAAGAAACGGCTAACAGGGACTTTTGGTCTAGCTGGAATTAGGATACCCCATGCAAGAATGTAGCTTTACAAAGCAGAGTACATTTACTGGAAGTCAGTACTGTAGTGGTGCTGCAAACATGCTCAGCAAGCAAACACCATATTGACAGCTGAAACCTAATTTGCCCTGCCTCCATCTGACCTGAGCAGCTGTTGAACATCTTTGCAGCTGCACAGTAGCTGTGTTGATAAGAGTTTTATTTTCTTCTGCCTCACAGCTGCTTTTACATCTGTGAAATAGGTGAAAGCAGTTCACCTCAGGGTCATGTAGGACTGTGTAAAAATGCACTAAACAGCACCAATAACATGAACTGAGACAAATACCAAATGGTAGGACTCCGTAAAAAGCACAGGTTGTAATTTAAAGTCTGGTAGACAGACTGACTGGTTTGCTCACTCTCTATTTAAATGATGGGTGGCTGAGAAGTGTGTAGTCATGACAAATCTGTATTGGGCTTATGTTAGGCTATGTTAGAACATGCCTACATGAAAAACTGTATGGGTTGCCAACCTTCATGTGGAACCTTGATAACTCCTCGGATTACATTTGATTTCCAGAATGCAGAGGTAAGTTCCCTTGGAGAAAATGGCTACGTTGGAATGTGAACTGCATGGCATTATACCTTCCTAAAGACCTTCCCTCCCAAACCCCATGTCTGGGAGACATGGTTCAATAAATATATTGGCTGGAGGCCATGTGGCAGTTTAAAGGTAATAATAGTACTTTGGGCATCAAGGAGTGTAGCACAGATAAACAGTAGAGTTGACACCCTAGTGGAGTTGCATGCTCTGAGTTGCTAACCCCAGACCAGATTGTTGCGGCTGTATTTCATCCCTTTTGAAGATTCTGATATCTCAAAGGCACCCTCACATACAGCGTATTCCAGTTGTACATTCTGGAGGTTATGATAATTTAGTGCAGGAAGGCCAGCAAAGTCTAAATAAATGACTAGCTTACAAGCGACATGTTTTGAAACAAGTAATGTGGGAAAAGAGTAGAATATGAATGTGTGTTAGGTTTAAATATTTTTGTTGGTCCTTTTATATAGAGACACTTTTTAAAAATGGTAGATGTGGTGCCTTGTTTTATTGTGCATGGAAATCATGAAAAACAACACAGACATGACAAATCTGGCTGCTGTATTGATGGAACATCCACAAAAACAGAACTTTATATAGAAGACATTCCAAATATAGCAAGTACCCTTGCTGAATGGAGTCAAGGCTCTTTTCATTTCTCCTTTTTATAGCATCAATATAGTGAGTCTTGAACAGGAAAAAATATCCAGTTATGTTGCTGTTTATAGACAGCATATTTAGTTAATCAAGACCATACTTCAAGAGACTTACTTTGGAAGACAGATCCCCTCTGCTCATATATATATTTTAGAGTAATCCTATTAATTTTTTTTAAAAAAATCTTAATCCACAAACATTCATGGGTATTTTCATGTGCTAGGGATTGCCTGCTGAGCAATTATTTTATTACTTATTGTAACTGAGCATGTATCGAGTACAAAGCTTAATGGCATTGGGTAAAAAAATATCCCATCTCTCTTAGCTATGTTTATATCTTCAGATTCTGTTTTACACATATATATGTACTACTGATAGTCTTGCTGTTCATTAAATTTAAAAAAATCCCTTCTGAGTTGCATCCAATTGCAAATGACAACATTGTAACCTCTATGCCTGTCTATGGGCTAAAAATTGCATATGGCACTTTCTCCAGCAACCACTGCCTGAAGAGTTGTCATGTTCACAGATATTGCATTAGCTGCAGAGGCAGGATTGGTCAAAAGGTGGACATTCACTCCATCTACCCTGAGGGAAGTGAATGATCAATTGGACCTTGAGAAAAGATCAAACAATTTGGCGACAAGAGCTCACAAAGTGCCTGGGGGATAGAAGGCATGGAGTTTTATTTAAGTATTCATAATGCATGACTTTTCAAAAAAGTCTAAATAATACATTATAAATCATTAATTAACAACCCTCCCAACCCAAATCAGAAGAGGCCATATAGCATCAATTTTTAAAAAATGGTCCCAGTTTCTCATTATGCACTGGGTGGGGAAGTATGGACTGCTTTGAATTTAGGTAAAGACAGAATGAAAGTAGTTTTTCTTATAGCTTGGAAGAAGCAATCCTAACACATTGTGATTTTTTTTCTGTAGCTCTTAGAGGCTCAAGTAGATATTACTGTCAACTCTGTAATCAATAGCAACATTAAGACTATTAGACCCTGACTCTGGTTGAGGGCTGTTCGATCTTCTTAGAGCCAGGGACTAGGCATGTGTACACATACACAAAACTGTACTGCTTTGGATTTGGCCTGATCCAGTTCGGGCTGAATCGAATAACACAGATGACCCTTTACTTTTTTGGATTCAGCTTAGTAGATTTGGCCAAATTTGAAATGTTTTGATTTTTTTTTTTGTGCATGCCCTCTACTTCCCAGGCAGTGGAGAGTGTCTCCACTGCCTTAAAAGGGGGCAGGAAGTGAGCGCCCACCAAACAGCCAATACATGACAGTCAGCCTGCACCTTTAAATCCCTCCCCAAGCATTGCAGGTGAAGCTTCTTGCAGAGGCTTGGGGAGACATTGAAAGGGCTGGATGCACATTTCATTATTAACTGTTTGATGTGCTGCATCCTTTAAATGCCTCTCCAGCTTTTGCAGGCTCAGCTGCTTGCAAAGGCTTTGAGAGGCATTTAAAGGGCTCAGCATGCCTGTCATTATCAACTGTTCATTGCACCATACCATTTAAATTCCTCCCTTTTGCTCTTTCAGGCAGCTGCCTTAAAAGCAGGAGGGAGGCATTTAAATGGCATACCATGTGGGGATTATGGAGAGGGGTGGAGGGTGGACTTCTAGACCCCACCCTTGTTCTCCCCAATCCCTGCTGGCAGCTGGCTTCTGAAGTCTCAGGAAGAACAATGGCAGGGTGGCCACCCCACCCCTGTTCACCCTGTGCCTTCACGAGCTGGCTGTCTCCCCCTGCGTTCCCAAGTGCTGCTTGAGAAAGTGAGGAAGGGGGAAGGGAGTGTCATAATCAGCTGCTTGATGAGCTCTTTAAATGCTTCCCCCGAGCTTTCTCTGGCAGCATACACATGACACATCAGCTGCTTGGTGGGCTCTCCCCCCCCACCTTCTCACATTCAGCCACTGCTGATTCAGCCCATTTAAATGACAGGGATGGGCAGATAAGCTCAGATAGGTCTGAAATGTGCCAGAATCAGCATTGATTCAGGCAATTTTAATTTTATCTGAACAAAGTTGCCAATTCCTCCTGGGGATCCTGAGCAGATTTTTCTGGTTCAAAAAATATTTGGACCAAATAAATATTACTTACTGTCTGCATGAAATCATGGATGAGTTTATTTTAAAGAAATGTTTAAAAATATATAAATGCATGACTGTTGCTCCAACTAATTATTAGCGAGAACAATAAACTCTAACAGCTATGTTTTTAAAATGTTACTCATTGTCCTTCCCAAACAATTCCCTTTTCAGACACTGAATTCATGATCCCAGAGAACTAACTCTTCAGTGCATTTACGATGGGGATGATTAGTTTTAGAAGTTTGATTACAAGAGCATTAAATTTCCAGCTGTCTGATGTTATAACTGCCTGGAAATCTTGTCCTAATGGCTACATTTATGAGCCACTTAGCTTTCTCTACAAAGGTAGTGTAAAGCTTGAAAAAGAGTCAGTGGAAATATCTGAGAACAACAATGCAGGAGCACTAGGACTCAGCCTGTTCTGGGTTTTTGTATAGATCCAGCTAGTTCTCTGCAGATGATGTTTGCAGGAAAAAGATTTTGGAACATGAAGGAAGAGACTGTTATTTCTCTCAGTACTTCTTCCCATCATGTGGCTATGAAAAAAAGATAATGTTCCAAATGTGGCAGCAGCAAGATTTCATCTCATTTTTGCTTTATTCTCTGTTTGGTCCTGTTCTAATTTCTCATCCAGGTGTTTCCACAAATGGCGTTTTGTCTTTCTTAAAAATTAAATTCATGTTAGAGGCAAACTTGAGATGTACATATGCATGCATAATGTGGTGTGCTATAGATGCCTTGCCCATTTCTGCCATCGAATTTCATAACACATGTTCAATGGGCAGGGACAGTGCAGCAATGATCGGGGGGGGGGGGGAGGGAAACAATATAAGTATCATGAACTTTTAGGAGTTAAATTAACTGGTTTGGTTTGTGAAGTCCATGATACAGTTGCATGCTAGAGACATCAAACTCACAGAGGGTCTCTGCTTGACTCTCCTCAATCTGCCCATCCAGTTTGGTGAGGATTGGATTTATGGGGTCCAAGTTACAGCCTCCAGAAAAGGTGACTCCATCCTCCATTGTTTCCAATGGATGAACCCCCTGCCCAAAGCAAGTGCAATAGAAGCCCGACAAAACAGAAGCAAAGTCCCAGGGAATCTCTGCAGTAGAAATTGAAGGAGGTCATTTTTTTACCAAGTCAGTAGAACCAGTAGAACCAGTGCCACTGTGGCAGTGCAAACCCAATAGGATTAAGATCAAGCCACAGAATCTCTGCAGTAGAAACTGAAGGTGATAGGTGGGCAAGCCCAGCAGAACCAGTACAGAGTGCCTAGCAGTACCAGTGCAATCAAAGAGTGCCCAGCAGAATCAGTGCCATTGTGGCAATACCAACTCAACAGGACTGATGTCTAGCACAGAATCATGCTCCACTCATGGGTTTTTTCCATGCTAAGCACAGACAGTTCACTTTACAGAATACCCAGTAGATCACAGCCCCATGGGGGGCAATACAAGTAAAAGAATATTAAACCAGAGAATCGTTGAAGTAGAAACTGAAGTGGGAACATTTTTTTAAGCTCAGCACAACCATTTCAGTGGATAGAATACCCACCAGAATCCTGTTCCACTGTAGCCCTGCAAGCTTAAAAGCACTGCGCTCAAAGCACAGTGTTACAAGAAATCTAAACAAGTTCAGGACAATCACTTCCAATGTTCAGAATGCTCAGCAGAACTTAGTGTCACTGGTATTGCAAGCTTAAAAGCACAGTATCACAACAAATCCAAGTAAGGGGCTCAGTTTTGCAAGCTCTATGTTAGAAAATGAGAAGGGAACACAAATGAATGCAGGCAAGGGAAGGGGAACCACTTAAAACTGACAAGAGTGTTTTCAGGTCTGGAGAATTCTACCCCTTCTATTGCTTTGAAGCTTAGTAAACAGTCTGTTTGGAAATGTATTAATTCATGAACCTCCATAAACTGCTTGAAAGTATCTGAAAAGTTTGTGCTGCCATAAACCTGCCATAAACTCCATTTTGCAAACCATGAACTGCCCCAAATTCATCATTAATTTCCGTTCATGAGCTGGTTCATGCACATTCCTAGTCTTTATTAGCTGCCATTTTTTTTGTGAGTCAGGTTGATCCTATTTCCTTTTGCCTCTAGGCCAAAGCTGCAAATAAACTGAATTATTTAGTGGTATGTGATTGTTGAGTTTTCTCTGTGTCTGACACAACTTCTGTTCACATTAGAGTGAATGTATGTACATCTGTACATACATGTATCTGCCTATTTGCAAAAAGAAGTTAACACTCATTCAATTTACAAATTAAACTGTGGACTCATATCTGGATAAATTACATAGTTTAAATAACATATTGTGCCACATATACATTTAATAATAACATAAGAATTAATGGCCATATACTATGTGTGTGTATACTATATGTGTATACTATACACATATTGGTTATACTTTCACTATAACTTTTGAGCATGGATTTACCAATTTACATGTTTGATTTAGACTAGGATAATGGTAAGCAGACAAAGGGGCTAAGGACCCTCCTTGCTCATCATATTCTTTATCTAGAATAGCGGCACAAGACTCTATTTCCCTATTGTAGAAATATAATTAGTAGCTGGATGGATCAAACTTGCATGTGCCTAGAAAGTGCAGAACTTACTTTTCTACCTGACTTGGGGACATCTTTGGCAAAATTGTAACATGTACATGGTCTGTTAGTATGACCACGAGAGTCTTGTTTCCTGTTCTATTTCAGTCCAGCGGGCAACACTTAGTAAGACAATAGAGGATCAATTGTTTAGTAGTTTATTAAGGCACAATATAGATAAAAGATCAATGATATTCTTAACAGCATGGACAGCACAAATCTGAGGGCTGCTATAGCAATTGGTGCTGTGTTCCTGAGGTCTGCTATGGCAGTAATGGCCAGCCATCAATGAAAAAGTGGCAATACTGGTCAATTTCCTGTGGAGTCTTTGTAGTCTGGAGATCAGTTGTGATTCTGAGAAATATTCAGGTCCCACCTAGAGCTTGGCAGTCCTACTTAAGAGGCTATGTGATTAGTTTAGTCATGTTTGGTATTGGAGCACCACTGAAACCACTCCTCATTTTCCCCTGAAGAAATACTATTAATTATTACATTATTATCCCTATCATTGCTAGCATGCAAGTTCAGGTAATGCCCAACATTCAAGAGAATTCTATCTGTAGGCCCTGTGAGTAAGTCTGCCTGCAGAGTCTAGTTTGTTTATCTCTCCCCATCCACAAATGTCCAAGGGTACTCGCTTGCCTAATTTAGTTGAAGCATCTACCTGTCATTGTTGTTTTACTTTGCCATGGCTACCCTATCCCATCCCCTCTGCTCATGGTTTTAAATAGAAAAATATTTAATATACCAATTAATTGCTCCCTTGGTTGTCTTGTGGCTACTTAGGATGAAGTACAGAAGCTCTGTCCATAGAGTTTTCATGGCAAAGATGTTGGAATGGTTTGCCATTTCCTTCTCCAGTGGATCACCTTTTGTCAGAGCTCTCAGCTATGACCTGTCTGTCTTGGCTGGCCCTGCACGGCATAGCTCATAGTTTCACTGAGGCCCATTATGCATGGGCCATAAGGCCTGCACTCGCGGCAGCAGCGCTTCGGTTAAAATCACAGAGAACGCACGCTGCCGCTGCAAGTGCAGGCACCTCCCGGCTCCAGGCTCCAGAAGACCCATGTTAAGCGAATGCGGGATCTTCCGGAGCTTCCTGGGAAAGCCAGGGCTGCGGCAGCCCGGCGCTGTGCATAATCAGCAGCGCCGGGCTTGTCGGGCTGCCCAGCCTTGACCTGCGGTGTTCCTTAAGGGACACCACTAGCCCCTGCGGGCTTCGTGGCAGCACGGAGCTGGCAGGGGCGACCCTCTGCCACCCCACTCCCCCCACCCCGTCCCCACCTCCCCTGCCCACACCGCTGCACTTACCTCAGCCGGGCCTCCTAGCCCCGGTGTAAAGCGCGCGTGCTATGCTGGGGCAACCCAGCATGCCCTGCTCCCGTGCATTCACGGGAAACGGTGGGGCCTCGTGCAACAGCATGGCACCAGTGCGCGGAATCTGGTGCCATGCATAAAGGGCCTGAGCTACGCAAGCTCCTTCGCCACGACAAGGCAGCAATCCTTGAAGAGGTGGCTGGATGGAGTCACTGAAGCAGTCGGGGCAAGTTTAAATGAACTCCAGGGAATGGTAGAGGACAGGAAGGCCTGGAGGATCATTGTCCATGGGGTCGCGATGAGTTGGACACGACTTCGCACCTAACAACAACAACAACAGAAGCTCTATGGCTTGGCTCTCTAGTATTCAAGTCACTTTATCTGCTTGACAGCTCTTGTATTAACTGACTTTTAAATTGGATTGCAAATATGTTCATGTACAGTCACTTAGAAAGTGAAATTCAATTGAAGTTCTGAACATGTGCCAATATGATCCATGACTGATGAATCCTACCAGCTATGCTGGTGCAAAATTAGCCCAAGATCTCCAAAGTAGTTGATTTTATTATGTATATCCCACCCTTTACAATACTGGGACATACATAATCCAAGCAAGCTAGTGAGTTGTAAACCTGCATTAAGAGCAGCTGCTTGTACAACCATCACAGTGAATGATTCTAAATAAGCAGATGCAACGTTTCTTGAAATGCTTTATTAAAAGCATTTTATCCCACCCTTCCCTCTAACAATCATCAGTGCTCTTATGAAGTGTTCAACAAGAAAGTAAACAGGTATTGCAAACAAGGCAAGTTCAGTTTTTAAACACCTATTCTGCAAACATTCAATCAACACTAGAAAAATGCTGTGTAGCCTTTGACTTGAAGTTAGTAAATACACATTACATTTGTTGTGGAATTCAGTGTTCTCAGCCCCTGCCATATTGGGGATGGGGTGTGGATATAACACAGTCCTACACTATACTGCAGCAAAATGGCTCAGACACAGGTTGAAGAGAATGACTAGGCATCAGTCCCTTGAGATAAACTCTAGTTATTTCATCATCCTTAGATAGGGGTGAGCGGTTTGTGTCTTTATTTGTTCAATGGTGAAATCAAAAGTGCTTTGCCCTTGGATTGTACTGTGCCCTACTCTGACAGCCATTGAACTGAATAATGTAAAACTGTGTATGTTCAAGTAGACTTGATTTTCATTCACTACTGAATGGGAAGGCAGCAAGATATTGGGGCTACTGAACTGCAAATCTCCCCGAGCTACTTATTTGTTCTGTGGGCAGACCCAAGATGTCAATCTTCAGTCTGTTATATTTTCAGCTGCCCTTTCCCCCTTTGTGATCTTGGTATGTGAAGTTTACAGGCTGTGAAATATTATCACTCTGTACTCTCTTTATGAGAAAGAGGAAAGTCTGTTTATCTTGGGATTTTATCCTATCCTTTTTAGTGGTTTTCATTTCAAAAAAGATAACAGGAAAACAAGGAACATGATTACAGATATCTAAAGGTCTTTGTTAGTGGTCTAAAAACTGGATTATACAGCCTGAATAGACAGAGATTTATTTATTTATTGACATAAAGTTGCAAGCAATTTATGATGAATCCATATGGTTTTTAAAGCAAGAGATACCCAGAGCTGCTTTGCTGTGACCTGCTTCTGTGTAGCAGCTCTGGTATTCTTTGGTGGTCTCCATCCAAATACTGATCAGGGCTGACTCTGCTTAGATTCCAATATCTGATGATATCAGGCTGCCTTGGGCTACCCAGGTTAGCACTACTGGTTTACAATATTCTCCCTTTCTCCATTTTAACCTCACAGCTACCCTGTGAGGTAGGTTAGGCTGAGAGAAAAGTGACTGGTCCACAGGCACACAGCAAGCTTCCAAGGCACAGTGAAGATTTGCACTTATGTCTTTCAGATCCTAGTCTGACACGCTGACCATGCTGGCTTTATTGAAATTTATTTAGAACACTTTTAGAACCCTTCCTGTGGGTTGCTAGACTTCTGCTGGCAACCGCTGCAAGCCTTGGGGGTTGGGACATGGCCAGTGTTGTCTTGACCAGCATATCAAAGTCATTTCCATTGGAAGACTCTGGAGATTTTCACATTACCATTCTAAACCAGATGTTATTCACTGATGACCCAATTTTGAGTAAAGTGATACAGGGATAGGGGTTTCGCAAAGTTAATTTCATTCCTTTAGTGAACTGTCTCTGAAGACGTATGGTAATTTCAAACAGTATTTTCCCTCTGCCTCTTGTTGCTGCATGGTCTGACTCTGAGTTATTTTGAATGTTAAAAGTTGATCTCTATAATGCTAGAAGAAGAAGAGTTGATTTTTATATGCCGCTTTTCTCTACCCGAAGGAGTCTCAAAGTGGCTTACAGTCACCTTCCCTTTCCTCTCCCCACAATAGACACCCTGTGAGGGAGCTGAGGCTGAGAGAACCCTGATATTACTGGTCAGAACAGCTTTATCAGGGCTGTGGCGAGCCCAAGGTCACCCAGCTGGCTGCATGTGGAGAAGGAGGGAATCAAATCTGGCTTGCCAGATTAGAAGTCCGCGCTCCTAACCACTACACCAAGCTGGCTAAACCGATATGGTCCTTCAGTGCTCTAACAGTACCACTGAGATGCCTTGAGTCCATTGACTGTGAGTCTCTGGACCGCCTTGCATGCCACTAGTGCCTTCTGTCATATTGGAGTCTTCCTTGCTCAGGGGCTCACTTGGCTTCGGATGTCTAGGGAGGTGGGGTTAACGTCACCCATGGTCTCCTTCCCTAGCTGCAGACTGACAGTTGACTTTCTGCTCTTCCCAGCTAGGGTTCTTGAATCCCCTTTATACTTCACCACACACTCTGCTTCTGCCTTCCTCTTCTCTCTGTGGTTCCATTCCGCTTCCATCACTTCCCTCACCTAAAAACCCACCCAGGAGCCTGCCGTGCCTCCCCCCATCCCTCTCTCACACTGATGTGCCAATCTTGTTCAAGGCAGCACCTTCCTGAGCTACTATGAGCTCAGTATTTCTGTGGGCATGGTCTCCCTTACCCCAAGCATTGGGGCTACCTAATTGGGTCCCAGTGGGTCCCATTTTGCCCTCTGTAATGTAGCTTTCCAGGTAAGTTGGGGGTGACTTGGGTGGGAAGGTCTCTACTGCATGGGGACAGATTCCTTGTGAGTTGGGCTTTCTTAGGTGGTGGGGGGCCAGGCTTGAACCATGCATGTTTGGACAGACTCAATGGAGTCAAGGCATCTCAGTAGCGCCACTATAGCACTGAAATGCTAGACTTTTGTCCTATAGTGCTCAACTTAGATATTTTTTAAAAAGTTAGTGGAAGAATGTGTGGGGGAAAAGAGTGGGGAAAAAGGGGCATTGAAGGCAATGCTATGGAAATTTTTAACAGCACAATACAGCAATTCAGAAGTGCAACAAGGGAGTAGACATCGGTAGTGGTAGCTTTGTGCTTCTCCACTTCTGTTTTTTCTCCTTCCCCTTTCTGACAGTCATGCCTTTATCAACTGCAGGTGCTCATTCAAGTGGAATAAATTATGACCAACAAGCAACATTTGAAGAATACAGCCCATGCAATTTTTGGTTTCAATAAATCTATTAGGTTTGAATATGCCACAAGACTTCTTTTGTTTTTGCTTCTGCTCCAGGAGACTTTCACAACTACCTATTGGAATTTGCATAGAGGTAGAACATCTAATCTCTGTCATGTTTAAGCTTCATTTTTGTTTTTTTGGATTGAAAGCTAATGTCCAGCTGGCAGAAACCAGTGCCAACCCCTTCCCTCAGTGATGTGTTAAGAATTAATTAAGTGAAGCAACAGAAATGCATTGTATTGTTGGCCTACTGCTGAAACTACAGCTAGATAGCTGTTGGGTTTGCCAACAATAACTGGGCTTTGAATTATTACCAGCCAATCCAGTAATATTGTTTCCTGGATAATTTCAAAGAAACAGAATTTCTTCTGATGTGCTTATACTTTACCTATGGAATCCCCATTATCTCTTTGATTTGTAATCTTTCACTTTCCCCAAAGCACTCCCACACAGTCTCCCAATTTTATCCTTTAGAACATGCCTATATTAACATGACCTTAAGAAAAGAACTGGTAAGTAGCCCAAGTTTATGTAATGACCTTCCTGACAGACCGGTGACTGAAATCCACTTTTCCTGCTCCAAATATGACATTCTAACTACTACACTACACTCTGTGCAGCTAAATGAGTACATTCCAGAATGCGTAGGCTAAGGAGTGGTGATACGAGAAGTTAAAGTTCAAATCTCATCCAAAACTTTACTAGATAATCTTAGGCAAGGCATTTTCTCTTAGCCTCACTCTCTTATTTCAAATATCAAGTTATTAATGGTGGCATCCCTTATTAGGTTATTGTAATGATTACTGTAATAATACACGTGAAGTGCTTTGAACACTGAAAACACCAGTTAAAGGCTAAATGGTAGCTAGCATAAAACTAGGGCTGAACTAGGGTGGCATTGTAGGATAAATTTTGAGATGCCCAATGTCCCCCTGTATATATGCCGGGCAAGCAGAGAAACCACAGCTGTAGATATGGTAGCTGAAATGTCCATTCACAGTATGAATGATTTGGAATAGACTGTAAGTACTTCTGACTTCCTGGGCAAACTGCTTGAAAGTGGAATGTTTCATTTACTTTAAATCAGAATATTGGACAACCATAACTTTTCTACTTAGCCTGGAGAAAAAGTAATTACTATGCAAGTAATTAATAACTAAAATTAATCTAGGAATAAATGGTTAGAAAATAAAGGAGTCAGTACATATTGAATTTCTTTGGGGAACAATACTTTACAAGGTTTGGGATATAGGAGGCAGAGGGAATTTGCAAGTGGGAAGGGAAGTATGGGATAAGGCATAATCTTAGTTTCAAAAATGATGACCAGAAGTATACTTGTGACAGACAGGATAACATTCTGCCCTATTTTCTTAGATCCAAAACACTGAATGTAAACAAAACCACTGAGCCAGTTGATCAGCCAAAACAAGAAACTGAAAAATGGAGACATGTCTTTTCAAGGGAGAAGGTATAGGAGGTATCCTGGAATAGGCAGGGAGTCTAGTGGGGACTCTGAAGTGTTGTTTAGATAGGCAGGGCTTGGTTGCTGTTTTTATTTTTTTAAAGTGCTGCATTATTGGAGATATGTAATAATTAATATGGTAGAGTGACACAGTCATGAAAGCATGGCATTGCATGCAGTAAATAAGCTCCAAAGACATATATTGTAAAAGGTAAAATTTATATTAATTGAAGTAGATCTGTTGAAACTCATAAGAAAATTAAAAATGGATAGTGCAAAATTTGGTCTAATACTCAATATTAAGAAGACAAAAGTAATGTCAAATTTGCCTCTAAGAGATTTGTACTTGACGGAGAATGACTGGAAAAAATGTACAATGTTATATTCTTGGGAACCAGAATAGACAAGGATAGATGGTGTGCTGAACAAGTGAAGAGAAGGCTAATCCTAGGAAGAAAGGCTTTTACAAATTGCCAACAAAGTTCAGAATTGTCAAAGCAATGTTTTTTCTTGTTGATGTCAAAGCTGGACCCCAAAGATGTGTGAAAGAAATAAGATTCATGCCTTTGAATTATGGACCTGGAGATGATTACTAAAAATACCATGGATTGCTAGAAGAGCAAATTGATCTGATCTGGACCAAATTAAACCCAACATCTCTCTTTAGGCAATGATCTGTAAACAAAAACTCACATACTTTGGTCACATAAGTGTGCAAATGATTATGCTTGATAAGACTGAAGGAAGCTGAATAAGAGATATACAAAGGACAAGATGGATGGATAGAATCAAAGACATAAGTGGATTGACCTTACAAAAACTTTAAGCAATTGCTACAGACAGAGTTGGATGGCAGACATTTGTTCATAAAGTCACCATGAACTGGAAACGATGGAAGGTAACAATAGTTGCTAACCCAGTACTGACAACTATCAGGAGACTGTGGGAAGTGGGGCCATGTCAGTTGCCATGACTCCAACAGTACAATCACTTCTGGTCTGAAACCTGAATTCAACCTAGATACAAACCCCTGCTCACTGATGAAGTGCAACGTATCCTTCAGTCAATAATTATTTCAAAGAGTAAGAGGGCTGTTGGTAAAGATAAAGTACAGGAGATGTAAGGTTGCCAACTTCTGCATGAAAAATTCCTGGAGGTGGAGAGGGCAGAGATTGGGGAAGTGTGGAAGCTCAGCAGGAACATGATAATATACAGTTTATCTTCTGTAACTACTCTAGGACTTCCATTTCTCCTAGACTCAGTGGTACACCATAGATTCTTAAGAACAAATCTCTATAATCTGGAGTTCAATTGTAATTCTGGGAGAATTCCACTTTAGAAGACAGCTATACACATATCCCTGAGATTCTTGGAGAAAGGCTAGGATAATTTTTTAATGGATTTATAGATTCTGCCAGAGCCCACTGACTTCCTTTCTATACAGGAAACATGGAAGCTCTGACATTTCTGTTACTTCATTCAAACCCAGTGCTCCTAAAATTCAATGAATCTGGAACAATTTTTTGTACTGTTTGAGTAAGTAGCAAATCTTGTGAACTTTTGCAGGATGGTCAACACTGTTATGATCTAAGCACCTGTGCCTTATAATTATGATCATCTGTGAATGGTGCAGTTGGAGGGGAAAAATGGGAAAGACTGTAAGACACAGTTTTAGCAGTGAAACATATCAGTTTGGCATCACTTAGATTCACAGTGTTTTGGCCTTGCTTTCAGTGAGAAAAGGGTCAGAAAGGTTGTAGCTGCCTAAGTAGAATCTTGAGTATTTATGCTAGGACTTCCCATATAAACCAATGACTCCTTTCCAGTGAAAACAAAATTACAGAAGCAATTTATCCCCAGTGGATACAAGGAAGAGCTTTTTACATCTGAACTGTATCAGGTAATTGAGCACATGTAATATCCTGCAAACATGCAGGATGCTTTCTGCTTTATAAATATTACTTTAATTGTCTGTGAGAAAACTTACACAGCAAAAATAAACATGTATTTGGCCTTAATGGCCTTTCGATGACCATAAATAAAATCTATTTTTTGTCTTGATGGCATGGGAAAGCTGAGAACATGGAATTAATTCTCATCCTTCAGAGCCAATTGCATACTTTGTCACCTTAGTCCCCCTACCAAGATTTCACTTGGAGACCACGTTAACCCATGTAAACAGTCAGTGAGTCCCCAGAGCTGAAAGCAGTTTTAAAGTACTGCATGTTCCTTCCTAGTGCCATTTTGACTAACGGAGAATCAGGCTGGAGGACACAGTGTGCTCTCTTGCAAAGAAAAAGGCAGGCTGTCAACATGTTGCATGATGCATGAGAATCTAAAAGGTAGAAAGAGCAAGCAGGGTTTACAAAAGCAAGTTACTGTTGAGGAATACAGGTGGCAAGGTGCTTACTAATTTCAGACATCCTTGATTTGAATGACATCTTCGTAGCTTTTCATGCAATTTCATTATCTAATGTGCCAATGTATAACCTTTTTCATTGTATAACAATTTTTAGGTGTGCTGAGTTAAAATGAGTCCATATTTATTGGAGTAGATCATCTCCTGTTTCTGACTTTAAGGAACAGCTATGTTCAAGTCCTGTAACCAATAAGATTATGGGGTATGAGCTTTTAAGAGTCATCTGAAACAAGTTGGAATGGAGATCTCTGAGTCCTTATTTGCCAATCAGAAAGTGGGAGCAGTGCTGCAAAGAAGGAACTCAGGATGCAGAGATACAATGCACATTGTAATTAGCTTGATTAGAGCAGGGGGGAAATGCTGTGTGTGTGTGTATGTTAAGTGCTGTCAAGTCACTTCGACTTAGGGAATTAATGACCTCTAAACTATCCTATTATCAACAACTTGCTAAGGTCTTGAATGCTGGTATCTGTGGCTTCCTTTATAGAGTCAATCCATCTTATGTTTGGTCTTCCTCTTTTCCTGCGGCATTCAACATTTTGTATCATTGTCTTTTCTGGTGGCTTGTCTTCACAAAATATGACCAAAGTACTATAGCCTCAGGAAGCTCTCTTTAGTTTGTAAGGAGAGTGCAGGTTTGATGTGATATAGAACCTGCTTATTTGGCTTTTTAGTGGTCCATGAGGATAGCAATATTCTCCTCATGGATAGTAATAATCTCCTCAAGATAAAAAAATATTTCATATTTCAAGTGAATCAACTTTCTGTCAACTTTCTTCATAGTCCAGCTTTCACACTCCTATATAGTAATAGGGAATACTAAAATGTGCGTTATTTTGATCTTGGTTGCCACTGACACATCCTTACACTTAAGGATCTTTTCTAGCTCCTTCATAGGCAAGAGTTGGTGGATGAGGTGAAGGAGGTGGGGACCCTAGGGGGAAGTGACCATGTCCTCATAGAATTCCTTTTGAGATGGGGAGGCAAGGAAGCTGTTATCCAGACACAGATGTTAGATTTTCATAGGGCAAACTTTAATAAACTCAGAGACATGATGAGTGTCATACCATGGACGAGAATGCTGGAAGGGAAGGGAGCATGTGAAGGGTGGGCACTACTCAAACAAGAGCTATTGCATGCTCAATCAATGACTATCCCAGAAAGACGAAAACACTGCAGGAGCTCTAAGAAGCCTATTTGGATGAACAGAGAACTTCAAGGGGAACTAAGAAAGAAAAGGGAAATGTTCAGGAAATGGAGTGAAGGACAGAGCTCTAAAGAAGAGTACCTACAGGTTACTAGCCACTGTAGATCAATCATCAGAAAGGCCAAAGCTGAGAGTGAGCTAAGATTGGCCAGGGAAGCTGACTGTAACAAGAAAAGATTTTTTTAGTTATGTGAGGAGCAAATGTTAAGTAAAGGAGGCAATAGGCCCACTGTTGGGAGTGGATGGACAAGCTCTAATGGAGGATGCAGAGAAAGCAGAAAGGCTCAGCGCCTATTTTACATCTGTTTTTTCCCACAGGTCAAAGGGTTTAGGCACATCTAGAGATGGCAGTAGCCAAGAGATAGTGCCTGGGTGGCAGGTTGACATGGACACAGAGGTTGACGAGAGACATTTAGCTGCACTGAATGAGTTCAAATCCCCTGGGCTGGATGAAATGAACCCGAGAGTGCTCAAAGAACTTTCCAGAGAACTTGCACAACCCTTGTCCATCATCTTTGGGACTTCTTTAAGGAATGGAGATGTCCCGGAGGACTGGAAGAGAGCAAACGTTATTCCGATCTTCAAAAAAGGGAGGAAGGATGACCCGGGAAACTACAGACCAGTGAGTCTGACCTCTGTTGTGGGAAAGATAATGGAGCAGATATTAAAGGGAGCGATCTGCAAACATCTGGAGGACAATTTGGTGATCCAAGGAAGTCAGCATGGATTTGTCTCCAACAGGTCCTGCCAGACCAACCTGGTTTCCTTTTTTGACCAAGTAGGTTTGCTGGATCGTGGAAATTCGGTTGATGTTGTTTACTTGGATTTTAGTAAAGCCTTTGATAAGGTTGCCCATGATGTTCTGATGGATAAATTGAAGGACTGCAATCTGGATTTTCAGATAGGTGGATAGGGAATTGGTTAGAGAACCGCACTCAAAGAGTTGTTGTCAATGGTGTTTCATCAGACTGGAGGGAGGTGAGTAGTGGGGTACCTCAGGGCTTGGTGCTCGGTTCAGTACTTTTTAACATATTTATTAATGATCTAGATGAGGGGGTGAAGGGGCTACTCATCAATTTTGCAGATGACACCAAATTGGGAGGACTGGCAAATACTCCAGAAGATAGAGACAGAGTTCAATGAGATCTGAACACAATGGAAAAATGGGCAAATGAGAACAAGATGCAATTTAATAAAGATAAGTGTAAAGTTCTGCATCTGGATCAGAAAAATGAAAAGCATACCTACTGGATGGGGGATACGCTTCTAGGTAACACTGTGTGTGAACGAGACCTTGGGGTACTTGTGGATTGTAATCTAAACATGAGCAGGCAGTGTGATGCAGTGGTAAAAAAGGCAAATGCCATTTTGGGCTGTATCAACAGGGGCATCACATCAAAATCCAAGATGTCATAGTCCCATTGTATACAGCACTGGTCAGACCACACCTGGAGAACTGTGTGCACTTCTGGAGGCCTCACTTCAAGAAGGACGTAGATAAAATTGAAAGGGTACAGAGGAGAGCGACGAGGATGATCTGGGGCCAAGGGACCAAGCCCTATGAAGATAGGTTGAGGGACTTGGGAATGTTCAGCCTGGCGAAAAGGAGGTTGAGAGGAGACATGATAGCCCTCTTTAAGTCTTTGAAAGGTTGTCATTTGGAGGAGGGCAGGATGCTGTTCCCATCGGCTGCAAAGGAAAGGACACACAGTAATGGGTTTAAACTACAAGTACAACGATATAGGCTAGATATCAGGAATAAGTTTTTCATGGTCAGAGTAGTTCAGCAGTGGAATAGGCTGCCTAAGGAGGTGGTGAGCTCCCCCTCACTGGCAGTCTTCAAGCAAAGGTTGGATACACACTTTTCTTGGATGATTTAAGATGCTTTGGGCTGATCCTGCATTGAGCAGGGGGTTGGACTAGATGGCCTTTATGGCCCCTTCCAACTCTATGATTCTATGATATATTCTGCATACAGATTGGATGGATAAAATGACATCAGATAAAATACATCCTTGTCTGACATCTTTGCTGCTTAGAAATCATTCTGTTTTTCTGTATTCTGTTCAATCAGAATATTGTCAAAGGCTTTGCTGTCATTTATTAGATAGAAGCTGATTTTATCTGAAATTCTTTTGTATGCTCCAATAACTAAAATAAGTTTGCAATATGGGTCTCGGCTTACAATCAAGTGTGCAATATGATCTCTAGTCTCTCTCCTTTTTATTTTTTGAATTCATTTTGAACAATTGGCATTTCTTTTTCCATATGGTAACAATTGTAAGATTTTGAACACCACTTTACTTGCATGACAAATTAATGCAATGTTTCAATAATTGCTGTAGTATTTGAAATTTATTTTGTGTATTAAAAACACCCCCCCAAATCTTCATCTAACTAGAGATTTTCTTCAGAACCACCTATAATAAGACCTACAAGAACACTCCAAAACTCCATGAAAACATTCCCCTGAACATATAACACAGAAAGATCTTTAAATTGACTATAGAAGATCAGTAATAAAACCAGAAACAGAAGAATACAAATACATGGATAAAAACAGTGGCAACTTTCAAGTTGGAATCCTCTAGTTCAAACATTTTAATAATTAAAAATATTTTTGAAAGAGAGAATGCAAAGCAGTTATAAATTCTAAAATAAGCCAAGAGAACAGAACCCATCAAGACAGCAGTTGCCTTGTAAACCCTTTTAAAAACAGAGCAAAACAAAAGAAACAAGATGGAACCCAGGGTCGGGGGGGGGGGTTGGCAGACTTCCAAGTTAGAACCCGGGGGTGGGGGAGGCTGACTGCAGCCAGGCCTGCTTTTTATTGTCTTTGTCCGTACTCAGGGACCCATGGAAAGCTATGGGAGAATAACTGTGATTGGTCAGACATTACCCTGGATTTCTGATCCCATTGCCTGGGAGAGCTGCCCCTGCCCCATCTGTTAAAATGAAGAGAAAAAAAAACAGGTCTGGGAGCCTTAACATTTCGGAAAATATTCAGGAATCTTGAATGTCTTTTCAGATTCCCGAATAAACCTGAAAAATATTAAGGTATTTTTGGATATGAAAACAGAGTGAAAATATCCAAAATATGTCCTTTCTCTGGTTGATGTAAATCCACTCCTGGAAATTACTTCCACGGATTTCCATAAACGTATTTCAGTGTAAGTATGTGAAGATTCAGAAACTTGTTGGTAGCATAAAGTAAGTCACATGTTGCCTCATGAAAGCCAATACTAAAGCTTCCTTTATAACTTTGCTATCCCCTTTGTCGATGCATGGCACATTTGTTTGATGGCTGGCTATAAAGATAACCATTTCTTTGAGTGAGACTGGTTTAACATGTTATAGATGAGCTTTGGGCAATTAAGGATTGTGTCTGCAAAGGGAAAGTGGTATGGGTTGCAGTCTTCATGCTTTAATTATTTCTATCCTGTCGAGGTATGCTGTTTTCACAACAAAACATTGGGCTAAGGAAAACACAGCCCAGGGGAGAAAGAAAAAGTCTCTGTGGTGAGATAGTGAGCTCAGGAGCCTGTGTAACAGGCTTTGGTGCAACAGTTATTAATGCAGCTGAACCATCACAAAAGGAAAAATGCTGTTTGACCAACCCAGGCAAAGACAGAGAAGGTCAGAGGGAAGTAAAGAGGTACATGAATAGGAAAAGGACAGTAATCAGAAGGAACTTTTGAAATAAGCACCATGTTCTGGCACGGTATTTGCAACAGACAACTGATAACCAACCACACTATCTTTCTCCTCTCTGTTGCTGAAATCCTCATTACTATTACTAGTAGTAAAGCCCATTGTGTTCTGTAATGCAACGGGTGCTAACTCATGGTTTGGTGTGAGTTTTGTGCCTCACTTGAAATCCAGCAACCTAAGAGGAGATCTCTCTGTGCACAACAGTTGTGAGCCAAGTCAGGTTCAAGCACACCGAGGAAGTGTGGAATTCCAAAACATGAACCTACACCTATCTGGCAACCTTACCTCCTCTCTGCAATATTTTCTTGACCTGAAATAGGCCAGGGATTGCTATGTGACTGGTTGGGTGGCTGCAGAGGCATTATACCCTTTTGAAGCCCCACTTCCCAACTTCAAGGAATATTACCAACTCAAGGGTTGCCAACCTCCAGGTTGGGTCTGGAGATCTCCTGGAATTGCTGCTCATCTCCAGACTATGAAAATCAGCTCACAAAACAGAAATGGCTGCTTTGGAGGGTGGACTCTGAGGTATTGTACCTTTTTGTAGCCCCACCTCCAAACCTCAATTTCACTGGGCTCAGCTAGCACAGTCTGTTGCTTGGCTGGTGATGTCTGCCCTTCTGAAGCCTGAGACATACTGCTGGCAACTGCAGTTCCTGTTGTTGCCCAAGAAAGCCAAATTGTTGCATAATAAAACTGGAAAACCTACTTCCCCCCAAAGTCTCACTGTCTATTTTCCTATAAGCTCTTTATATGTAAGTTCTCAAGCTAACTCCACTTGAAATTCTGGCCACTTAAGAGTGGCCATGAATTAACATGGCTGCCATTGAAGGTGCAGCATATGGGGCAAGAAGGATGGTGCTCTATAGGGGGCATCTGAGGACAGGGGGGAGTGAGGAACATTGGGTGTGGCTCTTTATAAAGTGTCATGTGCTCAGTGGACAGCATCGTCTCCCAGGCCAGCCAAGCGAGCTGCTTCCCACCCTCCCACCCTGTTTTAAAAAGGGTATTTGGAGTGTTCTATGTTTGGTATTAGTTTGGACTGTTATATAGATTGTCACAGCTGGCGGAGGACAAGGGGAAGGGAAGTTAACCAGGGAAGGGGAGTTAAGTAGGAATGGTAAGACTTCCCAGATTGGGGGCTCAGGAAGAGGCAGCAGTTCTGCCAAAATCACATAAAATAGGTTACCTTTTGATGCAAAAAAGCATAAAACACATGGCTGAGCTGTGTAAACTGGTATTCATAAAACAGTCCTCAAGGCAGAAGCAGGTCCCTCCTTCCAAAGCCAGGCAAGCTTTTGGTGAGAGCTCGTTATAAAGGTGATTCCAAGGAGTTCTAGCCTGAATGCCGTGGGTTCCCAGTGCAAGAATGTGCAAATAACCAGACTTTTGTAGAAATTTATATTGTATTATCGCTTAGTTGTGCGTGTGTGTGTATTTTTGGGGGGAGGGGGAGGGTATTAATGATTGTATTGTATGATGTTTCAAATGGGAGCCACGATATACAAGTCTAAGTAATAAAAATAAATAAATATAGAAAGTGTATTAGAAATAATTTGGTTTATCAGTATATTTAGCTTATCAATATATCTAAAACAAGCAATTCAAAAAATAATAACAGCTAGCTTACTGCCTAACAATTTAAGGATTGCATTAGGTGGCACAATCTTATATGCTCCCAATTGCAGGCTACAGCTTCTCTCCATCTAGTTGCACCAGACTTTGGAAATACAGGCTAGCCTTTCTTTTCCTAGTTCTTAGGCCATTTGTAGATTCTGGCTTACCGGAGTCAGGCGGTGACAATGAACCAATTAAAACATGTTCCTGTTAGGACCCTTTGAAAAATCATCAGTCTGATTCTTCCCCTCCCATTCTGAGATACTCTGGGACTCACATAGCCAAACATCCCATTCCAAGTCTCAGGGCTGAGGATGACAGTTAGGCCCACCTGTGAGATGGAACCTGCTTGACATAGCACACATTGGAAGAGGAACTGACACGTGAAGTGTCCCCATAGGGAAAACAGGCCTTTTTTCTATACTAATGATTACTAATGGTGTCATTAACCTTGAATACCCTTACCTGCAGCCAGATTTCTAAGTCTGTACACCAGCCCTATGTCTGTATGATGACACATACCTGTGCAAATAGGGTGACTGTACCTGTGTAAGTAGGATTGCTTGGTGATGATGGGGACCCCAGACAGGGACCTGGGAGTGATATCGTTGTCTTATGTGACACTCTATTTCCACCAATTGCTATGGTTTATACCATAGGTTTCAGGGAAACCCTAGAACATCCCACAATTTGGTAATATCACTTCTGGTTATGCAGCTATTAGTGATATGATACAGTAGTTCAATGCCATTTCTACCTGTTTCCACCTCCTGGATACTCCTCCAGTTGCAAGCCATAGCCTGTAGCACTGCACTGAAAGAACAAGCTGACTTGGGTATTATGCCAGTAACCTGCATGTCTCAAGGCTACTATAATAGAAACTGCAACAATTGCTAGACATAGTACTGTAGTGCTGGCCCTTGGTACCATTATACATCACTGATGTGGCCATGGCTATGATGGAATAACTCATTTATGGTTGCTTTCAGCCACCATAGAGCTATCAGGATGTGTACAATTTTGTGTGGTTGAAATAGTGAGCTATCCATTATGATGAAACTTCAAGTGACAAGATAAGACTTGCTCTTCCTGCTCATACTGGATGAAATGTAACTAGGCTGATAAATGCCAAGCTAAATTAATGGACTTTTACAAGTGTAGAGAATTACACTTGCCAGATTCCTCCATAATCTCTGAGTCACAAATATGCAAAGAACAGATTTTCCACAAAAATTACTATACCAGTGACCCTCTTATGATAATGGCACTATTCTACTTCTTAGTCTTTGCATTTTATTAAGCAGCATAGACACTTATAATAATGTTCTTTATTATTGTTTTTAAAGCCAGTGTCCTGATACTTATGTTATATAAACAAAGCTTGGCTTAGTTCCTAATGCAATCTGCTTCAATGAAGACCAATTCCATTCAATTAGATATTGTTGACATAATAAGCTCTGTGATTGTTGCCAATATCTGACCACGTAGATTCTTCACATCAGACCAAATGATAACAATCTATCCAAGCTGGGTCACATTATGTTTTGGCATCAGCCTGATAAGCAGGAAATGAGAAGGTCCTCAGTATACCTCTTAGCTTATGATATACCCCATGTCATTAGCTTAAGACTTTTGCCCTTAGTTCTGATTACTATGGCATGTTTATCTCCTTTATTTTTTTTACTGGAGCCCAAGGCAGTTATGTGGATGTCCCTGGTGGCCTCCCATTGAGGCATTGGCAGAACTAGACCTACTCAGTTTTAACAGTGTTGCTGCATTGTCTGCCATCATAGACCAGGGGCACAACAATGTCCACAGTAAGGATGGAGCAGATGTTTATTCAGATGAAATGCCCTTTTTAGACAACATTAGTCAAATTAAAATCAGACATTTTTTGAATTAGATACTGACAGTAACATAGGTCTATTTGAAGAACTGCCTAATATACCTTATGAAGCAAAGCACCCTAATTTCCCTTAAAGCTTAACATGGTTATTAGAGGGCCTCGTCTGCATTGCAGGTGACCATGATTCAGGCCTCCCTGCAGATACCATATTTATCTCTTTCAAGGCCAGACTCAAGAATTAGGTAATTGGTTAATTATGATAATCTGTGCTCACTTGTGTAACCATATGGAAGTGGGGGAGAAATTAGGAGCAGACCTTAACCCTGATGGAAAGTTCTAGCAAGAGAGATTCCTGGTGTCAGGTATCCCAAGAATGTTAACTTGTAAAGCCCACAAACCAGATCCAGGTGAAGCACAGCACTAGAATTGTTTATTTTCAGACTAGTAAAAGATAAGGGTAGAACAATCTTAGAGGTGGCATATAAGCATTCCAAATAACTAATGATATTTGTGTGTATAAATGAGCATATATACAAATGGCAATTTCATCAGATGTCTGTTTAGGACTAACATTTTAACTGCCATTTTCCAGTCATTCTTCTCATGCACTGTACTCTCCTTGTACTCATATTTGTAGTTATCTATGTGAGGGGAAGGAGAGATTGGGAACTGATGAGATTAGTACCACCTGACTCAGAGAGCCTATTGTCTTGAAGATATGCATTCCTGTCCTGCATGGGGAGAAACAACCCATTCATGAGTCAGACCCTTCAATCTCATATACTCTAACCTCAATGTCCAGATAGGTCCTGGAAATGTGACCCTAGGCTTGTGTCCATGTTTCCTGCTTGGGAGCAGACAGTGCATTCTGGACCCATTAGGTGGAACTTACATTTATTCCAGTGTCCACTCCTGCCACACAGTGCACTGTAAATGTTATGGGATAAAAACAGTCCTTTAGGTTCAATTGTCATTCACAAAAACATTTGGACAAAACCCAAAGGACTATACTAGCAATAACAACCCCTCAAGGTAAGGAGGGGTCTGGCCACTAACATTGTTCTCACTTCATTACATGTTAAAATTGCATTTTCCTCTCCCTACAGTGGACTTACTGCTTCCTTGTTTTTGTTTTGTTGTTGTTGCTCTGAACAATATCAAAGAACCCTTTTTTGTTGTGTTTAGCATCCCACACTAGGTGCTGAGATTTGTTTTTCTAACATTCTCCCTACAAGCACTGGCTACTTATTTATTTTCATCCTTGGTTATATGGCTCTCCTTCCATTTCCTAAAACCTAAATGACTCTTTTTAAAATCTAAAATTTTGGAGAACTGCCTGTATAGAGCACGGAAAGTTGCATTCTGTACTCTAGAACAGCGGTCCGCAAGCTTTCTCCCGCTGCGGACCGCTGTGGCGTAGTGGGGGGAGAGGGTGGCCCGGGGGTCCGCGCACGTGCGGCAGCCCCAGCGCAAACGCGCATGCGCGGACTGCCACGCACGTGCGTTTGCGCCCAGCAGGGGCGCAAACGTGCGTGCGTGGCAGTCCACGCATGCGCGTTTGCGCCGCCGCCAGCCGCGGCTCCCCCTCCCGGCCCCTCTGGGCCGCCAGCAAATCAGCCGCTAAAGCGGCCGATTAGCTTGCGGCTCGGCAAGTTTCTCTTCCCCACCCTCCCCAAATAAGAAGCTTGCCGCTTTGGCGGCCGATTTGCTCGCGGCCTGGCGAGTTTCTCACTTCGGGGCGGGGGGGAGGGAAGAAGGAGCAGCGGCCCGGCGCCAAGGCCTTCACGGGTTGGGGACCACTGCTCTAGAACACACTCTATTTTAATGGTACTTGTCCATGTTGGTTGGTTATTATTTTAGGGATTTTTTTTCTACCAGCTTTTATTGTATTGTTTTTTAAAATGCTTTTACATTTTTTCCTTTGCTTAGGGCTTTTGCTATTTTTTTCACTTTGTTAGATGAAGATTAAGAATACATTTTCTCTATTTTATTTATGCATTGTATTTCTTGGTTTTCTTGTAAGCTGTTCTGAGAACTCTAACCAGCTGCATGTATGGGAGACAAATGTTTAAAATAACAAACGAACAAACATTCCACAAAGCTACTGAGCCTCAGTGAACATGCCCTAGTATTTTTAAATATCATGTAAACAGGGTATATGAACATCAGACCTTTTCTACTTAGTGGTCTGTGTTAAAGACTGTATAAGAAGGGGAAAAAAAGAAAGGGTTATGCTCAAGAACTAACCTTGAGTCCTTAATATGGTATGCTTCATTAGTATATTTTTATTTATCAGTATGTTTTTGCATTTTTAGTATGCATGTGTGAATGCTAATTTGTATGAGAAATATGAATAGGGTTATTGCCAATTCAACATGAAGGATAATTGAGATCTAGGAATGAGGTTTACAATATAATTCATCAAATATGACATGTGTTTGTTGTATATTGTGCATTTTAAGGAACTTTATTAATTCCCTATTTCCTAGCTTGCTTGCTTGTTGCATGAAATATGTTCTTAAATTCCACAGATGTTCTTCTTTCATTAGCCCAAACAAGATCTGCAGTCACGTATTTTTCTTTCAAGTTCTTTAGAAATGAAAAGTATTCTTCGGAGGCTGAGAGATCATATTATGCTTGCTTCTGGTATAAAATATATTATGTTGCAAGGAGACATGACCACGACAGAATGAGGATTTGACTCAAATGGCGTTTCGGCAAAAAATAGGCCACAGCTTTATTATCATGCAAATGAGTGTAGGCAAAGCATGGGTGGATCCAGTCATCTGGTGGCTAGCAGGCCGCAAGGAAGTCCACACTGCAGTAGTCAGACCTGTAAGCATCTGTCCACATATATATGTGATACTGCCAACCAAAGGCTTGCTGGGCACAGGAGGTTGACTGGTTGGGGGGCCTGTGGGCATCAGCCTCTAATAGGTCCTCCCGGCCGCCTGGAAATGCAACCAGGCAATCTTCTCCTCAATGGGGATGGTGCTGTGGATCAGCATCCTCACAACCTCTTATGGAGGCCCCCTTGCCTGTGGAAGCTCAGCCTCCCCCCAATATGGATCCACCCCACGCACAACAACGACCACAAAGCAGCGGATGGAGCCCCCATGCTTCTGCCAAAGCTTAGACCCACAGAGAATACTACAAAGCATGGCAAATGCTGTGCAGCCAAACATCCATTCCCCAGTCTGACACTGGGTGCTGAATGATGATGTCCAGGTGCCTTTTGTTGAATCTATGCCTCACTTAAACCATCCAGGCAACCCTATTTTGAACATCCCACCTGGACTGAAAAGTATTGGAAGCCCTCTTCCTAAAGGACTGGTCATATGCAATAGCAGCAGAATCCCCGACAATTGCCCTTGCCTCCAAAACATTACTGAGGTGACACTCCAAGGGCCAACCCCTCTCAGGGAATGCCACTGCCATCAGGCACAAATATTCACCATACCCCATTAACCAGTTATTAAATGAGCGGTCCTCAGCGGCCATCCCTTTACTTTTCCTATCCACATTGGGGCCCATTATAGCTGGGTCCTCATCAGGCTTCACGGACACAAAAAACATCCTTTGAACACCTATTTAAGGCATGCTTCCTCAGTTTGCAAGATAAATGCATCCTGAGAGGGTCATCGTTATCTGTGTAACTGCTTGGCAGCTCTGAGGGAGCTCCCACACCTTCCCCGTCTCTAAAATGGTCTCAGATCTGTACCTTTTAATCCAATAAATCCCATCCCTCTGTCCAGTATCAGTTTCATCTTCAGAAGAGGATGAATCAATTGAGCTGTGTACACATGGCTGTGTGCAAGTTTCCTTCCTCCCTTCTGCTGAGCACTGGGATGAGTGGAACTAACAGTCCTCTGTTCCCCCTCAGCCAACTTGCTTCATCCAATTGCCCATTGATTTGCATCTTGGTGAGAAACCAGGCCAGTTTCTTACTCACTTGGATCACCTACAAAAACAGACCTAACTGGGAGGGAACCTTGACCACACTCCGACTGGTCAGTGAGAGGATGAAAAGGTGGCAAGTATGGCCCAGTGCCCCCAAGCTGATAGGCAATTGCATACCCTCAAAATCTTGAGAATACCTTGTGGTTGACCATATGGCAAAAAATACAGTACAGTGACTTGCGGCCATTGCCCAGAAGGGGCATGTGCTTGCTGCCTTAAGGACAGGACTTGGATCAGCCCCCCCCCCCAAACTTGCAGCCATGAAGGACCTGCTTGGGGCTGCAAATTGTGACCTAGAGAATTACCTCCCAATAGTGGGGATGCAGCAGAACCCATGAAAGGAAAACTGCCTTGTGTCATGAGCTAGCCTCAAACCAGTGAGGATGCCTCAGAACTTTGCTGTGAAGAGATCTAGACATATTCAAAACTAAGGAACTCGGCATGATGTGGGTTCCTGAATTTTCTATATATCTTTTAATGTTTCCATTCTTTCTAGCGCTTTCCTACGCTTAACATACACTGCAAACAATCCCTTTCCAGGTGGATGAAGCTCTGGGGAAACTGATTAATCTGAATTGTATGTCTGCCTGGTAAGCAGTCAAGACCTTTGAATATATGATAATATATTGACATCAATATATCATAGTTCTTAAGAGTTTTTTCTAGGGTGAGATCCTCTTTCTACAGTGGTTTCCCCTTATTTGTTGTTGTTGTTATGTGCGAAGTCGTGTCCGACCCATCGCGACCCCATGGACAATGATCCTCCAGGCCTTCCTGTCCTCTACCATTCCCCGGAGTCCATTTAAGTTTGCACCTACTGCTTCAGTGACTCCATCCATCCACCTCATTCTCTGTCGTCCCCTTCTTCTTTTGCCCTCGATCTCTCCCAGCATTAGGCTCTTCTCCAGGGAGTCCTTCCTTCTCATGAGGTGGCCAAAATATTTGAGTTTCATCTTCAGGATCTGGCCTTCTAAAGAGCAGTCAGGGCTGATCTCCTCGAGGACTGACCGGTTTGTTCGCCTTGCAGTCCAAGGGACTCGCAAGAGTCTTCTCCAGCACCAGAGTTCAAAAGCCTCAATTCTTTGACGCTCGGCCTTCCTTATGGTCCAACTTTCGCAGCCATACATTGCAACTGGGAAGACCATAGCCTTGACTAAACGCACTTTTGTTGGCAGGGTAATGTCTCTGCTTTTTAGGATGCTGTCTAGATTTGCCATAGCTTTCCTCCCCAGGAGCAAGCGTCTTTTAATTTCTTTGCTGCAGTCCCCATCTGCAGTGATCTTGGAGCCCAGGAAAATAAAATCTGTCACTATCTCCATTTCTTCCCCTTCTATTTGCCAGGAATTGAGAGGGCCGGATGCCATGATCTTTGTTTTCTTGATGTTGAGTTTCAAGCCAACTTTTGCACTCTCCTCCTTCACCCGCATCAACAGGCTCTTTAGTTCCTCTTCACTTTCTGCCATTAGAGTGGTATCATCTGCATATCTGAGGTTGTTGATATTTCTCCCTGCAATCTTGATCCCAATTTGTGACTCCTCTAATCCCGCATTTCTCATGATGTGCTCTGCATACAAGTTAAATAGGCAAGGCGACAGTATACAGCCTTGCCGAACTCCTTTCTCAATTTTGAACCAGTCAGTGATTCCATGTTCAGTTCTCACTGTTGCTTCTTGACCTGCATATAAATTTCTCAAGAGACAAATAAGATGCTCTGGTATTCCCATCTCTTTAAGAACTTGCCACAATTTGTTGTGCTCCACACAATCAAAGGCTTTAGCATAGTCAATGAAGCAGAAGTAGACGTTCTTCTGGTACTCCCTAGCTTTCTCCATGATCCAGCGTATGTTGGCAATTTGATCTCTAGTTCCTCTGCCTCTTCGAAATCCTGCCTGTACTTCTGGAAGTTCTCGGTCCACATATTGCTGGAGCCTAGCTTGTAGGATTTTGAGCATAACTTTGCTAGCATGAGAAATTAGTGCAATGGTGCGGTAGTTTGAACATTCTTTGACATTGCCCTTCTTTGGGATTGGAATGTAAACTGACCTTTTCCAATCCTGTGGCCATTGTTGAGTTTTCCAAATTTGCTGGCATATTGAGTGTAGCACTTTTACTGCATCGTCCTTTAAGATTTTGAATAGTTCAACTGGAATGCTGTCACTACCACTAGCTTTATTGTTGCTCAGACTTCCTAAGGCCCATTTGACTTCACATTCCAGGATGTCTGGCTCCAGGTCAGTAACTACCCCATTGTGGTCATCAGGGATGTTAAGCTCGCTCTTGTGTAGTTCTTCTGTATAATTTTGCCACCTTTGTTTGATCTCTTCTGCTTCTGTGAGGTCCCTACCATTTTGGTCCCTTATCATACCCATCTTTGCATGAAACGTTCTCTTCATATCTCCAATTTTCTTGAAAAGATCTCTGGTCCTCCCCATTCTATTGTTTTCTTCTATTTGCTTGCACTGTTCATTTAAGAAGGCATTCTTATCTCTTCTAGCTTTTCTCTGGAATTCTGCATTCAATTGGGTGTATCTTTCTCTTTCTCCCTTGCCTTTCATTTCCCTTCTCTCCTTAGCTATTTGTAAAGCTTCCTCAGACAGCCATTTTGATTTCTTGCATTTCTTTTTCTTTGGGATGGTTTTAGTTGCTACCTCTTGTACAATGTTACGAACCTCCGTCCATAGTTCTTCAGGCACTCTGTCTATCAGATCTAATTCCTTAAATCTATTTGTCACCTCCACTGTGTATTCGTCGGGGATATGATTTAGTTCATACCTGAGTGGCCTAGTGCTTTGCCCTACTTTCTTCAATTTAAGCTTAAATTTTGCAACAAGAAGCTCATGATCTGAACCACAATCAGCTCCTGGTCTTGTTTTTATTGACTGGATAGAACTTTTCCATCTTTGGCTGCAGAGCACATAGTCAATCTGATTTCTGTGTTGACCGTCTGGTGATGTCCATGTGTAGAGTCGTCTCTTGGGTTGCTGGAAAAGAGTGTTTGCTATGACTTCCCCTTATTGCATTCTCTCTAATACTGCATATAATCCTCTCCCTGATCAGAGAGTCTGCAGAAGTCCCCAAAACACAGGTCTCTTCTTCTTCTTCTATGTGGCACATTGGTCTATAATTTCATCCATTATTTTGCATGTATAAAAAATCTATTCCAGTCAAATATCTTATTTGGGCATAAGATATTCTTCATTTTTTTTTGCTCTATTACATTGACTGTCATTTGTTCTCCTGCAAAATGGAATTGTTACAAATCTCCAGCGCTTTCTCTCCTGCCACATATATCAATATGGTTAATTTTACTTAATCGGGTAATTCTTCAGCCTTCAGTCTTCTAGATACTATTCAAATATTTGCCTGAATGTCCTCTAGTTTTCTGCAATATTACCTGATATGTGTAGGCTACATAGTGGTTGCAAAATGTCATTATTCCCTCCTGTGGCTGGTTTGCACACAGGCCTCAAATCCTTCTTGCCCACAGTATTTAGCTGCTTTTCTTCTGGTTGAAATACCAAATGATAGGTTAGGATTCCATCATATAAGGGACACACCAAAGGAAAACTAAAGGCTAATAGTATTTGCCAAACAAACACAATATTCTCCTAGCTTCCTTGAATACTCTCTAATTGGAATTTCATAACTATTAACTGTACTGATGTTTTGATTTTATGTGACCATTATTTTTTTGTTATCTGCCGTGAGCTAGCTTGCTGGGAGAGGCGGAATATAAATCTATTCAATCAATTAATAAATGTCCCATTGCCCGCAGTTTCTTCCTGCTAGCCAGAGGGGATCTTCTGGAAACTTGCATCCTCTATGTTCCTGACCTATAAGTATGCATCTAAAAATTAGAACAGTCACTACAAACAGAAGGGATCAAAATTTTATTATTGTGAGTTCAAGAGAAAATCAATATATGCTTAGCAGGGCAGGATAATGGCAAAGCTATAATTAATCATGAGTCACTCTGACCAGCAACAAAAAGCCAATCTTTAAAAGAGCTGATGGGAGAGGAATAGAAAGGTCATTTCAGCTAATGAAGGAGTTGTGAATGAAAGAGAGATCCCTGGAAGACTTCACACACAAATTCAATTGTATAATGAAGCAGAACTCATAGATGGTTGGACTGGTGGAAGAACCATGCCCCCCCAATCCTCCAAGGTTTTTCCAACACCTGAGGAGATTTCTTTTTCTTTTGGGAACCACTAACCACCACCTGATCTTTGTAATGAATTGCTCAGTGGGAGGGTCAGGACTCCTTTCCAAGGGCCATTCTGCACTCGTTCAAAATTGCACAATGGTTGCAAATTGAAATCGCTACTGATTTGCTGTTATGCACAACGTCGTTGATAATCTGCAACACTCCTGAAACCGATCTGCAAAAAGCGCTTCGTTGTAGCTCTTTCAGGGAAATCCCAAAAAGTGGATTCACCCTCCGGAAAGCGCTACATTCTTGCAACCAATCTGCAGCACTAGCGGGAAAGTTCTGTGCGTTACCATTGTTGCGGTTTCTGCAAAGTCCCTCCCCCTGGCTCTCTCCTCTGATCTTCCGGTGAAGCTATCGCCATTTTTTTTCTCGGAGTGAGCGGAGATCAACGCACCGGCGAGCCTTCGTTTACCCAGTGAGGCTTCCCTGGCTGCAGTCCCTCCCCAGAGCTGTTTTAAGTCACCAAGCACCAAGCACCACACAGCCCTGTTTGCTGGTTTATTTTCCCTTTATTTTTCACTCTATTTTCGGCCGAAAATCACACCCGTGCAGGGGTTTGTTTTTTTTTCACTCGGGGGAGCGTGGCAACGATGAAACAGCAGCTCAAACACCACCTGCTAGCTAGATGGGTCTCTCCATTGCAACGAATCAACGCAGATTTGTTGCAATGTGTGTGTGTGTGTTTTTTAAAAAACCTTCCTTAAAGGGAAAGTGGCTATTTGGGAGCATGATAACATGCTGCTTGACAGCCAGGGGCAGGACAAAGCTCTGCAATATCGCTTCCTGGCTAGCGACTTTTGCCGAGACCAGAAACCTGTGGGAAATGATAGAAACACAACTGGATTCCACTGCAAAGGCAGGTATGCATAACAATGAATTCCACTATTTAAAATGGTGTTTTTTCCTTCCGCAACCAATTTGCTACATAGATCCTGGTGCGGAATGGCCCCAAGTTCTGGAGCCTTGTGTCTCCTGCGGCCCGGTGCCTGGTCACCATGGTGATCATTTACCAATTTGATAGATTCAAGTGGGTCGATTCAAGTGGGTAGTCTGAGGAAGAGTGCTTGCACTCAAAAGCTCACACCTTGAATAAATCTTTGTAGGTCTTAAAGGTGATACTGGACTCTGATTTTGTTTTGTTATTTACCATTTTGTGCAACCCTGGACTAATTGCCACTTGCTAATTGCCTGCCTTCCCACTGGGGTGACAGGTTACAGTGGATGAGCGATAGGGTTGTGAGTGTCCTGTATAGTGCAGGGGGTTGGACTTGATGACCCATGAAGTCCCTTCCAGGTCTATTATTCTTTGATTCTATGGTGCTCCTTTTAAAATAGTATGCCCAATGTGGTATAGAGAACCATTACCAGCATCCATGTATTTATTGAAGAGAAAATGTTTGTAAACATTCTTTTAGCACAGCACCAGATTGACCAAAGGGTTAAAAAGAAATGGGTAAAACAATAGGGCAGATTTCTTAGCTTAGGAAGTTATAGATCTCTGCAGAGTTTTCAGTACCTTGCAACTTCCTCCAGCTCATCAGGCCAGCATATGGTTAATAGCTGCTTCCTTCAGACTCCAGCTGAGAGTTCTGTCTGTTCTGATGAACTCAGCACAAAAGAAAGCATGCTCCTTGCTTCCAGGAGTTCTCACCTATTGACCATATCAGAGAAACCTTTCCTAGAAATGTTTCAAGAATTCATTCCTGAAACCTCTCTAGTATTTAACACCACCAAGTCTCTGTTCCCTGCTTGAAGGGGAGGGGTATACTGAACCCTCCTATTGTCTATAGCTAGACCTATTAGCATTTCTTAAGAGGTAGCTAAAGTGAGCCTGGAAAACCACTGAATGACTTTCTTCTCTCTTCTTGTTTTCTGCCAGGAAAGGGGTACTTTTTAAAACAAAAAGTGAAGTTTTGCTCATATCAACCTCCAAAGAAAAAAATGCATTTCTTCACAGTTGGCACTTGATCAAATAGTGTTCCAGAGACTAAAATGTCAAATACTTAAAAACTTTTATCAGCTGAGCTTAATGTTCTAGATCAGTGGTCCCCAACCCCCGGGCTGGGGACTGGTACCGGTCCATGGATCAGTCAGTACAGGGCCACAGCTCCTCCTCGTCCTCCTCCCCAGCCGCAGCCTTTGGGGCTGCCCTGCCACTCTGCCACCAGTTCACCTTTGGTGCTTTCCGCCGGCCGCCATAGCTGGGGCTCCCCCTCGGAGTGGCACTGCGCAGCTGCTGCTGGCAGCACCCCCCAGTGAGTGGTGGGAAGTCAGGGACACCGGCAGGAAAGTAAGTGGAGCAGGGGCTCAGGTGGCGCAACGTCTCTCGGCAAAAGACTACCCCCCCCAGGCCTCAGTAAAATTGTCAAGTGTTGACCGGTCCCTGGTGATAAAAAGGTTGGGGACCACTGTTCTAGATGGCATGAGAGGGAGCATCTGGTTTCCATCAATCTATAGTGTGAAATTCTCCTATTATTTACCACCATTTTATTGGATTGAATGGTGAATTTAAATTTAAACTTAATCTTGAGTGTATGAAGAAAAAGTCCTTTGGAAATGAAGACATATTTTTCACATACAGAGTTGGATCAAAAGAACTTTTATCAGTGGGAAAATAGCCAGCTGTGTTTTTCTGCAAATATTTGCATGAGAGTTCACAAAAATTTATAGTAGATAACAATTCTTGGGCTTTTTCTTGTGCAGAAAATTGTTCAGGCCATAAAGCTGGAGGTACCATATAATCTGGCTGCAGCTAAGCATTTCTGAATCTGATCAATACATGGATAGGAGACCTCTGGGAAACTCTCTCTCTCTCTCTCGCTGTGCTGTTTTATATTATTAAAATGAAAAAGGCAGAAAATAAATTTAAACAAATCTTTGCATTTACTTTCATTTTTGGCAGCAGCAATATTCTGGCATGAAGTATAAAGCAGTTCTTCTATAAGCAGAAGATATCTTCCTTGTATAGGAAGGTACCATATACTTGAGAGAGCCAGTTTGGTGTAGTGGTTAGGAGTGCGGACTTCTAATCTGGCAAGCCAGGTTCGATTCTGCGCTCCCCCACATGCAACCAGCTGGGTGACCTTGGGCTCGCCACGGCACAGATAAAACTGTTCTGACTGGGCAGTGATATCAGCACTCTCTCAGCCTCACCCACCTCACAAGGTGTCTGTTGTGGGGAGAGGAATGGGAAGGCGACTGTAAGCCGCTTTGAGCCTCCTTTGGGTAGGGAAAAGCGGCATATAAGAACCAACTCTTCTTCTTCTTCTTCTTCTTCTTCTTCTTCTTCTTCTTCTTCTTCTTCTTCTTCTTCTTCTTCTTCTTCTTCTTGAATGCCCCAAATAAATAGAGAGGGGAAAAAAGCAAAAAAATGTCATTTTTAAAAACTAGAAACAATGAAGGAGAAAATTGATTTTATATCACCAATATCTAATTATCTGCTAGTTCAGCTTGCTCACTAATTCCAATCTGGGACCTGAATTCTCACTGGGTAACTGATCTGATGTGTCCAAGCACATTTGGATGCATCTGTTTTCTGTTTTCATGACCAGAGTGTTTTCATGCATCTGTTACCAATCAGCTGCCCATCTACTGCCATCATTACTTCTGGTGTGCTAAAAGATATACAGTTAAAATAAAACAAGATGGGTTTTCTTAGTTGAGAATACTTAAATGTCTTTGTATGCTATTGGCATTTGCCAATTAATCTAGGCAATCTTGCTATTAGATATTGTGATCACAAATTGATCCTGCTGATGGACATGTACAAAGCAGCTGGAAGATCCCATGTCAGTCATTTGAAGAATGCCTCTGATTATTTCTATAAACCTGCTGAAGGGTGGGTTCGTGACATAGAGTCTTAAAACGAGAACAATAGTCTTAAAGCCAAATTCTTCTGCATGCCATGTCTCCATCAAACAAGACAATGGCAATGTATTACCTATTAAATAAATGAAGACAGATGCTATGCTGTTTAATATGGTGGAGGAAGCTCTGTAGGTAGGATGATGCTATGGAGTTATGTACCTCAATGTGCCTCATTTACGACATAACAGAGGAACAATAAAATTATACAGCATTTACCTCCAACTCAAGGCTTTTTGTGTAGGGACACCTCAGAATTATTTATTTGGTAACAAGTTTGATAAGCTATAGGTAACAAATGAAAACATTTTCTTCTAAGCTTCTGGTTGGTCCCTTTCCCCCTTAAGCTTGGTGTATTGTCAGTTTGGCGTAGTATTTATGAGAGGCTGCCTCTAATCTGGAGAACAGGGGTTGATATCCCACTCTTCCACATGCAGCCAGCGGGGTGATCTTGGGCTAGTCACAGTTCCCTTAGAGCTGTTATCACAGAGCAGTTCTATCAGAGCTCTCTGAGCCCCACCTGCTGGGGATCAGAGAGCGTCTGTTGTGGAGAGAGGAAAGGAAAGGTCTTTGTAAGCCCCTTTGGGACTCCTTTGGGTAGTGAAAAGCGGGGTATAAAAACCAGTTCTTCACTTTTTAAAGACACTTTGCTTTCTTCCCTTTGTAAATTTATGATTCTGAAATGGATCCAAAATTGTTCTAGGGGTATTCTTAAAATATTAGCTTTTATGAATTTGGAGTTTAAGAAAAAACTATTTTATGTGTGATAGTTTGGAAGTTTCCTCAGGGGTTTAGACTGCAGAATGCAAATACTTGAAACAAAGAAAGAAAAAAACCTTTCTGAGTGTGTCATAAAAAAGTTTTATACTGGAAGTCCCTTTCTCCAAGTTTACCAGGAAAATAAAGTTAGGTAAACCACAAACACTGTATACAGATGTACACAGTGTTGTTGGTTTTTGCAGGACAGTTCAGAGTGGATGCCAGTATGCAAAGGGGGTGGAAAACTGTAGGAATGTTGTACAGATGGCAAATTTGCCTCATGGTGATTGTTAACCACCCTTGTAAGCTTTGTATTCTAAGTACTGATAATGGCAGAATTTCTAACACAGTAGGTACTCTTGAAACTCAAATCAGATATCAAGGGAGTTAATGAAAACGTTCATTTAGAATGGGTCTGTAGGGAAACCAACACTCCAAGGTCTCTGCGGCATGTGATTGTTTTTAAAAGCATAGCAGTATGAAACACATAAAGCCTCTTGTGGCGCAGAGTGGTAAGGCAGCAGACATGCAGTCTGAAAGCTCTGCCCATGAGGCTGGGAGTTCAATCCCAGCAGCCGGCTCAAGGTTGACTCAGCCTTCCATCCTTCCGAGGTCAGTAAAATGAGTACCCAGCTTGCTGGGGGGTAAATGTTAATGACTGGGGAAGGCACTGGCAAACCACCCCGTATTGAGTCTGCCATGAAAACGCTAGAGGGCGTCACCCCAAGGGTCAGACATGACCCGGTGCTTGCACAGGGGATACCTTTACCTTATGAACCGCATATGCATAAAACATAGCACATCATGGGGTAATCTTCACTTTTTGTACTTATAAAGATTTCAGCCTGTCATTGTGCTTAATACTTAATACTAGGAAACTTGACCATATCTTCATGACCTTCTAAGCCAGATTTTCGGTGAATCTTCAACTAAAGTTAGATTTCCAACTTCAAGAGTCAGCATAATGGAGTAACTTTCAAGGCCCATAACCCAGAAGAGGTCCCATCTACCCTGGTTGTAGAATAGGAAACAGTACAAGACATTCACATTAATCAGGTATACTTCTGATAGGGAAAAGGGGGTATTATACTCTTTGGACACACATGGTATAGGGAAAGGAAGAGACTTGTAAAATAGATAAGGGAGAGGAAGAACTTTAAATTAGGTTGGAGGGTGGAGCTCTGAAATGAGAGAAGAAGAGAAAAGGAGGGGGTTGTGATGAGGCACATGATTAATTTTTGTCTACAAATGCCATGTATCTGTGGTAATCCCTGTGAAGTTGCAATATCTATGCTTAGGAACTGAATCTGCTCCCACCTGGGAGATGTGTGCCTTGGAAACATCGCCTCTCCTGTACACTGAATCTAGTATCTGAAAGGCTCCTTAAGTACTAATTTCTGTCTTAGCTGTTTGAGATTCTTTGGATGTAATTGTTTGCCTTCTGTTAAGCCACATGGCTAACATATGTAACTGGATACAGGATATCCAGCTTAAGTACATTCTGAACATTTAGATCAATATATTATCCATATTTTACAACTGTTCCTTGGTGTGCTACTGACGTCACACAAGGATATTGACTTTCTTTTCCCAATGAATAATTTAGGCAGGTCCAAGAAACTCATTTTTATATGACACAAAATCTCCAGTATTTTTTTAAATGCTTTATTTAAAGGTTTAAAGATCTATATATTCTGGGAGACTATGATGGTTTATCACAGTACTGCTGTAGATCATGACATGATGGCATTTCTGTTAACAGACATAAAGGAAAGAAAATGTGGGAGCTGGCATTCAAAGCAAATATGCACTTTTTGTAGTACTCTGGGTGCACTGGAACATCGAGCCTAATTAATGAAGTTGCCGTCATAATAAAACTCATTCGATACCTCCCAGATCCTTACTGATTTGAACTATGGCCAATTTACAGCACTTATAAAAGTCTTTCAAACGATGCAAGTGACTTCCAGAGATTTATTTGAGGCTGTCATGAATTCAATGTACAAATCAACACTGTACATGCTAGTTCTTCTGCCCAATCTATCAACCCGAATGTGATTGTGTATCAGCTAAACTGCAGTTATTTGGATTATGTTCAGAAGGTGGCGCTAAGCTCAGTTCCCCAAAAGCTTAATTTAGCCCCCCTCCCTGCTGTCTTCTTCTTGCCATGGTTAGCATGTTACATATATGGACACATTCACATACAACTGTTCAGAAAATAAATGTTGTTGTTGTTAGTTGCGAAGTCATGTCCAACCCATTGCGACCCCATGGACAGTGATCCTCCAGGCCTTCCTGTCCTCTACCATTCCCCGGAGTCCATTTAAGTTCACACCAACTGCTCCAGTGACTCCATCCAGCCACCTCAGTCTCTGTTGTCCCCTTCTTTTTTTGCTCTCAATTGCTCCCAGCATTAGGCTCTTATCCAGGGAGTCCTTCTTTTCATGAGGTGGCCAAAGTATTTGAGTTTTTGAGTTTAATATTCAGAGAAAAAAATATGTATGCCTAATTTATAACCTGTGGTTTGTTTCTAGATTGGAAAACGATGTTTCTAGATTGGAACATTTTCATAGAGCTATGGAAGTGGCTAGGCATGGGTGATTCTGCTCAGATAAGCCAAAAAGTACCTGAATCAATGCTGATTTGGGTACTTTTTTGGCTTATCCAAGCTTACCCACCCATTCCTTGCATTCGGACAGTTTGGCCATGATTTGGCCATCTGAATGCAATTCCCCCTCGCTTTCTTAGGTAGTTAAAATGAAGCAGCCAGAATCAGCTGATAAGGAAGCCCCATAACTTTTTGAATTTGGCCGAATCAATTCGACCAAATATGAAAAGGTGAAGGGGTATTCGTGTGTTTTGGATTCTGCCAATTTGTTTTTGGCTGAATCCAAAATTTAATGAATTCCCCCTCCCCACCCCCCATGCTTAGTAGTGGTACTTTCAACACTCTTAGCAGCATTGCAAGGATATCTATTTGGAATTTCTACCAAGTGAAAGAGAAAAAGTTCTTTTGCTCGATTGCATCTAGCTCTGCATTGATCACTTGTGCGAGAAGCAGGAAACTTACAATTTACAATTGATGGTATTCAATAAGTTCTTCTACACCATACAACAAGCCACTGTCATACAGCCTCTACTCTTTCAGCACCTCACCCCCAGCAGTATTAGAAATAATAATGAAATCTAGAGATTTCGACACAAGCCACCTACTGGGATTCCCTCATCTATTAACCCAAATCCACACATCAAGTAAAGTAATCTATTCCAGGTTATCATTACAGGGGCATCTGTCTGTATGACTCCACCGATCTCTACCTCCAATTCCTTCTATTATCTGTATGGCATCCCACCTAGTACATTTATGGCAACAGGGCTGGATGTCTAGAATATGAATGCTCAAGAATCTCAGCAGCATATTAGATAATTAGATAGTAAATGGAGTTACCTATATTGTTTCCTGTTTCATGTAAACCATCCTGAGCCTTTGGGGAGGGCGGTATATGAATACAATAAATAAATAATAATTTATTTGTTAATATCTAAGACTATATATGACAATTGATTTTCACCCTCTGTTATTGACAAGTTAGTTTTACATCAGATTCTGCACAATACACAATGTCTGTGCAATAGACGGTGACCGACTACAGTGGTTTCTGATCTTTGTTCTATAGGCATAGCTTGATCTTTTTCTCATCTGTGTTATGCATCACTATTATAGAAGCCTGCTGGGGCTTTTGCTAGGAATGTAAATATAATCCCAGCAATGAAATTACATTATATTGTATGCTGCAAGTGGAACAATAAGACTGTGATGGACAAGAACTTTCCCTGTTATTATGGCTGCAGGACTGTTTTCCTTTAGTGTATTCTCATGTGCTCTGTCTACTTTGGTTTCAAATTACTCAGGTAATGGGGTTTTAACCAATTCTATGGGGAGGTGATTTCACAGTTTAACAGACCTCTACCATTAGGAAATGTTCCCAATCAACCATTACTTGAAATGTCTTTCTTTTCTGTGGTTTACACATTTAAATCTTCCCTGAAATGTTTGATGTGTGCTGAGACTGCCTAGTAAAACAACAGCAATAGTCAGGCTGTCATTAGTTCTCCCTTTGTGATCACGTCAGCAAAATAATCCTGCAATTCATTTCCAATATTTGAATATATTTATTATACTTTTCTTTCATCATGGAACACAAAATGAGCACTCAGGCTATCCAGGAAATTTGCTATCCAGACACTGACCTAGCTTCATGGACTGGCTCCTATGAACCACATGTCCTCATGACTATGAGGCTTTCCTTACTTCTCCACTTGCCCCCATAGTTTCAGTAGACCTTCAACAAAGTTAATGTTCAGAATAAAAATATTAGACATAAGGCTGTTGTGAACAGAAGAACTGGATGATATTAAACCTCCTCACTCTTTCATCAGCAGAGTTTTTGCTTGTTCAAGAGGCTCAGCCAGCCCAAGAGGGAAGTGGGGGTGATGATACCCAATCCCCTGTTTTACAGCAGACAGACCTTTATTGGCAATGTTCAGTTTTTAAAATATTGACAAATACAGCTCCAATATCATGAACAATCCCAGCACATGTCAGTATAATTATCCTTCTTCGAACTAAGATTACATTTTTTAGATACTGCCACCAAGAAGGTTGTCACCATCTCTGTAACCTTAGAGTCTTGGTCAGCTAGTAATTTATAGATCAATTTCTGGTTATTTGGACAAGGTATTGGAACAATAAATTATTGTAAAGGCAGCCGTCCAAAAGTATGTGTTACAGGGAGTCAGGACAACTCACTCCACATCTACATAGTCTTTCTTGATAAAGTATTCTCTGGAATCAGTTGTATAAGATCACTGAGATGAAGTAGCTAGTTCTTGCTTGCATGAAGGCTTTTCTGAGCTTGGGATTGTCTAAAGAGTCTCAGGGGTAGTTAAACTGCAGCCCTCCAGATGTCAATGGGAACTGTAGTCCATGGGAATTGTATTCCATGGACATCTGGAGGGTCGCAGCTTGATTACCCCTGGTCTAGATAATTGAAGCAGAAATTAGGTGAAATTCCAAGGTATTGAAGTGAACAGATTGGCAGAAGTAATGGGAATTTACACTGAAACTCATGATCATTGATCCTTTGTGTGATTGTTTTTAACATATAGCTCACCTAAAGGAAGAAAAGAATTCAAGTCAATGCATGTCTGGGAATTTTTTTCTCCGATCTTGGTTATCCAATCCAGTTGAGGAGTCCAATAGAGATCTTTGAGTACATATTTTATAAGGGTTAAATAGGGGTACTTGGATATGGATCCTTAGCCAGAATTTGATGGCGACGGACCAAGCTCTGGTTTCCAATAGCTTTCGGTTTACTTCAGAACACATGGTGAGGTAGGAAACACAGTTTGGTAATCCTACAAGTCAGTGAAGGAACCGACTTTCTTTACAGCAGCTCCACACATCCTGTGCTCTATCAAAGATTTTGACAGGGTAGTCTCTAGTATGAGGCTGCCTAAAAGTCTCTGTTGTCCAGCATGCAAAGGCATGATCTTGTTCAAAAATCATCTGCCTGCATGTAAGAGATAAACAGTTGTAACTGTGGTTATTACCATGTCACAGGCATATACTAATACACTCTTGGTTTAGTGTTTTCATGATTTCAATATTTTCATATCATAGAATCATAGAATCATAGAGTTGGAAGGGGGCATACAGGCCATCTAGTCCAACCCCCTGCTCAACACAGGATTAGCCCTAAGCATCCTAAAGCATCCAAGAAAAGTGTGTATCCAACCTTTGCTTGAAGACTGCCAGTGAGGGGGAGCTCACCACCTCCTTAGGCAGCCTATTCCACTGCTGAACTACTCTGACTGTGAAAAATTTTTTCCTGATATCTAGCCTATATCGTTATACTTGAAGTTTAAACCCATTACTGACTGTCCTCTCCTCTGCAGCCAACAGAAACAGCATCCTGCCCTCCTCCAAGTGACAACCTTTCAAATACTTAAAGAGGGCTATTATGTCCTCTCTCAACCTCCTTTTCTCCAGGCTGAACATTTCCAAGTCCCTCAACCTATCTTCATAGGCTTGGTCCCTTGGCCCCAGATCATCTTCGTCGCTCTCCTCTGTACCCTTTCAATTTTATCTACGTCCTTCTTGTAGTGAGGTCTCCAGAACTGCACACAGTACTCCAGGTGTGGTCTGACCAGTGCCGTATACCAGTGGTCCCCAACCTGCGGGCCGCGGCCCGGCGCCGGGCCGCAAAGGCCATGGCGCCGGGCCGCGGCTCCCTCTCCCCGCCCCCCCGCAGTAAAAAACTTCCCAGGCCGCAAGCTTGCGGCCCGGGAAGCTACTTACTGCGGGAGGGCGGGAAGAGGGAATCAGGGCCGGGCCGCGCCCGTGCAGGCCGCACCCGCTCGGCCCGATCCTGATAAACTTTTTTTTCGCGGCAACCTGATAAAGGTTGGGGACCACTGCCGTATACAATGGGACTATGACATCTTGTGATTTCATCATTCTTTTAAATATCATCATTCTTTTAAATACATCATATATTTTTTGAAAGTTCTATTCTCTTTATTTCAATTTTTCTCCTCTTGCTTTGAAACTCATGTCTTTTTCTTAGGCTTTCCCATTTTATTTAACCTCTTATTTTCTCTACCTCTACTTGAGGTTCTTTGTGTATATATGCTTGTTTGTGTGTTTCATCCTAGTATCTGCTGATCATTCCCTTCTTTTACATGCTCCCTTTCCCTCACTTTCTATTGTGACAGAAAGTTTGTGTGTGTGTGTGTGGGGGGATAGGGCTTATATTGATTGTCTCATACTGTGGTACCCAGTGCATTACACACATGTTACATGATGATCTTTCTTTTGAAATTCTCAACTGTATATCATGTTACAAAAAAATGGTGGGGTGGCTATACTGGGATTATTTTTTATGGTGGTGCTCCCTAATACTGAGTACCAGCATTTTTTGGAAGAGTATTTCCCAAGTTCTGAATTGCTAGAAATATGTAAGAACAGGAATCATTAAAAAATAACAATCATTAGCTTTGCTAATAAATTTGTGTTCAAAGCAATAAATTAGACATTTCTTCCAGTGAAATAACTTTCTGGAAATACAACTGGTCCGAAGATGCAATATGAATTTTAGTCCCAGTTGCTTGGAAAGAAAAGGCACATGCAATCTACTCTGGTCAAGCAAGGCTGGAAATGAGATGCTGCTACATAAGTAGGCAAAAACTACAGTTATAATGAAGAATAGGTTTGGTGTGCCAATACTGGCTCCTCATTTGTAAGTGAGAAACAATAATGGTCCACCAAGGAGTTAATTGTTGGGAAGAATGAGGTAATGATTCACTGTAATAATCACTGAATGAGATAATGATTGCAAAGCACTACACACTAAAAATGGCACATTCACGATTAATGCCAAAAAATCTGGTTGATTGCCAACAATTGGACTGTAGTTCAACAACTACTTTTTGGCATACCTAAGTATTATATATATATATTTCTTCTTGGTTCAAAGACTTACTATGCTACATTAGAATAATCATATATCTAATAGAGAAGATAATCAACAACTCTGCAAAATGGAACTAGGGACAGATTCTGGGTTACCCCCACTTGCCCATGTGAAAGAAATCCCAGGTTTTCAGAACTATCTGGAATCTAAAACAGACAAATATTGGGGGATTATAACTCTTCCCAAAATAATAGAAACAACACTTAAGAAAAGAATGACCTCTGAGGTCTTGGTGGCCATTGGGAGATAAGCTAGGCAACCACAAAATACAACTAAACCTCCCATGCCTTGGTTTCTGTAAAGCAAAACTGTGGCAAAGGGGAGTAGGGACTTGAAGGCCCAAACAATCTGGAAAATATCCTGCCCCTCTCCCCAGTTATATCTCCCAATGAAGGACTTGCCATTGAAAGGTGTCGTAGTGACCACTGAAGACTAACCACCGAAACAACTCAGCCCAGTATGGCAACAATAACCACTACACAAATGGGCTCAGCCTGATGTTGACAGCAGCTCCTGTACAACAGGCAGCCACAGTGCAACTCTGCTAGGTTATTCCCAAGAATGTCAGGGGAAAGATGAAAATGGGGGGTGTCTGGTTGCAGAACGCCACCTACCTTCTATCCAGAGAGGGCCCTGGGCCCATCATTCTTATTTGGTCCAATGGGAGGAGACCCTCACATGGGGAAGCCCCAGTACCATGCTCAGCCTCACCACCATTGGAGAGACAGGCTCCATGGGTCCAATACTGCTGTCATTGCCCAAAACAGGGTTGACAACATGGGGCCCAGTACTGCCACCATCCTTAGGTTGGGGGGAATGGTGGATGCTGGGTATGGAGCTGTGCTGGGGCCCTATCTGAGTGCTAAGTTCTGCGCTGGTTGGGAGCCCTCACAACAGCTAGTTCCTGTAACAACTTATATTCACCTGCTTATAACATCATTGCCTGTGACACAGAAGAAGAGTTGGTTCTTATATGCCGCTTTTCTCTACCTGAAGGAGGCTCACAGTGGCTTACAATCGCCTTCCCTTTCCTCTCCCCACAACAGACACCCTGTGAGGTAGGTGAGGCTGAGAGAGCCCTGCCTGGTCAGAACAGTTTTATCAGAGCTGTGGTGAGCCCAGGGTCACCCAGCTGGCTGCATGTGGGGGAGTGCAGAATCAAACCGGCATGCCAGATTAGAAGTCTGCGCTCCTAACCACTACACCAAACTGGCTCTCACAGAGCCAGCAACCTTCCCTTGCCATGATAGAGGTTCTTGGCAGCTGGCCAGAGCTCTTAGGTGAAGCCTAATGGGTGGTGCCGTGACAAAGAGAGAGGGAATATGTCCTGGATGAGCTAGACCAAGACCCAGGGAATATGGGGTAGGATTGGCCCAGACCCCCAAGCGGAACAAGGTTAAAGCCAGAAAGATAGGATAAAAGGAGGGCTGCTGGATTAGGTAGGGAGAAATGAAGAGGCTGAACCTGGTGTAAAGGAGAAGAGCTGGGTTTTTATATCCCACTTTTCACTACCTGTAATCCCCAAATGTGTTACAAACACTTTCCCTTTCTCTCCCCACAACAGACACCCTATGAGGTAGGTGGGGCTGAGAGAGCTCTAGAAGAACAGCTCTGTGAGGATAGCTCTAAGATAAATGCGACTAGCCCAAGGCCACTCAGCTGACTGCATGTCGAGTGGGGAATCAAAATGGTGCTCCAGAGTAGCTTCTGCCACTCTTAACCAACACATCACACTAAGTCTCAAAGAAGAACACTTGCCTTTTTATATCTCTCTTTTATACTACATGAAGAAGTTCCAAAGTGGCTTAAAATCACCTACCCTTCCTCTCCTCACAACAAACTCCCTGGGAAATGAGGCTGTGAGAATTTCAGCTGTAGAAACTAAGGATCTTTTTAAAAAGTTTAAAATTTAGGAGTACAGAATCTGTAAATAAAAACTCGTATCTAATAATACTTGAAAAGTCAATGGTCAGTAGGTCAAAAATAAGTAAATTTTAAATTGCCAAAGGATTTTTCTGCAGAAATCCATTTTTAGGTTTAGGCAAACAGGACTAGTGTCAGAATTCCTTCTATAGGTTTTGTCCATTTCTCCTGTTCTAGATAAGATAGTGAGGCTGAAAGAATACAGCACTGGGCATAATCCAGGTGACGATAGGTATGAGAAGTGCTGAGGTAGTACAGATGAAATAGGAAGAATTGTAGAAACTTTAAAGACAACCTTCAGGTTTGAATTCTGAAGTTCTAATGCATTCTTTCTTTTGATCTTGAAATTCTATCCCCTTTTTTGCATGACCATGTACAAGAAATTAACAAATGATAATAATTTTACCAATTTTACTAATAATTTTACACATTGCTACTTATGAAAGTCATCTAAACATACAGTTGAATTTACCTGCAGGCAACTCACTCCTGACCTAATTTGCACTCCTGGGGGTGTGCCACAAATAGGGAGAGAGCACTTTTCCAATGAGGGCCAATTGTAGGGCTTATCTGTCCTCTTCCTGCTGCTTGCTGGGAGGTGCTGGCTTTTCTCAAAGGCTTAGCTGCTGGTACGTTGTCCCATCCTCCATCTCCCCCAGGTAAGGGAGGGAAGCCAGCTATTTCCTTTGCCTCCTGTGTGTGTGTGACACTCCCTTCTACACACACACAGAGAGGGGGAGACAGAGGGAGGGAGGGAGGGAGGGAGGGAGAGCAGAAGACAAAAGCATTCCTCCCTTCTGAAACTGCAAATGTTATTAACCAAACAATCACCTTTCCATGTAAGAAATACCTGAGAGTCTCCCTCCTTGGACTGCTCAGAGAAGCTCCATTTAAAGGAAAAGAATCCCACAACAGTCAATGAGCAAGTCAAAAAAGATTTACACCATCCTCCTCCAACAGCTCCTTCTGTCTGTGTTCTACCTACATCTCTTTAAGGCAATAGCAATTTGTAGTGGTGTAGTGGTTAGGAGCAGAGGTTGGTGTAGTGGTTAAGAGCAGCAGCTTCTAATGTGGTGAGCTGGATTTGATTCCCTGTTCCTCCACATGCTAGGTGACCTTGGGCCAGTCACATTCCTGTTAGAAGCTGTTCTTAGAGAGCAGTTTCTTTCAGAGCTCTCTCAGCCGCACCTACCTCACAGGGTCTCTGTTCTGGGGAGAGGAAAGGATTATAAACCACTCCAAGACTCCTTTGGGCAGTGAAAAGCACGTTTCGGTTCTTTGCTGGAAGGAAGCACGGAAAGAAAGCAGGCAACAAGAATCAGTATTTCAAAAACAGAATGCCAAGGGACAGACAGAATGCAATATATATTTTAACTCAGTCAAGGGTTCATTCAGGTATCCAAGGGCATCAGCAGAAGGAGCAGGTCACAGGTTGTGTCCATAACCCAGGCCTTTCAGACTAAAGTTAATATAGGCTGTCAGCAGCCTCTCAGTCCTTACTGTGTGATGACTCACAGTCATCTGCAGTAACTAACTGTCTTGCTTACATGGTGTGGTGCCTTTTAGCCTGGAGCTCTCTTCCAGCAGAAATTTGGCATCTTTTGGCTGTTTTGAGTCTGAGAACTGCAAAAGCCAGGAAGTGGAGAGGACGTACTGTGTCAAAGGAGGGAACTTTCCTGTCAGTCAATGGATGTTAGTCAGTAATCTGGAAATTTCATTATTGTCTATTAATCACTTTGTTTTCCTCCATTTTGTCAGAAACTTCAACAACTGAAATATATGCTAGAAGACATTATCACTGAAAACACAGGATGATTGACAAGATGCAAATTAAAACATACTGGGGTTGGAATATAGGGCAATAACTTGAATATACAATTGTTTGAAAAGATCAAAGTCTTCATACTTAATCTTAATTAATTTTGTCAGAGATACATTTATTTGCAACATGGGTAACTGATTGGATTTCAAAGCATTTGGCCAGGATAGGCAGTGCCTTGAATACAAGCATTCCCACTCAGTGAAAGAAATTCTTATTTTTAAAATGTTCTTCAGACAGACATGATGACAGCTGAAATGCAGTCAGTAAATTTCTTTTCCATTAAGTTACTCATTGTACAACAGTATACCAAAGCAATTACTCCATATATCTTCTTGTTATGAAGTTTGAAACTTAGTTTTTAGTTCCTATAAAACAATATAAGTGAGGAAAAATAGGAGGGCACTGAGATCTGAAGCTGCATCATAGATATACCTCACTTCAAGTTAATTGCTTTAGTTGATATTTAAGAATGTTTAGGTGGAACATGTTGGGATCCTGTGTTGTATTTTGATAAACAAGCAAGGGGAATAGTCATAAAACACAAGAAAATGAGGACAACAAATTTTCTGTTCCAAATATTTTTGGAGTAGGTGAAACAATGCCGATCATGCTTTTAGAGGCAGGAAGGGGCAAGAATTATTGGATGATCACTTCCTTGGAGGGAGTCTGAGAGCCAAGTTAGGGCCCACATCCCAGCCATGATTATGTATGTTAGCCTCACCTCTTCCTTTATATATTTATTTAGGGATTTATATACTGCCCCCCTCGAACATACTGTCTTGTGGTGGCTTACAGAAACTAAAACTCAATAAAACCAGTAAAGGTATCCCCTGTGCAAGCACCAAGTCATGTCTGACCCCTAGGGTGACGCCCTCTAGCGTTTTCATGGCAGACTCAATACGGGGTGGTTTGCCAGTGCCTTCCCCAGTCATTACCGTTTACCCCCCAGCAAGCTGGGTACTCATTTTACCGACCTCGGAAGGATGGAAGGCTGAGTCGACCTTGAGCCGGCTGCTGGGATCGAACTCCCAACCTCATGGGCAAAGCTTTCAGACGGCTGCCTTACCACTCTGCGCCACAAGAGGCTCTTCTATAAAACCAGTATATTCATATAAATCATTATAAAACAGATTAAATTTTTGAACCACAAATTGGACACAATAACATCAGCCAAGAGTACTGGATCGATAGTTAATAGCCAGCCTAGTGTTAGGTACTAGGAGGTGTTGGAAGAGGAAGGGAGGGCAGAAGAAATGGGAGGAAGGTCCAAAATGTACATGTGATTATAATTGGACTTAACCATAGGACTATATCACTATAGTTTTCTTCCATCTACACTAGGTTCCAGACATCGTGGGAACTGCTGAACAGAGGAATGCATTCCTATCCTCCATGGGGCAGAGTATGAATGTGGATTAGCAGCAGTTCAGTGGTGGTGCATGAATCCTGCCCTCCTTAGGAACGGTGGTAACTGATAGCTGAACATATAAGTTACCTTAGTAGGCAGTAAGTGATTAATTCAAAATTCATATTATTCATAAATTCATTACATCTCTTAAATTCCTTTTGCTTTCTTCTTTACTTCTGTGAATCTTCTCCAGCTTAATTGTTTTGTTTTAATCGTGTTCTTCTTTTTGCCTTTTCAGTTGATTCTTTGCCCTATTCAGAGAATATCAGATAGCCAACATTTATTGTATGTATGCCACTAGCAACTTTCATGTATCTGGTAAGACCTCAGAGTCTTCACAAAAGCTCTGAATTGTGATTGAAGGGTAATTTATATGTGGAGCAAGGGCATATGCTGTCTGTTCAGTGCTGATAGCAGAAGTATTTTACACATAGTTAATAACAGTTCTTTGTTACCTCCCCTTCTCATACGGCTGCAAATACTCCTCCAATCCTTCTCCTTGGGATGAGAGGACCCTTGGGGGGAACGTCATGAGAGGCAAATGGAGGGAAGGGGTAATCGGCCAAAGTTGCCCCCCCCCTTTTATTAGTGGAAATTTATTGTGGGATCCAAATTATCAATACAAGAAACAAAGCAGACTCATAAATCTGCAACATGTAACATCCCCTTCTGTAACATCCCCAAATTATGGATATCATGATTTCCCATATTTGGGTTTAAAAAAATCTTTCTGATATATCTTTGATCAAGGAGAATATTTAGCTGTCTGGCTTCCAGACTGGAAACATGATACGCATACTGAGAATCTTTGCCTGGTTAACTGGGGTGAGATACCAGCAAATTCATCTCTTAGTGATTGCCACATCAAACTATGACTTGCAGTCCTGAAACAAACAATGCTGATCTAAAGATAGATCTTTCCTATCCTCTTACCTCAATTTTTTAAAGCAAAGGTAGCTTATATGTTCAGCTGAGAATCACTTATGCTTCTATAAAGGAAGATGGAATCGATCTGTTTCTGTGCACCACACTGCACATATCTCAATGTGATTTTGAATACGACTCCTGTAATTAAACCATCAGTAAAATGTCTTTCTCTACAAGACATTAGGAGTATTCATGAGGCATGCATATGTACATCATTCTAGAGAATGTTCAGCTGCACTACAGTGTGCTCAGCAGTGCATAAGCCTAGTCAATGACAAGTGGAACTGATGAAAAAGCAGTTAAAGAGTTCTATTGAGTCCCCTGAGGATCTCCTCTAAGGTGCAGAGATATGGCTGTGGGAAGGAATGGCTGCAGCATAACATGCAAAATTACTTTAAGCTGCAGAGGGAAATAAGCATAAAAATAATATTTTGCTAAATTTAATGTAGAATGATATGCACTTATTGGCCATACTAATAGAAGAGTTCAAGTGGACTTTGTTACACCAAAAATCAAAGACATCCTTATGCATTTTTCAGGAAATGGTTCTAGATTCTTGACTGCCCTTCTCATGGAATTTTGTATTCAGTTGTAGTCTGTCATGTGCATTCCTTCATACCTTTTCTTCTGTAGGAGAAAAGGGGGTCATTGACTTTGAATCAAATTTTACTTGCTATACTTGAAGGTGATTAAGACCTTTTGATATAAATGATCTCTTGTTCATTCACTGATTCCCTATAAAGTTGGCCATTCAACCATGCATATACTATGTGATCAATACACATGGTCACCTTTTTGTGTGAATAGGCAAACTGTGTAATTTGCCAGCTTTTGTATGTGTGTCATCAGAAACTCAGCTTATTGAGGATGTATATTCATGAACACCAAAGCTAGGGAAAAACATATATTATCCTAATATTTTATTTATTTTGAGGATTGTCAATAGTTCATTCATTCAAAGTTGGAACGGCAAATTTGTAATGACTGGAAGTCTTGTTGTAGTACTTCAGGAAAGTCATTAGGGTTGTAAAATGTTTGTAATTCAATGCACTTTCCAAATTGAAGTATTAATAAAGCCATACAGGCCTAATAAAAATCCCGTACTGGAGGACATTCAAAATCAGAGCCTTCTTATTATGAATGACTATATACCAGAATACAGTGTAAAGAACAACAATATTGAAATACATTTTCAATATCAGGCTCACTTTACAATATGACAAGATGTGCTTAGAAATTATAAAACTGCATCACAAGCAAGACGTTACTGCTTGATCTCACACTCCTACGGTCCATATGCAATTCAGATATTATTAGTCAATGGTACTCGCTATAAAGCTTATTCACAATTTCCATCAACCCAAAGAGTCACATTTATTTCTGTCACTGCCACAAGGCCTGTACATCAGGACCCTTGCTGCTCAGCCTTTCCTCTGGCAGGGGCTGTTTTATGGTGAAAGCTGTCAATCACATGCCCCACCATACAAGGCTTTGCCCACTTTCCTGAAATATGGGGCAGGTGGCACATTGGGCAATAGTGTTAAAGAGATGGCATACTAAGGGGAAGATGCACTCAAAGCAAATAAGATAAGTCCTAGGTAAATTGGCTTCTCTAATCCAGACATTTCTAACAATTTTCTACCAGGTGCTGCTGGGAATTTCAAAAGCAGGGCACAAGGACCAATTCCTTCGTTATCGTTAGTTCTCTGAAAACAAAGGTCCTTATTAATCAGGGCTAGTTCTCCAGACAACTGCTTCAGAGTGAAAGGCAAAATGTGAAAGGCATCAAAGCATTGCAGGATTCAGCTTTCTACCATCTTCCAGCAACGCAGGAGGTGACAAAGGCATTGCCTCCTGGATTTGTGGCCACCGGGGCTAAGTTAGAACCCATCTAAGAGCAGTGCAGTAGGTGTACGTTGCTTGGGACAAACCTTGAACCTGCACTTAGCTATACCTCATGAATTCGTCTAATCCTTTAAAAAACAAAACAATAATCTATGTTAATAGGCATCACTGCAATTTTTGTCTGCAAACCCACGAGTTAATTTACACATTGTGTGAAGATGTACTTTCTTTTGATTTGTTCTGAACCTATACCCAGCACATTCCTTAGCACTGTGATGAGGTGTACTCTGGGGTTATTTCATGAAAGTAAGAACAAAAAGAGGCTGAACTCTTTGTGAAGAGGCAAGAGAATCATAGAATCATAGAATAATAGGGTTGGAAGGGACCTCATGGGTCATCTAGTCTAACCCCCTGCACTATGCAGGGCACTCACAACCCTATTGCTCATACACTGTAACCTGCCACCCTCTTAAGCTTTCACAGAATCTGCCTTTATGTCAGATGACTATCCAGCCTCTGTTTAAAAATTTCTAAAGATGGAAAAACCACCACCTCCCGAGGAAGCCTGTTCCACTGAGAAACCACTTTAACTGTCAGGAACTTCTTCCTGATGTTTAGACAGAATTTCTTTTGAATTAGTTTCATCCCACCGGTTCTGGTCTGTCCCTCCGAGGCAAGAGAGAACAACTCTGCTCCATCCTCTATATGGCAGCCTTTCAAATATTTGAACATGATTATCAGATACCCTCTCGGTCGTCTCCTGTCCAGGCTAAACAGACCAAGCTCCCCCAACCTTTCTTCATTCGTCTTGGTCTCCAAGCCCCTCACCATCTTTGTTGCCCTCTTCTGGACACGCTCCAGTTTGTCTACATCCCTCTTCAACTGAGGTGCCCGAAACTGAACACAGTACTCCAAGTGAAGCCAAACCAGAAGTTTTAAGTACAGGTATTATATCTCATGGATGTGTCAAAGTTCTTTGGTAGTAAATTTAAATTTATTATAATCTAGGGAAGATTATTGGGTGTCTGCAACACCTTCTCAGTAATCAGAACAAATTGATTGGAGGGAAGAAAGTTAGGATGACAGAGGGAAAAAATTGCCTGAAAGGATGTGGTGATGCCCCTTTGTCTCTCCAGGGAATAAATGGAAGCTCTGAGGTTTTTCTGAGGTCAGTCTCTCCAAAACATCATCAAGAAAAGAAAAGAAAAAGAAGAAAGAAAGGAAAAGAGCAAAGAATTCCTTACAGGTTTCTTTAAAAGTCCAGACTGGTAGAAATAATTTAGGATGTCATGCTTACATATATTACTGCTTGCTTCAGACTCTCTCTGTGAAGCCTCATGAAGGAGTGGGAAGAAAAAAATTAAAGGAGCATAAGAAAGATGATAGAATTTTATAAATCCATTTCTGGACACCCTCTTCTGTGGGTGTTTAGATGTTCACTTTTAGTTTTCATTCAGAATTTTACACTTCATTTTATTACTGCTTTTTAATTGCTGGAATATCTTTGAGAGTATTTCCATTTTTAACTAAATATTGTAAATAAACTCTCAAGCAAACAAATTGGGGAAACAGCTAACTAGCTGACATGGCAGTCAGGATGGAAGTATTTGACAGGTTTGACAGAGTATTTGACAGAGTATCAATAAAAGTCTGCTCCAACATCACATTTCAAATAAATAAAATGTCTTCCTCTCAGCTTTATTCTAAAAATTAAATAATAATAATAATAAAAATAATAATTATCCAACCTTCACATCCATACATAGTAATGAAGAATATTATATAAATTATTATATTGGTTTGGGTTGCCAGCAATACATCATTATAGTTAAGCATTTTTTTCTAGCTCCTTCATGGCGGCCTTCTTCAGTCTCAATTGCTTTTTGATTTCTTGGTTGCATTCTTTCTTTTAGTTGATGATAGAGCCAAGGAATAGAAAATCTTTCACAATTTCAATTTCTTCATCATAAATATTAACATGTAATTTCCCAGTAGTTACTTTTGTCTCCTTGAAATTCAATTATAATCCTGCTTTGGCACTTTCTGAATTAACCTTCATCAAGAGTCGTTTCAAGTCTTCACTGCCAGTAATATAGTGTCATCTTCATATCTCTTCCAGGAGCTTATTCCATCAGGTAAGGGCAAGGACCAAAAAGGCCCTGGTCCTGGTCAAGGCCAGGTGCATTTCCTGCCGGCTGGAGTTCACTAACCAATTTGCACCAGCAGAGTGAAGGACCCTGCAGAGGGTATAAGGCAATAGGCAGTCCCTCAGATATGTGGGGCCTAGATAATGGATGGCCTTAAAGGTCAATACTAAAGCCTTGAACTTGATCTAGAACCCAACTGGCAACCAGTGCAGCCCCAGTACTCGCTGGATATCGACCTTTCAAGATGTTCCTGTCAGGCCTCTAGCAGCTGCGTTTTGTACTAGCTGCAATTTGTGGGTCAAGGACTAGGGCAGACCCGCATAGAGTGAGTTACAGAAGTCAAGCCTGGAGGTGACCATTGTATGGATCACAATGGCTGGATGCTCCATCAACAGATAGAGCGCTAGTAGCCTCGCCTGGTATAGGTGGAAAAATGTCAGATGGACTACTCTGCTGACCTGCACCTCCATTGAGAAGGATGCGTCAAAAATCACCCCTAGATTTCTGGCCAAGCTCTGTGGGCTCTGGCTTATTTACTTAATGATGTGTTTAATGATTTTACCATATTATTGTTTTTATACAGTTAAATTTGTTTGCTACCAACTGTGGAACCTGAATGTGTTGGATAAATAAAGAAATAAGTAAGAGTTTTTATAGCTATTTTGCATCTGTTTATAGCATATGGATTATCAGAGGGACTGCTTTCAGTTGTAGCCAGTCTGCTACAACCAGGGAGTCAGGAATAATCCACCCCCCCCCTGCACAGTACACATAACTATACACATGTTATTTCTTCTCACATGTTATTTCTTGTCCTACATCTTGCAGATCACCCCAGAAATAAGTAGTGTGTTATTAAGCACAGAAATATCTGTTGTTCATAATGCAAGTTGCTAATTATTTCAACATGGTGCAAGAAAAGTACAGTTTGCAAAATGTCTGGCTGGGCTGCAGTGTTATTTGCCTTGTTTTCTAAACATTTTCCGGCTGTCTCTCTCAGCAGCAAACCAAATATTAATAAAGAGTAATACACGAGGAAAGGCTATAGGGTAACAGATTTCATTTCTTCTTTGAAGACAAATGGAAATTGTGCATCTTAAGGGCAATGGAAAAAATGTCTTGAAGAAAATAAAACTGTTAGAATGAGTAAAATCCTCATTTCATAGATCTAAAGCACAGTTAAAATGCCCTTTTGTATTGTCCTTTTGAGCCAGAGGCAGAAGAATGATGTGAAGAGTCACATATGAGTGTTTTATATTTTAATATATGTGGCAAGTGCTGGAAAATTAGTATCCTACCATTGTATGTGTTTTAAGAACATTCTGCTATTTTGAGAAAAAAGAACACATTTATACTCAGAAAGGAATTGGGGTTTTTTTTTTGCATAAATGGGCTGAAGAGAATGGGTTTTCCTGAGTTTTAAAACTGATACGTTGTTTACTTCAATGACTCACCTGTTCATCTGAGGATATAATTGATGCACTCAGTTATTTCATGACCAATTAGCAAGCTGGGTCTTTCCAACTTAGTCAACCAGGCTGAAAGTGGTGACAAATACATACAAATAGTTATACCTTTCTAAACCCATTGACTTTGGAACTGAGCTTGTGATTTCAATGGACTTGTAAGGTTCTAACTGATGAGGATTGCATTCCTATGCATTAATATGTTTTCTATACAAGCAAGACCTTTTGCCAGTGTTGTAAAAGGTAAGTGCCCTCTTTCAGGAAGATGAGGCAGACAACAGATTAAAATAAAAGAATTCAGTAGTACTTGGACCAGCACACAAGACAAATAATAGACTGGACTAACAGATATGCAATTACACTACCACATTTACACAAGGGAAAACAAAGAGAAGGAAATTACTAGATTTGGGGAAATGAGAGTCAGTAAGTTTTATAATTATTAATACGGACATGGGGTACACTGGAAAAGAGGCAGAGCAACACGAATGAACCCGCACTTGAGATGGGCTTCTGGTGGGATCCATACCAAGAACAATAATCACCTGAGAGTTAACTGGGGGCCCAAGCAAAGGTATCTTATACCCTTTCCTCAGCCATGCAGTGGTGAGAAGGCACATTGGCTGGGGAGCCTTTAGACAAAAGACGAGCTCTCTGATCACAGTGAAAGGATTAACAAAAGGGGATACCTGAGGGAAATATATGAAGTTTCTGGAAACGAGCTGATATCTAATGTCTGGCTGATGAGAGTAATCTTGGCAGCAAGGGAGTTTTTACGGTAAACAAAGGATTTAGTTTCAGGATGCATAGTTTCTTGGCCACTACATCTTCTTCTTGAGCAGCTAGTGTGTAGACAAGATACTACCTCCCATATTAGCTGAGGAACTGGATGAGGGTTACAATAGGGTTGCCAGGTCCCCCTTGGCCCCACCTGCAGGAGAAGAGGGGGTAGAGTTACCAGCTTCAGGCTAGGAAACTCCTGAAGATTTGGAGATGGAGCCTAGGGAGGACAGGGACCTCAGTGAGGTACAATGCCATTTAATCTACTCTCCAAAGCATCCATTTTCTCCAGGAGAAGTGATCTCTGCTGCCCAAAGTCCACCCTCCAAAGCCACCAGTTTTGCCTAGGGAGCTGATTGTTATTGTCTGGAGATGAGCAGTAATGGCAGAGATGAAGGTCAGCCTACAGGCTGAGGTGGGGGCAGAGTGGTGAGAGTATGAACAGCCCTAACCAACAACTGTTTTCTAGAGCCCTTTGTATTTTTTTTTTTTAGCACAATGGGCTTTATTGCTAGCAGGTACATAAATGCTGGTCCTCATTTAGCTCAGATACCTCTGTTGCAATTTTAATACAATTACTAGGGAGGTCAACTCTATTTACTGCCCACTTAATTGTCTAACCATTAATTATGTACATCTGCTGCCAACATGTTTTTATACAGTACTGTGCATGTGCATATTGGCAACAACATGAGTAAACATGATAGTTAGAACTCAGGCATTTGGGGTCCTGTCAGCTGCACAGAAAGATGCTAAGAATATGCAAGGAAATGTTGGAAAATAATGTATTTGAGGATGACAGTGTCAGCAGACCTGATTACATACCATCTGTTCAAGAACATAGTTCTATTGGAGGCCTTTATTCACAAATTCCAAAGCTCCATGATGAAAACGGAAAGCAAAATCTTGCTGAATGTGACTATGTCATTCAAAATTTGATGCAGAAGGGAGGAAAAGTTTCTGTGTAATTACCAAGCCACCACGAACTGAACTTTTCCACTAAGTGCTATCTTATTTGAATGCCCTTTGTATGAAAAGATGGGTGCTTGCTGAAGACTGATGAGATTTGTTTCCGCTTCTTTTATTTGTGGTGTCTGGTTCTTTAATGCTGATCTATTTAAGAAGGTTCCTGGAGGGTAAATAGGCAAACTTGTGCAAGTGCTTTATTGGAAACTGTCAGCACTTTTCAGAAATGTACCAATATTGTTAAAAATAAGCCTTAAAACACCTTAAAAATAAGTATTAGTTTAACCTTTGAGCATTTAAAAACAAAAAGCAGACGTGGGAGTTTACAAAGCCCATTTGTCTAATGACAGAGTCACAGGAACCTGAGCAAATTTGTGGCAGCTATTCATAAAAGTCTAGCAATAGTTGCCTGACTCATAAAAACAGAGCTAGTCATTTGTGAAACACTGAACTGAGTCTTAACCACTCTGGTTTAAGTGACTGTTTATATGTATACCTACAACACGTAATTATTGCATTGGCCACTTGTCATATCAGATGATTGGTTCCGACACAACCCCAAACCATGGCTTGCAAGACTTACTAAATCCATCATCCCATTTTTGCCTTCATGGATATTTCACCGACTAATAAATGCTTTTTGGCATGCTGTGGTTTGTTGTTACTTCTGAACTGGAAAATTTGCTTCCCACTTGCCCTGCAAACCAGGATTACATATGGGGAGCAGAGTTTAGATTCCTGGTTGCAGACCTAGGGCTTATTAAGAAGAGGTCTAAAGGAGCACCATGAAACATACAACACAACATTTTGGAATAAAAAAACAGGCCACGGCTTTTATTGGTTACAGAACAAGAAGCATTGGTGAAAAATGGGGGTGGATTCCTGAAAATTGAGCAACCTGCCTGCTATTGAATAACCATCACACAGCCTGCCTGCTTGGAAAAAAAACAGGAGTGGTTAATGCTGAATGGTACCATTTGACACCTGGTTCCTAGGCACAGCTTCTGAGCTGGGCTCAGCATCCAATCATAGAATCATAGAATCATAGAATAATAGAATCATAGAGTTGGAAGGGGCCATACAGGCCATCTAGTCCAACCCCCTGCTCAACGCAGGATCAGCCCTAAGCATCCTAAAGCATCCAAGAAAAGTGTGTATCCAACCTTTGCTTGAAGACTTCCAGTGAGGGGGAGCTCACCACCTCCTTAGGCAGCCTATTCCACTGCTGAACTACTCTGACTGTGAAAAACTTTTTCCTGATATCTAGCCTATATCGTTGTACTTGAAGTTTAAACCCATTACTGCGTGTCCTCTCCTCTGCAGCCAGCAGAAACAGCATCTTGCCCTCCTCCAAGTGACAACCTTTCAAATACTTAAAGAGGGCTATCATGTCCCCTCTCAACCTCCTTAAATGGGCTTTATTGCTAGCATCCTGTATGGTAGTCCCCCCAAAGGGGGGCATACCCATCTCCCCCAAAAAGGAACAGACCAAATGTATAAAACTGCTTAGCTGTGACAAATAAGCACACATATTTAAAGATCCAGAAAATTTGGGAGGGTGAGTGGGGATCCACAGAGAAAAACCACATTGATGAAGCTTCCAGCCAAAGCAGGTTAAATGGACTGGGAAGGCTCTACGAAACTTCTGGTCTGCCCCTGGAATGATGCGGCGCTAGTCAGCATGGTCATCCAAGGCTCTCATCTTTGCCTTCCTTTTGGCAAAGGGCATGAAACTTCCTCCAGCCCCCTTTCAGCCTGCATTGCAATCCTGGCATTGCAATCTTGCAATCCTTGAAGATAAGGCTTGACCATGTTTTGCACAAGTAGCACAAGTTATATTTTGCCAGTTTGATTAATGGCAAACAATGATTTGTTAATTGAAAAATGACTAAAGAATGCACATAAGATCAGATCACCTTTGCTGCAACTACCTCCAGGGGCACCTTGCCAGGCCTTCTGGCCTCCAAGAATGAAATGGACCCCGGAACTGTGGACTCTTGTAACTATGTTCAAGCGCATGAGAAAGGAACTGAACTGGCTCAGAATCCACCAGGGTCTAGAAATTATACAGGAGACATGGACAAGTCCAGTGTTGCCAGCTGTGACCAGGAGGGTGGGGGAGAAAAGAGCTGCCTTGGTCCCTTGTTTCTGCTTTTTCCCCCTCATTCTATTTGGCTACATGACAAGGTTATAGATCTATAAGGGAGATATAGAGATATAGGGTAGGGTGACTTTGAGTGAAAAATGAGGAGGGAGAGAAAAATTTAGGAACTCCTCCTCCTTATTGTTCCTCCACTCATGCCCACAATATCCCATGACATATCTCTGGAGATTGTTTACATATGTAACATTTTGTACAAATCTGTGGTGAAATTCAGCATGGGAACAATCAGAAGGTATTTTAAGACATTTGAGTGCCTGACAGTCATGAGCTTAACTGGAATATCCTTAAGGTATAATAATTTCTGGCACCAGTAGGGGGAAAAAAAACCAAACCACATTACACAGGCATATTCTACATTACTGAGACAGTTTTCAAGATTGTTGCTAAAGCTAAGTCCAAAAGAAAAGGGCTTTAAGTGTTCTGCTTGATGGGAGAACATTCATTATGCAAATAGGATAGCCTGGGGGCAGCTGTCTGTTTTCTTGAGCTTTGCTCTTGCCACTTTTTCCTTTTTTTCTTTCTTCGTTCAAAGGATGCAAGTGGATAAAGGAGACTTCCAGACTGAAGTTAGTAATTCATTTAACTATAGTTTTTCAGGATATATTAAGAAGAAAAATAATCCCAGCCATCAAAGGACAAGAAGATATTCATCTAAGAGATAGACCTAAATGAAACATGGATGGGTCACTAGCGAAGAAAACCTAATTAATTTCAGTTAGTTTGCCTTTAAAGCTGTAATGGCTGCAGGACACTCAGATTTGTCATGTGTCATGTATAGTGCATAGTTCCTACCAAGATAAAAAAAATTATAGAGAAAAGCCACTACTTGCAGATATGTTACCAGTGATGGCTCCATACATTCTCCAAATGTATATATGAGATACTTTCCCATGATGTTGTCTGCCACAAATGATCATTGTTGAACTAACAGTGTTTTGCTACATCTTATTCACAAAAGGCACCTAACCCATTGATTAATTTCACAAGCTTTTGGTAGGAGTGGGTGCTTGCCCTTGCAATTTGTTTGTTGCTGTTTCTTACGGACACATGGAAACTGACATTTGAGGCAAGGCTCTTAACTGTTCTAGTTGGTTACTAGGAACCAAAAGGCATGTTGGGCTTTTAGCATGGATCAGGATATTTCCCCTCATAGCCCTTTGTGTCCTTGAATGCTGGGGATCCTTTGTATTGGAACCTGACAGGACTCCCTTCCAGACTACATTCTCTGCATCACTTTCCTATCATGCAGTGCTGCCTGAAGCAGGCTACAATGAGATAAGATTCACCTGAAACTGAAAATCAGCAAAGGTTCCATACACAGATGGAAGCATTTAGGTCAATGGTTCTCAATTTTTGCCAACCCGGGGAATCCATTTTGATTTTTAAAATATTATGGACCTTTCAATGGCACTTAGTATGTACTGGACAGCCCCTTTTGAAGCACTACCCATGGAGGGCTCAATCCCCTTGTGTCTTTAGAACAATACAATGAGTACTATATGAACTTCAAAATCAAGTTTAAGGGAGGAAAAGTTTGTTGTCTGCTCATGGTCTCAGAGCATAGCTGATTCCATACAGCCCCACTTTAAAGATGCTGGCCCATGATCTAATCAATGCCATATCTCGACTGGAAAGGACTTTGTGCCAGAGACAGCAAGATACTTATTTATTGATTAAGTTGCTTTGAGACAGAGACTGGCTGAAGTGGAGTGGGAAGAGGTTTGAAAAACTTGCAGTGCTGCAAAAAAGAAATAAAAAAGCCTAGTATTTCACAAACCCTTAACTAGCAGAACTGCCATTGGCTTTTGTTGTATATAGATGTAGATCTCTCTACATCTCTCTAGCTGTCTGCCAAATCCCTTTGCTTTAGAAAACAGAGTGAACTGAAAACTAGTTACTGTACCAGAAATAACTGATGACTGAATCAGAAGTATACCTCCTTGGCGGCATTAGATTTCCTGTGACTGATCCAGAGGGGTTCTTTTTAGGTTCTGATGGACCAATAGCCTGACAGAATAAGGTGGTCCCATCCCAAATGTTCATATAATGATTATTATTGCTGACATTTCCTTATCCTTATTTGCCACCTTACAGCTTTGCACTGCTGATGAGGCAATTGTTCATACAAAACCTAATAAATGTAAAAAGTGTATGAGATGTGCATGAAAAGACCATTCCATAAGGGAGGCTGTTATAGAAGACTGGCGGCTTGATGATGGGAGAGCAGGTGGCTTTCATCCGTTGAGTGTGAGACTCACTGCCATTTAGTTTCCTCAGGAGAGGCTGGCAATAGCACAAAACATGTTTTGGGAGAAATGTCAATGTAAATTTTGGTCTGCCTTTGCTGGCAGTGAAGCCCACCAGCTGTGGAAGCCCACAGCTCTGTAGGACTCACAGTACACTTTTCTTCACAACACAAAAAGAGAACAAACTGCAGAGTTTTAAGTTATGAAGCAAACAACGAGCTTGTTTGAGATGGAATGTGAAATATGCAGCCCTTATGGACTGAGGAGTGGACTGAGATGTGAATACTGAGCCTGCCAGGAGGTGAATTCTGTGGTTTTGGTCAAGAAATGATACAAATGGCTGATCATAAAGATGTCTGTGTTCACTGATGAAATGATGGTTCAGCATGAACCCGCTGGTAATTTGTGCTCTTGTTGAACACAGAGTGCACTATAAGCACAGAGATGCACATTTGGGTGTGCTAAATTGATTATGCAAATCTGCCCGTAGTCCAATTCCAAGGCCAATTTAATTTAATTTGTCTGTACTGTGTTGCACAAATCATCCTTTCTTTAAAGCAGCACAGGAGATTCTTTTTAAAAAATGTTTTCATTGCTCTTTTTAAGATAGATTCCTCTCCTGGCCCAAATATCATAGAAGATAAGAGTTAATGAATTCCTTTTTCTAGTCAGAAGATATGAATTTTGCTAGCCAGAAAAGCACAGTTGCTATAAGGATAAAGCAGAAACAACCTTCCAACAGCTACTGATCCTTATCCTGACCTGTAAAAAAAAATCAGAACTCCTTAATTGTATCAGTACAACTATCATGGTGAGAGGATCCACGTGCCAGTTGGCTGCTACAAGAATTAGAGATTGGGGTGTGGAGTCTCTTCTACAGTGTCTCTAGTGAAATGAAAATGTGAATTGAGGAGCCCTTTCATAGTTTTCTATATACTTGGGATGTTTTTTTGGAGGGGGGACATATTGGGAAATATTCAGTAATAAGAGCACTATCTACATTTTGATGGGATATATCGCAGACAGAGATTTACCTCTCCAGTGTAGTGTAATGGTCAGACTAGGATCTGCGAGACCAAGGTTTGAATCCCACTCAGCTACGGAATCTCGCTTGGTTACCTTATGGCAGTCACACACCGTCAGCCAAACTTAACTTACAGTAAAGTGCTTCAAGCTGAGGTAGTAATCTGTGTGTGGGCTGTACCACTTCAGATAGAAGATTCTTCCATTAAAAAAGGAATGTATAAACAAAGATTCTTGGAAGGAGGGTTCTACTTTATTCTTCTCCATGATAAGTTAATTTTTTTATCTCTAGGAAGTGTTTAGAAGAACAAGAAGAGTTTGGTTCTTTTCGACCCATTATGCACAGGGGGAATAACGCACATTCGGGGTGGAATGGCGGCGACTAAAATCACCGATAACGCATGGAGCCGGCTGCAACCGGCCACAGCTTCGGTGCATGCCGCCGAAAAAGCCGCATTAGCGAAACGCGGAAGAAAGTGCAGCTTTCGGGTGACTGGGGCACAACCAGAAGCAGCGCCGGGATCGCCGCGTTCATAATCGGTTACTCTGGGTTTTGCCGCCATCGTGCCCCGTCCCGTGCATAACCGGTGTGCTTCGCGTCTTCCCCCTCCGCGTTTTCCATGTGACCCGAAATTGCTGTTTCGGCGGCCGTGCATAATATACCAATTTTCTCTACCAGAAGGAGTCTCAAAGTGATTTGCAATTGCCTTCCCTTTTCTCTCCCCACAACAGACACCCTGTAAAGTAGGTGAGGCTGAGAGAGCCCTGATATTTCTGCTCAGTCAGACTGGGGATTATCCCCACTCCATTCTTTGCAGACCCCTTGGAGGTACAGGACTGTAAGGATCAATTGCTTGAATCTGTACTAAGCTTCACATATTCATATCCAGCCTCACTGGAACACCCCCCCCCCCTCCCCAGGTTTACTACTATCAGCATGAATTTTGTAAATCATCATATCTAAGATCCAAAGTTATATATTCAGTTTCTGGATGCTCATTTCTCAAGAGTTTCTGATATATCTCTGATATAATGCAACAATCAAAACCCACTAACTTAAGTGAAAACACTTTTTAAAAGAACTGTTATTTTCTTTGAAATCGTATTTGGTAAAGGCTATGGCTACAGCTGTATATTTAAAAAGCATCAGAGGATCAATTTCAATACCTAGAGAGATATGATATAATTATTGGTAGACTCTTTTATCTCTCTCTCTTTCTCTTTCTCTCTGTGAAAGTGAGTGAGCTCTAATCTTTGCAAGATGGGAATGTTAGGTGGGCAGTTGTTGCAAAAATATAGAAAACCTTTTAAAAATATACTAGACCTATGTGTTTTTATTCCTGCTGTGAAACAAGCACTGGGATAGCTGAGCTTTATTTATTTATAGTTAGTAAGACTGAAGAATACTTTCTGGGTTATAAAACACTATTTAAAGAGATTTAATAGAAACCAGGGCATATTTTTGCCAATTTAAAATGCAGTGGCCCATTTTCACTTTTTATACCTATTGTCTGCCTGTGCAAAACAACTGATCTTAATAGAGTTGTGTCTACAGATAAATTCAGGCACAAAGCCTGAATCCCATTAAGGCAGTATGCAGGGAGCCATGCTGTGGGTCTAGGTGGTGATGCAGCTGACCAATTGGTGCCTGGGCATGCTGGGAAGGGTGGAAGTTCATGGCAGACCTAGAAGCCAGAGGTTTCATTTTGTCCTTCCCTTCTCATATGTTGCTGCTGCTGGGTCTGAGAAATGAAGAGAAATACCATAAAGGCAGGAAATGTGAAGCTAAAATGTTAGGTTCCCATTTCTGTTTCATCTTTGACTGAATAAATAAAGGTGAGTAGAGGGATGGTTGGCATACAAATGTAAAACAAATCAAAGAGGAACATAAAATAGTCACAGCAAAAAGAAGAAGTCCAATTGATTCTGAAAGCATTTTCCATGAACCTTATGTTCATGGGTAATGGTTTGAAATTCAGCCCTCATAGAGAGGGACTAATATCACTTTGGTAATAGGCTGAGAGGCTGTAAACTAGGGGATGGGTGTGTTTGGGAAAGCTTTCATGGGCAAACCAAGGATTCAAATGTTAAAAAACATGAATAATTGCACTGGAATAATGTGAAAATCACTGTTCAGTTTTGCAAGCTTCAACAGGAAGATTACTCACTTATTTACACTGATTCAACTGATACTTTAAAATCCAGCAGGATGTTGAATTAGTTTAGGTCAAGGGTGTTCATTCATTTTCAGCTTGCAGGAACCTTTGGCATTTTGGAACAGGCTGGTGGGTGCAACTGTAAAATGGTTGCCACAGGACGGGAGTCAACCCAAAAAAACTGCTGCAACAAGAGGTAGAGCCAACTCCAAAACATCAGCTACAAAATATTAGGAAATACCCCCACACGTTCAAATTAAGCAAGCTCAGATGAGTAACTTATAGCACATGAATAATTAATAAAGTGGAAAAAGTTGGAAGCTACAGTATTTGGATTGTTCACAGATTTAGGAAAAGAATTCATAACATAAAAATAGATGGGTAAAAGACCTATTAATAAGTCGTTCAGAAGATCTTTGGAGTAAATTACCTAAAGATATAAAATAATGTCTATCATGTGGGATAAGAGAAAATACATTAAAAATGATGTAGAGGTAGTACTATCTGATATAAATAACTAAGGTATCATCTATGGTTTCCAATAAGTGTTGGCAATTTAATAGCAGAACAGAAACTATACTACATATTTGGTGGTAGTGTCCAAGTATATAAATTCTGGATGTATATATATGTAATAATTAATTCAATGTTAGGGCTCAGAATACCTTTGCTATCCCAGCATAGTGTTTTTAAGCATTTTTTCTGATGACAAAATACTGATTTCTGATAACAGCTAAGGAACTACTTGAAGAAACCTGGAAAGAGGAAACCTTACTGGAGTTAGATGTATGGTCTTGCAATGTATGATATAGTTTTTGATGGACAAAATCTCTCTGTATAGGAGAATGCATGAAGAGAAAAACAGGGTGTGATGGACAGTACTAAAATATTAAGAAACAGCAAGAAGTAAGTGAAAGGTTAAAATCTTCACAAAGGGCTGCTCAAAGGCCATCCTCATCTGAAAAAGAATTTATATCAGAGCTGTGTGCTGGAGAGAATTCATTCTATTTGATATACTGACAGAGTCTGTTTTCACTTATCTGAACATCATCTTGAAGAAGAAATTTTAGTTAAAGTAAAGACCTTTGCTGAAATCTGACTTATACAGTGTCTGGAGAACTGGGACAGATATTTTGGTAGAGGAAATGTGGTTAGTAAGTTGATACTCCCAATTCAGGCCAAATGGAGAAGTGAGAATTCTTCTAAGGAGAGGAGAATATTCTCAAAGCTTGTCACAAAACTTTCAAACAGTAAAATAATTGATTTGCTCAATCTCCAACTACCCCTTTCCTCTTTATAAAATAAAACCTTTTGTTTCTTGGTTGTTAACAAAGCCCCTGTGCCATTTTGACAAAGGTTTAAAGAAAACTGGGCTCTTACAAATTCCCAAAAAGTTCCAGTGCTGAGTAAATTCAAGAGCCTCTCAATGACTAATTCCTGTCAGTGACTAATTTACTGTCACAAGAAATCCAAGCCTTAAGATGTGCAGCAAGTAATAACTATGAGTGTGTATTTGGCTATATCAGAGCTGGAAAAATCCTCAAAACATTTTATCAGCCAGGAATGACATATACAGCAAGGATAGCTTGAAAAGACACAGGGAACATACAATTCTAGTGCCTGTGAAAAGAGAATACTGAACATTCCTGAGGCAGCTCAATAGGTGTATTGTTAAGAGAGTAGCATAAGTTAGACCTTGAATCCCTGCCAGGAAGCAAAAGGACATATTTTGTATAGAATGCTTTTTGCTGACATTGCAGTAACTGTCTTACAACTGTGCTCTAGTGATATTTCCATAAATGAAGTTCACAAAGAGAATTGTTTAGAACAATCATTGTCAAAATAAATGAGGGGCAAAATATATATTTGGATTCTGTTGCTCCATAACTTTTTAGTAACTATTTCTCTACTGGGTTCTTTCCCTGTGCAGTTTCTGTTCCCTCATCCTTCCTTTTAGGACTTCTTGCTCCTCCTCTCTTCCTTGAGCCTAGTAGAGGTTCACATTTCACCACACATACTGAATCACCATCGGAACTTGCTAATGTACTATGTCATGTATGGTGTTTGGATTTAAAGGTGAGAATTCATTTGCTTCTCTTGTTGGATTTAAAGATGAGACTTCACTTGTTTCCTCGGCATGGTAAGGAAGATCTGATGAGCCCCACAGCATTAAGAATGTAGCACTTGTAATGTGATCTGTGCTCCCTCCTCCCACTCCTATATTGGATTTCTGATGGGCTAGCGGGTTAGTGACTGTCATGATTTTAACTGTTTTATTAGTCAGTTTTTAGGAATCTGTATTAATGTATGTCCGGATGAGTTTTAATGGGGTTTTAATGGGGTTTTAACAGACTGTTGTAACCCGTCATGAGCCTATTATGAGAGTGGTGGTCAATAAGTCAAATAAATAAATTAATAAATAAACAAACAAACAAATAAATATTATTCAGATGAGAAATACCAATGTACAGATAGAGACATACCATAAATGTTGTTTGCAGTCATTCTTCTATTGTTCAACTGTTGCAGAGGGAATCAGGGAAGAAATGCATTCAAAAAGCAAGAAGTCTCCTGGTGAGCCAATCAGGATACTGGAAGAAATAATTTGAAAATCATCGGGATGTTCCTATACTTTGCTAAATATACATCTCCTCTGATGCCCCCTTCAGAACACCCTTTATATTCTGCACAGTTATGCACACTGCAGATCTTAAATGTCCCAACACTTTTCACTCAACTTGGGTAGCCCCCTTTGGGAAAAAATATAATCTTTTTTATTTATAATTATTCCAGTTTATTCTATAGATATTGCCTTCATATCTATGATGTACAAACATAAACCAAAATGGGTTCAGGATAAACACTTTTTTTTTCTTTTTCAATAAGGGCAAAGGGAGGTTGTGGGCCTGTGGACATCATGCCGCCCCATGCTCTCAATGCCTCTAGTTAGGATGGGGAAGTAGGTTGGGAGATCATCCGCCATGTTATGGGTTTTTAAGTCTTTTAATGGGGGTGTTTAATGGGGTTTTAAGACCATGTTACCTGCCATGAGCCCATTGGGGAGTGGCGGGATACAAATGAAATGAAATGAAATGAAATGAAATGAAATGAAATGAAATGAAATGAATGAATGAATGAATGAATGAATAAATAAATAAATAAATAAATAACCCATTTTCAATGTTGTTTTCTTCCTCAGTGATTTTTATCATATAAATAGTCCCTAAGGCTCAGTGTTTCATGCAGGTTTCTTTACTGCTCTATGGTTTTCATAGGGAGGGACTTCAGTGGAGTATAATGTTATGGAGTCTACCCTCCAAAACAACCATTTTCTCCAGGGAAACTAATGGCTTTAGTCAGAAAACAATCTATAATTCTAGGGGATCCCACTAGGGACTGGCAATCCAAGATAAAATGAAGTAACTAATACATTCCAGGAAAGAAATGCATATGTATATGGTAATCAGTTGATACGAAGAAGGAAACTGAATCTCAGTCTCAGTTTCACCATTTGATTAAGCACCTCCAATAGATCATTACTATGTTCTCTTTTGGTTGGTTAAATTCCTTTAATCCCAACTTTTGCAGTGGAGGGCAACTTTGAACTTGCACCAGTGTGGTGCAGTGGTTAAGAGCTGTGGACTCTAATCCAGAGAGCCAGGTTTGATTTCCCACTCTTCTTCACGCAGCCATCTTAGTGACCTTGGGCCAGTCACGGTTCTCTTAGGGTTCTTCTTGCAGAGCAATACTGTTAGAGTTCTCATATCCCCATTTAATTCACAACAGGGTATCTGCTAAGAGGAAGGGAAAGGTTTTTGTAAGCCAGTTTGGGATTCCTTTGGTTAGTGAAAAGTGGTGTCTAGGCTCCTTTCCTCTTCATAAAGTATGATTGGCTCCAGGAAGAGAGTCCTAAGTACAGAAAAATCCATAAAATATGTTACCCTGAATTGTAGCTCAGAAGTGAGACTTTGGAGGATAGGATACAGACCCTGTCAATTTGTGCCAGGGCTTTGAAACTAGAGGAACAAGGTATGCTCATCTGTGTCTCTGTCTTGTGTCCTTTCTTAGGTAGGGCAATGTAGAAATATATCCCCCCAAAGAACTTAAGATCTAGAGAGCAAAACCTGTTCAAAATCCCTTGCCCCAAAGATATCAAATTTGCCTCAACCAGGGCCAGGACCTTTTCAGCCCAAACCATGGCTTGATGGAACAATCACCATGGAAAAATCCGGGCTCTTGGGACCTTGGACAGTTCCACAGGGCCTGTAAGATAGAGCTGTTCTTCCAGGCCTGTGGTTGAGGCTTAAAAAGAGTGTTAGAATCATAGAATAACAGAGTTGGAAGGGACCTCATGGATCATCTAGTCCAATCCCCCGCAAAATGCAGGACACTCAAAACCCTATCACTTATCTACTGTAACCTGCCACCCCCCTGAAATCAGCCTCTCCATCAAATGGCTATCCAGACTCTGTTAAAAAATTTCCAAAGATGGAGAACCCGCCACCTCCTGAGCAAATCTATTCCACTGAGAAACTGCTCTAACTGTCAGGAACTTTCCCCAGATGTTTAAACAGAATTTCTTTTGAATTAATTTCATCACAATATTTCTAGTCCGTCCCTCTGGGGCAAGAGAGAACAACTCTGCTCCATCCTCTATATCAGAGGTCCCCAACCTTTTAATCACCATGGACTGGTCAATGCTTGACAATTTTATTGAGGCCCGGGGGGGAGGTAGTCTTTTGTCAAGGAACGTCACCGCCGCCTGAGCCCCTGCTCCGTTTGCTTTCCTGCTGGTGCCCCTGACTTCCCGCCGCCTGCTGGGGGGCTCTGCCAGCTGCAGCTGCGCAGTGCCACGCCGAGGGGGAGCCCCAACCATGGCGGACGCTGGAGAGCACCAAAGGTGAGCCAGCGGCAGAGTGGCAGGGAAGCCCCCAAGACAGCAGCCGGGGAGGAGGACGAGGAGGAGCTGCGGCCCAGTACCGACCAATCCACGGCCCAGTACCGGTCTCCGGACCGGGGATTGGATACCACTGCTCTATATGGCTACCTTTTAAATACATGAAGATGGTTATCAGATCCCCTCCAGTCATCTCCTCCCCAGGCTAAACAGACCAAGCTCCCCCAACCTTTTCTTATATGTCTTGGTCTCCAAACACCTCACACTCCAGTTTCTCTACATCCCTCTTCAACTGTGCTGTTGAAAACTGAACACAGTACTACAAGTGAGGCTGAACCAAAGCAGAGTAAAGCGGCACCATAACCTCCTGTGATCTGGACATGATACTCCATTTGATACAGCCCAAAGTCCTATTTGCCTTTTTAGACACTGAGTCACACTATTGACTCATGTTCAATGTATGGTCTACTAAGACACCTCGATACTTTTTGCACATACTACTGCCAAGACAAATGTCCCCCATCCTATATTGGTTTTTTCCTACCTAAATGCAGAACTTTACATTTGTCCCTATTGAATTTCATTTTATTCAGTTTAGCCCACTTCTTGAACCTATCAGGATCATCCTGTATGCTGATTCTGTCTTCTGTTGTGTTTGCTACCCCTCCCAGTTTAGTATCATCTGCAAATTTAATAAGTACCTCCTCTAATATCTCATCTAAATAATTTATGAATATGTTGAACAACACAGGCCCCAGGACAGGTCCCAGGGGCTCTCCACTTGTCACTCTTCTCCAAGAGGATGCTGAACCATTAACAGGCACACAGTGTTGAAATCCTGGTATTGCTGATCAAAACACCAGTCAAATCTGAGCCTGAATATTTGATCTATATCAACCTTCTCGCTACAAGGACAGCAGAAGTGACAACTATTTTAAAGGATCTGTTATGTTTTTAACACAAATAATTATAATATTGTTCTATTGTTTTAAAAATATTTTGTCTGCTCTGAGCCCTAGGGGAAAAGTGGGCTATAAACAACAGATATTATTATTATTATTATTATTATTATTATTATTATTATTATTATTATTAGTAGTAGTAGTAGTAGTAGTAGTAGTAGTAGTAGTAGTAGTAGTAGTAATAAGTAGCAAAACACTCCTCATGTTCTTTTGTAGTATTTTGCATTAAATGTACGTATTTATAGATCATTGCCAAAATTTGCAAATGACACCAAATTAGGTGGGTTAGTGAACACTCCGGAAGATAGAGATAAAATACAATCAGATTGGCTACATTTGGAAAATGGACAGATCTGATGAGATTTTATAAAGATAAATGTAAGGTTTATAATTGGGTATTAAAAATGTTATGCACATATTCTGGGTAGGGGGTTATCTTCTGGGTAGTGTCATCTGTGGACAGGAGCTTAAGAGTTTTGGTGTTCATGCGATGTGGCAGCAAAGAAGGCAAATTGATCTTAGGGTATATCAACAAAAGTATATCATCTAGGACACAAGACATTATATACTGCAGTGGTCAGATCCCACTTGGAATATTTTGTCCTGTTCCAGAGACCTTTTTATAGGAGAAGGACATTGAAGCTTTAGAGCAGCAGCAGAGGAGAAGAACAAGGATGATTAGGGGCTGGGAGGCTAAGCCTTATGAAGAAAGGCTGTGTGAACTGGGAATGTTCAGCCTGGAGGAGAAGAGGTTAAGGGGGGGATATGATTTTGTAAGCATTTGAAGGGCTCTCAATTGGAGAAGAGGGTGCTATTTCAGTTGGCAGTGGATGACAGGACTTGAACCAATGGGTTTACATTATGGGTGGGGAGATACTAATGGGATATCAGGAATACCTGCTCAACAATTAGGGCAATTCGGTGGTGGAAAAGGTTGCCAGGGATGTTGTGGGTTCTCCATCTTTGGAGGTGTTTAAGTGGAGACTGGACAACTATTTGCCAGGGATTCTTCAGGGCATCTTGCATGGTTTAGACTGGAAAGTGTTCAGGTCCCTTGTCACCTTTTTGTTTCTATAATTCTGAGTTAAAGAAATCATCTTGCTGATGGCATCTGTGAATAAGGAAGCATTCCAGACCAGTAAGGGAAGGAGTTCCTTGCTCTCAGGAGGGGAGATGAAGGGTTATTATTTACTGGGCTATTTAGTTAGTAGAGCAGAATCTGATCATAGAAGCTTGATACTTAGTGCATTAAATAAATCTCTCAAGATGTATATTGCAAAAAACCCACACATTATAAACACCAGATTACTTGGTTGTGAGGCTTGGCATGCCAGGTTGAGCCCCAAGTAGGAGGGTAGAATGTGATGACCAAAGGATGCTAGTAGCCAAGTGGGTTGTTGACAAGGCTCTAGCCTCCAAACATTTGATAATGCTGGGATCTCCATTCATGGGACTCAGCATCTTGTGTAGCTTGGCCCATCAAGTAGAAAGGGGGATTTCAGAGTACATCCAGACATTATATGCCACTTCAGACCACTATAATCAGTAGCAATAGTTTTGCCTTTCAGTTTGTCACTGTTTTATTATAAATCTCACTATACTGAGAATGTACAAAATACTTCCATAGCCTGCAGTACTTATGTTCAAAGACCTCATATGAATCTCTGACCATTGATTGTTCTTTGACAATAAAAGCTTATTTGGAACAAGGAAGTTACTGTGCACCTTACAATGGTAAGCCTGTTCATAACATAAGAATGCACCAACATCTGCCAAAAAGCAGTGGGAGAAAATCAATTCTATTCTTGGTTTTCAGGGAACAAAAGGTGTGACAAAGCAGATCCAGGTGAAATCGCTGTGCTATAGAGGAGTGAAAACACAGCAAGACTGAGACTGTGAGAGATTACAATGAAGACAAACAAAACAGTGATTATTAATGTACTAGCATGCAGTATTAACACAAATGCCCTGTATAAAATATTTGCATCCTGTCTCATCTTCACAAACTCAAATTGGTTAAAACACAGCAAAAGCTGAAAGGCCACAACATCATGAACTTCCAGCAACAAGTTTAAAACCATTCATTCATAGCATTGCCATAAGTGGGAAACTACTTGAGGGCACTTAACATGCAATACACAGAGAATTACAATACAAAGTTAAAACCCAGTGCACGTACTTTTAAAACTATGCCAAAGACAGGTTTGTTTGTTTTTTAACATAGCCATATGCTATTTGGATGCTATATGCTGGAACAAACAGTTTTGTATTCATTCCTGCAGGTGAGCAGGGTTTTGAAATAAAGTGTCTGTCACTTAACCCTCTGAAGCTGTCTCTAAACTGGAAGTGGAAACTAGGGATTCTGAAAACTTAATTGGCACACATACCTTCTGCCTCAATCAAATTAATCCATGAGCCCAAGCTTGGTTGGCTTGGTTTATCTTAACTGTCTGTGTATGACTCAAGTACCATGCCTTGAAGACACTTTTGTACTTGAGCAGTAGCTAAACTTGATTTTTCTTCATGAGCATGGAAGGTTGGGTCTAGGGACAATAGCCTTCAGGTGGGACCTGGGGGTCCCCTGGAATTGCAACTCATCTGCAGAATACAGAGATTGGTATCCCTGGAGAAAATGGATGCTTTGGAGGATGGAATCTATGGCACTATCCCACTAAGGTCTCCAGGAGTTTCCCAGCCTAGATCTGGCCACCCTACCCTTCCATGCCCCATTGATACCAAGGGGGGACCTGGAAACTGTATTCTGGTAAGATAATTAAGGGACACTGTGGAGGTATGTGGAGAATGCTACTTCTGTGGGATTGTGTGAAAATAATCACGTGCAAACTGATTGTTCATCTGATAGAGACAGGTAAACATCAAATGATCTTTGTTGTGATCTACCTGATCGGCTCACCCATAGACCAGCAGAGGAAGCAGAGCAAGACTAAGATATTGGTTCCATGTAATGTTGCCTGGTAGAGGAAAGTAGAGGAGTTTTATTTATTTATTTAATTTATTTATTTTTGTATTTATATACTGCCACATTCCATTCAGACCCTTGGCGGTTCACAAAAAGATAAAAACCAGTATAACTGAATGAAAACCCATTAAAATTAACATTGGCACTAAGCATTAAAAGATGGTGATAAAGAGTTCTAACCCTCCACCCTGTCCTTCTGAGGAATGGGAAGGCAACTGTAAGCCGCTTTGAGCCTTGTTCGGGTAGGGAAAAGCGGCAAATAAGAACCAATTCCTCCTCCTCCTCCTCCTCTTCCTCCTCCTCTCCTCCTCCTCCTCCTCCTCCTCCTCCTCCTCCTTCTTCTTCTTCTTCTGACCTCTGGGAAAGTTCATTCTAGATTTGGGCCCTACTACTCCTTAAATTTGGAACCTATAGAGCCAAGAACTTCATAACAAGGTGATTTAAATCCTTGTTTTCCCAGTCCTAGTTGAACACTTCAACCATAACAGCACAGTTTTTAAAATGCTAGACTTGTATTTTCAATGGCACTTGAATTTATTTTTAATTTTACAATTCTTTAAATGAAACAAGGCATATTTGTATTTTTAAAATGCTAATTATGGGACAGCACTTGGTTTTGCTGTCCATCTGCTTTGGTGATGTCTAAGTTCAGGCTAGCAGCTCTTTCACTGAGAAAGGTTTCATAATCTCATAAATAGCTTACAAATAGCTATCATCATGTGAGATTCCTCCTGGGCCTTTACAAGTAAGCATTGCTCTACAGATGAATGAATGTTAACCAAAAGGAAGAATTAGCTGCTGTGTCTTTCAAGTTGCAAATGAGATGGCTGAAGTTCAAAGTCCCTGATCCTGGCAAGAGCTGTCAAATGACCTGAGCCTCTGATTTACCCCAGGATTAAGGTGACCAGATTGTAACATTGGTAAAGCAGGACACCATTGACGGGGGGGGGGGGGTCTTGATTAAAAATTTGGTCTATATGGAGCAGCAAAAAGTTTCATAGAATGCATAGAATGGGAAAATAGTATTGTAATATATATATTTTTAATTTCAACATAAGTACAATTTGCCAAGTACCCCCAGATGTCCCTCCAAAAGTGGAACAATCTGGTCACCTTACCCAGGATGCATAAACAACTGAGAAATTAATCTCTTGGCTTGTTATTCAGAATCACTGATATTCCATCCAAATACATTTTACAATCAGTCCAGATGAAAGGAATATTCTAGTGTTTCATGATTAAACATAAACATTAACTCAAACAGTATTTAATTGACTCTAATGGATGCTTTAAGGAAAGTTTCTTCTCAGTATGCTTTAAGTAAGTGCCTTCTTTAGGGGTTATTAATCTGAATAAAGATTGTTCAAATAAAAAATTAACCTGATTCATGTAAAGAAATTGTCCCAAATGTGCATTTGAGTGCATGGAAACTCAAATTTTCATTTAAAAATCAATAACCTCGTAAGCTGGAAAATTACAACATATAGCATTATTTCCCCAATAATCAAGACAATCTTTTCATAATAGTCTTTCAGTAGTCTCCCTACTGTACACTCTGCAAAAGGGCCTCATGAGGCAGAGCATTTTCAAAGCAATGTAATTATTATCACAGTTTATATAGCAGAAGAGAAGGCAATAATCTAAAACACCAACAATATCATAAATGTTTGCTAAATTCCCCAACATGTTACACAAATATCAACAAACAAAAACAAAAGTCTTCCCTGCTCCTACCATCTGTAGAATGTCCAGCAGTTTTGGAATTGTATGTAAAAGAAGACAACTAAAATGTAGAAATGAAAATATTCTCTTATAATTATTCTCTTACTCTGTCTCTCTCTGCTTGTCATTTGTTGTTGCTTGTGAATGTTCTCTAGCTATAGCCACTAGCTGTCCTGCTGTGATGTCATAAAATCTTCATAAGAATTCAAATTGCTTGAGAGAGGAAGTGGGCTATGAAATGAAAGGTCAATGGTTTAATAAAAATACTCACACAAAGCGTAAAAACATTAGAGAATTGTGAGTTTTTGACAGTAAGTAGACCAAGATGAAGTAAGGAAAATTTAGAAACATAGTGCTTAATAAGGCTTAACAAAAAGAAATGGAGTAGGCAGAGAGCTGAAAAGCAGGGAATTGCAGAAAAAATGAGTAAAATTGGTAGAGCTAGGGCTGAATTATGACATGATGAAGTCTAAATTCTGTCAACAAGAGATTCCATATGATAAAAGTAAGATGTGGGAGGGCTTCATTATGTGTGTGGAGGTGATTTAATGTTTTTCGGTAAAAAAAAAAGAAAAGGAAAATCTATCTTTATCAAGAGTGAAACAAACTCATAATCGGTATTCCAGGTCTATATGATGAAGACACAGGAAGATCCATGGTTCTTATCCACACTTCTTGAATTTCCAAACTTTAGAATATCTAAATGGCCAACATTTCTAGAAGAGCATTGAGACTTTACATTGCTACCCCTGGTTGGGAAATTCCTGCAGAAATTGGAACTAGGGGCATTGTTTCTAGTTCCAAAATTATGCAGACAGGAACTGTAAGCTTGTTAGCTACCTTTTATCTCTCTCATACTGCATTTTGACTTTTACATTGAAATAGAGTCTAGTGTTCCTTACACATGAGCATTCACTGATGGTTCTTCTGATGGTTCTCTATTGCAGCGGTCCACAACCTTTTCTGTGTTGTGGACTGGTGGGGGTGAGGACGATCCGGGCGCTGCACAAACGTGCGTACGCAGCAGGTCCTTATATTGAAAAAAGAAAGAAAAGAGTGTGAGAGAAGAAAATAGTTCAATAATAGGCTACATTATATATCAATAATACTGTTCTTGTCCAATATTAATCATAACAGATTATATAATATCTGTAACTCATTTGTTAATGAATTTCAAGTAGTAGTTCCAATGGTCTTGAAATTCTTCAGTTGGTCATCTGTTAGCCAAATTAGTTAATTCAGCCAATTTTTCAAAGTTCCCCCATCTTATCTAACCAAACTGACATGGTCAGCAAGCTCTGTTTTTTCCAGCCTTGTGCAACCAACAATCTTGTGGCCCTAGTGGCATGGAAGGACAATTATTTTGGCTGCCTCAAGACTGGGTTTGGTACTATGCTCAATAACATATACTCTAGCTGTAGCATAAATTTACAATCTAACTTTTTTTCAATCATCATATGTATGTTAGTCCAATATTATTTAATCTTTTCACATCTCCACCATGTATGGTAAAATGAACCCACTTTGTCTTTGCATCTCCAACATTTTCCATCATGATTATTTAATATTTTTGAAATCACCTTTGGAGTAATATACCACATACAAAACATTTTATACAAATTTCCCTTCACAGTTTGACATTTTGTTAATTTAACATTTTTGGATGATAACTGTTCCCATTAATTCAAATTTATTTTTTGGTTAAAGTTTTGCATCCACTTAATCATAACATTTCAAATCTATTGGACTATGTCTCGTATTTGACAAATAATCTGTAAATCTGACCTTGCAAATGTGGTTTCTCCTGACTAAATACTGTGGTGGCCATAAAACACAGATGAAAGTGCGCTCGAGGCTGGGGGGGGGAATCCCCACATGGTGCACACTAGCCACTTGGCCAGAATTGGGTGGGGAATGCAGCAGCAGGTAAAAGGGAGCCACGACATGCATGCTGCCTCTTTCTGCTAGCTACGTTGACTTCCACAATTTTTTCTTCCAGCCTGTTCCTTTTGGTTGCCTCTTTTTCTTGCTAGATAAGTATTGGGGAGTTGGGGTCTGGTGGCCGGTGTCTGTGGAGGCAACGCAGAGGGGATAGTTGGATGGGAGGGAGGCGACAGCATGCTGAGAGCAGGTACCCAGCTTGGGTGCAAGGAGGGCATAATGGTTTCACAGAGGTAAAGAGGCATGCTTGCTTGCGAAGGAGATTTGTTGATGTACGATTGCCAATCCCTCAGAACTGCAACACAGAAAGCTAGAGAGCCCTGCCCCAGCTCTGAACAGTGGAGCCATTCTGCTCACAAGGCCGCCTGCCTGTGGGACTGTCTGAGTCTGGATGAGAGGCAGGCACCCCAGCAAGCAGTCCATCCAATCTTGCTGAGCAGATCCGGTCTGCAGGGCCAGGCAGGCTGTGCCCATGTTGCCGCAGCCCAGGGACTCCAGGGGCATGGCAAGTGGCATCTCAACAAGCACTGACACCCTGGGCAGGGTTTTTGTGTTCTCAGGAGGTGGGTTCAGGGGGAGGTAGTCTGGGAGGTGGCGAGGATAAAAGAGAGACAGACAGGTAGTAAGGGGGCAGATGCTAGGAGGAGAAAGGAGAGTGGAAGATGGACAGGAGGAAGAGACAGCAAACTATAGAAGAGATGGAGAAGGGGAGAATGGATGAAGAAAGGAAGATTAAAGTCGAGGCAAGAGAGGGCTAGAGGCATACCTTAGCAGCTTGAAGCCCAGGCTTCTGCCCTGGAGCTCGAGCCCACCCATATACTAGAGAAGGCGGAGGAAGGCGAGGACTGAGACAGGGACACCCCCCTCCCCACCACGCATTTGGAGCCCTCCATAAGGGGGATGTGGTCCTCAGCAATTGGATCAGGCACTAGGGGGAGCCCTAGTCACCGGGGCATTGACAAAGAAAAACATTTAGCCAACAATTAGTTGTCTGACTTTTTAGTATATTTTACACAGTACAATTTCTTCTTTTTATGAGTTTTCTACACTGTGTATTCCTACTTCTTCTGTTATCCCATCTGTAGGTTGGCAATCCTCATACTAAGTGAAATTAGTTCTCTATAAGGGCCATGGATGGCTGAATAGATCATTTGTGAAACACTCCATGAATTCCACAATGCTGTTCAACAACCCACATTCATGAAATAACCTTGAGAGTTATTTGAGCGTGAACTTTTTAAAATAAAAATTTAAATTATAATACCTTGCTGATCAATCAATTTGCTTATTCTTTATTTATTTGATTGACTGACAAGCAATGAGTAATAACAAGTCTGTGGTATAAAATTTAGGGCTATTATTGAACAGTGCGCACACCCAAATAGTGCCAATTGCTCTGTATAGTGTTTGAGTACACAAACACAAATGACAAAACAGCTTGAGTTCCTTGCAAACAAGTTGAACAGCCCATCAAAAATCTGCTCTCTGCTTGGAACTGTTGAACAAAATATGAGCCAAGCTGGAAAATGATCAGTTAGTGATTAATATAGACTGATGCCTGAAACCCATTTACCAGTAATTGCAACCCATTGACCGTAGTAAATTTACTGAGCAAAAAAAGTAAACTAATAGCATTCTGCATACAATTTGTATGTTACTCAGTTGGTTTTGTTGGAATAATGCATTCTTTAAGATAAATTTATAGGTACCTACTTTGAGACTTCCAGAAAATGTGGGCTAGAGTATCCATTACTTTTGCATTATAGGCACAGTATTTTAGTGGCCTACTGCTGGGTCTCAAGCAGCTGTCTTAAAATTGTTACTTTTTCAAAGGCTTTTAGCAGGAGGTTCTTTGTTTGTGCCTGTCATCAAGTAGACTTCATTTTGTGAAATAATATGGATTGCTAGATGGATGTTGATGTGGTAGGGAGAAAGAAAAATATTACAGCATCCTTGGGAGGTAGTATATCAGATTGGAGTTATTTTGTTACAAGAAATCAACAATAATAATTTGTGAATAATTAATTCCACAATGCAAAGGCATTCACATTATTGGTGTAAACGCAATTTCTTCTTCATGCTTGCCATATAATAATAAAGTAATGACAACTGTCTCTTATGAACCCAAAACATAATGGCAGACAAAAGCACAGGCCACTACTAAAATAGTGTGGGCAATACTAATTTATGGCATGACAAGGAGTTGCTTGATGCAAAGCTATTTTCATTTTTTGATGGATAGATTAGTGGAAGGGTGGTGGGAAGCATTTACAGAACCCTGCCCATCTCTAGTGATTTTGTTCCTTGGAAACAGCATTTATGAGAACTTTAAATAATTTCTCCTACCCTCCCTTCAGGTAATTTCCGAATATAAAAGGAACAAATGAGAGCCAGGCCCACGAATAATGCCACAGAGCAAAGCAAGAATAAAATGTTTGCATCTGGCTTATGTACAAGTGACGAGCTGACTCGTTTCCCTCTGAGAGTCATCCCAAGAGGACTCAGGATATTTCACAAACTCCTAATGGATCAGTTTATCCTTTAAACGTGAATTTGAAGATTAGTTAATTCTTTGCTATTGAAATTTACATAGAACACTTATCCCATCAGGAGGCACCTCTTTAATCACATTAAACACCTGCTAAATCTTGTTGTTGATCTATTTCTCTGTATTCAGGGTGGTGACAAGTTGACTTAAACCTCTGATAAATATTAAAGAGAAACTTTTGCTCTTTTACTCCCTTTCAAATTATTCCTTTGTCAAGAGGCTGAAGATGAACAATGCAATTTCCTCTAGGCAATCTGAAGCTTCTAATTTTCATGTCATGCACTAATATAGCCTAGACACTGGAAAAGTTAGGTAGCTTATTTTTTTAATACATAAATGAACTACCATTCCCCCCACCCCAGCCATTTTCACCAGTAGGCTATCACCTGTGTTTATGTCTATGTAGGACAGGTCACTTGCTTCTGTTAACTGAAAATAGTTTTCTTTAGTTCTTTCTCATACTGTCACCATCAGCTATGCATACTAGCCTTTTATGGAACTTGAGTCATAAGAAAATGGTTAGTGCTTTTCACTGAATAGGTAGAAAAGGAGAATGGAACCCTGAATGCTATTCCCACTCCACACATTACTTTCAAGAACAGGATAGAACCTTGACACATGTACAAATGTACATGTAGGACTTTTTCAGAGTGTTAAGAAACACTGAATGAGTGGAATATTCATTTATGTGCAGAGACCCCTGTAGGCATTATATGCATTGTAATTACATGTAGACATTATCACTGTGTTTATGAAGGCTTTCTTTTTCTAGGCCTAAAAAGACACATGGAAATTGGGATGGCGGGGGGAATGATTTCTAGTGTCCCCCTTCATGCACTCATAAAACATGTGAAAAGCCTCTACTTTTCACATCCACTTGGACAATTTAGGGAAATATGAATACTGTCTCTTTAAGGCTGGTCACAAGCTGTGCTTGTTCAAGACAGTACACTGCAGCAGCCTTCTCTGAAACATCCCAGTTCAATTTTTAAGAATGTTAGAGCCATGCTTAATGCACTGCTTCTGAGACATGAACTCATTCAGCTGCCTCCTACAAGCCTGGTCCTGATGGCTGTGAGCACGCTGCTTCTGCCCCCTGCCTGATCGTCTGCAGAGTGCAGCTGTCCTGAAGAAGTGCTTGCTTTCCAAATGTCAGTGATCACAGTGAGGGCAGAGTTTGGAAGGCCAATTCCTTTGTGTGATTGCACCCTCTTGATGAGTAGGCAATTGCATGGATGCAGGGGCAGAGCAATGGTGCCTGCTTTCCGTCACTGTGAATTCATGGGCCATGGGGGTGTCATCTGTACCAGCCCTCTGAGGCAGACCACTAGTCTATCAAGGTACAGCTTAGCTATTCTGAGTGGGATCACCTTTCCAGGGTTGCTGGTAGAGGCCTTCCACAATACCTGCTACCTGTTCCTTTTAACTGGGCATGCTAGTCCTTCAGCATGCAATCCAGATGCTCTGCCACTGAGCCCAGCCCCTCCCCAGTAGGGAGCGTTTAAAAAAATGCTGCCAACCCAATCAGTTGTGCTTTCACAGAGCCTCCAATTGGCTCCCATCCACACCAAACATTAAGTATATGCAAGTCCACAGTTCAGTGTGTATTTGTCACTAAGGCCTTGGCTATGAGAGCTCACAGGGAAAACATACACAATTTGAAGAGCAATTAGTGGATTATAGATCAAGTTCATTTTCTTGGAATGCGGTTAGCTTACTTGGAAATGACAAATGGTTTCATTTGGAAACACCTATTTGCCAGGCAGGTATAATCCTGTACTAGGGAGAAATGCTAGCAAGCGTGTTAAAGACACAGAGACGCATTGACCCAGGAGTTTATAAACACACTTTGCTAGATGTTTTAAGAGTCTTAGCATAATGCATCGTGTTATTAGCGATTATTAGCGAGGACTAAAAGTCACGGAAGCCTTATTGGGTTACCTGCTGGGACTGGAGGCACCAGAAAGCCGTCAAAGAGTGAATTGTTAAAGGTAAGATTTCTCCTTTGCCCCCCCATCTCTTTGCTTGAAAGCAGGCCGCACAGTATTCTATAATAAATATCATTTCATTCTCTGCGTTCCAAGGAATGGAATAGACAAGAAGAGGTTATGCATGCAGTGTTAAGATGCGAAGCAGGAAGTGTGTATCAGGCTCAGCAAAGGAGGGGGTTGCATCCAAATCATTTTGAACTTTAAATATACCCAATGCATCCATAGTAAGAGCCTAGTAGCAAAGACTGCCCATGGAAGTTTAAGGAAAATAGGAGAAGACAGATGCTTTCACTCCAACAAATTCTGTTGGCCTACTAGAAATCAAGCATTTCAGCAAGAATGCTGGTAAATATTTGTGTCGGTTTCAACATTTTCATAATGGAGTATTTATTTGTCTGACTGAGAGACTGCTTTCTTCCTTAGTGGATTTCCATGTCTTTAAAAAACCCCACAACAGATCTCCTGAGGAGTTAGGCAGGATGGGGGAAAAAAGGAATAGGATTTACAAGCGGGAAGCTTGTGAGTAACTTGCTGCTATCATAACTTGGGAGTAACTTGCTGCCTGGGCTAGCCATTTATTTTTAGAACAGTGCCAGGCTGGAAGCCTGTGAAGAACCACAGTAAACAATCTGGAAATCCACCCTATCCTTCAAAATATCTCTGTCCACAGTTCATTACACTGAGGACTTGAATCAGGTTGGTTTCTTCCTTCTTTAAGTGACACTTAGCTGCTGTCAATATCCATAAAATATTTATGGTTTGTCAGGGTAATACATTTTTTCTTTTAGTTGATTTTCTTGAAACATTCCTTGAGTAGATAGCAATGATGTCCTAAACAGGTGTATCTGGAAGTAACATGTTGTTCACTGAGGATTACTTGCAGAAAACTGACTTTAGGATTGCAACCTCTGTATGTTGGCAGCCCCATTTTCATCATCTATACAGGAGCAAGTCACTTAACAATGAGAGTGATCACCATCTAGGCTCCATTGTGCCCCAGATGCTTTGGGGCATGGCAGTCCTGGTTGCTGGTTCTGCTTGGCTTTTTTACCCTCCCTCTCCAAGTTGCAAAAAGTACAATGTTTGTAGGGACACGGACCACTTCAACTTCTTTCCCATTTTAAATCTGAGAGTGTCCCCACTGGGGATGATGCTTAAGAAGGCCCTGTGCAAATTCAGACTGATCCACCACCTATTCTACCTCAAAGTATTGTTCATTCCTCAGGCATTTTGTTCAATGCTGTATGCCTCTTTCAACCATGATACAGCCCTGTGGCCCTGGAGCACTTATACCCAAGGGCAGTGTGCAATTGGGCTTCCAGTTGCTACCTGTACACCCCCAGGGACTTTTGCTTGTTGGGCTTTAAGTGATATATGGAAAAGACCACACAGACTCCTTGGTGGCCTGCGTGGCATGGGTAGTCAAGGACTGCACCCAGTCCCCTCATGCCAAGCACTACCTGGAAGAGTTTCTATTCACTGGCTCCACCAGAAGTCCCAAGTGCACTTGTGCTCAGCTTCCTTTGAGCTTGGGCTGCTGTTATCTCAGGATAAGGCCAAAGGCCCTGCCACTGGACTCCATCCATGTCATCACTGATCTGCTAGTTGACAAGCTATATGCCTTGTGATCCCTCATAATTCAGGTTGTCACCAGGAAAAAAAAACAATTGTCAATTTAGCCTACAGAGTGCTGCCTGGGCAGGCCTTCTGTACTCACCTAGCAAGGTCCACCACAGGGGTTTCTTTCCCATATCATCACATCAGAGTTACTTGGAACATGAAGATAGACCTTCAGTTTTACCCTATCTTCCATTCTAAATTTCATGGGGTATATATTTGGCAGTAACCCACAGATCTTTGTGATATTCCGCAGGTACACATGGAAGCCACTGTTTTCTGCCCTGAAGTGCAGACATTTTTAAAACATGAGCTTTGAGAGAGAGATTGAGAGAGAGAGAGAGAGAGAGAGAGAGAGAATGAACGAACCGAATTGGCAAGAATTGCCGCACTCAGAAGGGAGAAGGGGGAAAAAGTTACTAGGTTTGGCCAATTGGAAAAAATAGTGCCCATTCTTCTATTCTTCAGCCTAATTCCCTCTGCAGTGAACTATTGATTATATTGAAAATCAGGGCAGAAAAACATCATATGAGGCATTCCCTGATTTTTTTAAAAACCAAGGATCCAAGTCCTGTGAGGAAGCAATGCATTGTTAGCCAGTCTAGGAGTTGTGGACTCAGAAGAAAAAAGGAAATCACGAGGCACAATGATATAGTAGTCTTCTCTATGTTTATAAGTGAAAAGGTTATAACATAAGGTCTAAATGGTCAAACATATGATCAAACATAAAGAGTCAACCAAAACGGGATCCTAGTTTGAGTGACCTGCTTTCTGTTCTATCTTCATCAGCGGTTGCTCTTCCAATATACTGTCAAGGAGTCTAGGAGTTGTGCCTAGGAGTTGTGGCATAGAAATTTAACAAACAAATAAATAAATTATTCAATTTCTTTTTTAAAAATGGAATTTATAAGATGGCTAAAGTAAGCAATGAAGAAGGAGGGAGAATCTTCTGCTAAGATGGCTACCAGACAGTAAACACAGCTTGAAGGATTACAGCTTCAAAAATCATGCCCAGAATGAAACTGACCAACCATGCCTTCCCTCCCAAAAAACCCTCAGCATTATGAGACTATTTGCATTTTTTCATTGGTATGCAGAGCACACACTCTGCAATTCGAAAGAGAAAAATGAATTTTTAAAAAAGGTGCAGAGTGCAAGCACAGGATTTGAATGAAAAGCATACCGATGCAAATTCAGTGATAATCAGAAGTAAGCTGCACACGCAGAAGGGGCCAAAGATAGAGAACATTTTGTTTAAAGTTTTACAAGAATAAGGCCCCCAAAACATGCAAATAAGTATGGTTTGTTTGAAACCATCACTACTTTGCACTGATGCTTTGACCAGGCATTTGCTTTGGGATTTGGCATTTTCCATTCCTAGAATTACAGCCTGTTGCTCTTCTCCAGATGAAATGGATTAAGATCTTCTAAGACTGTCAAATCCCCAATAGTCAGGGGAAACTGCAAGTTTCAAAATTAACCTCTGTGTAAGATGCTGCCAGAAATATAGGTGGCTAACGATGAGTTTACTCCCATGTCAAACATACATGAAGGTAAAATTAATTTGCACAAATGATTAAATATATGCCCAGAAAATTTGCTTTTCTTTATCTCACTTAAAAATAAACAATCTAGAGGCTAGAAAGCAAACAGTGATGTGAAGTCTTAGTCCTGGTGTATGCTTGCCCTTTGAATCAAGGAGATAATTTTAAAAATCCGGTATCCTTCCAAAAGAACTACATAAGAGAAAAAAAGCAAATGGTAATTTGCTTCTGTAAGTAATATCTCCCATCCATAACTTGGAAACATCAATACGTTGGCAGCCAATGGTCTGTATAAAAATAACTCTTCCAGAATGAGATTAGGAATAAATTATTTTTGCAATCTATAGGTTCATTTCTAATATCTAAATGCAAAAAGAATATTTCTCAGTAAGGTAGTGGCAGGAAATGAAAGAAACTTAGTTCAATTAAATCAAACCACACATTTTCCAAGGGTGTCCTCTGCACTTATTTTTAATGAAGCTTGAGAAAATGTTTTTTATAATGATCTTAGCCACTTAAATTGCCAAAAACTGAAATCTCCAGACTCTGTCTAGAGAACAAAGTACATGACATTGGTATTCTACTCTGACAAATGTACACCAGCCAGAAGCATTCATGTTGTACATGTTGCTCCCATTTTTGTAATATACCTTCACACAGTTGCCAACCTCCAGTTAGGACCTGGAGATCTATTGGAATTATAGTTGTTCTATGATGAGAGCATTTACAAACCCTGGCCTACCTACCTACAAACCCGTGCTCTACCTATAGGAATTTTCAAACCTGGAATTGGCAGCCCTACTCATAGTAGAAGAGAGACTAGATAAAGTGGGAGCCCCCCTCCTTTGACCCTTTTCAATTTTCTGCAAAACCTTCTCGCTCCATCTGATTCAGGGGATTTTTATATGGTTGCCATGTCCTGCACTCTTCTTAGAGCAGCCCTCCCCCCAAGCATTTTGAGCATGGGGGCACCTTCTAACACAGGGTGATGGATGCAACCACAAAATAGTTGCCACTGGATGTGATGCCAATCACCACATGTCAGAAAGTGAAATCATGCTTAATTCAAATAGTAACAACATTTCAGGCAGAAGTTTTGCTTAAAAGGATGCTTTTAAAATGAAAATATTCCTGCAGATACACAAGTTACCTTCGGACATACAATGAAGATTTTTGTCCTGTGGCAGCTGCTACCAAAGCAATGATTTTAATCTGCATAGCCATTATTCCTGTAGAATTTTTGTCTAAATAACTGAGGATTCCCATGCTGTCAGTGGTGTAGTGATGTCACTTTCAGTGCGCAACAGAAGTGACATTGTCACCAACAATGGCAGCCTAGGCCTCCCTTCTCTGCTGGTGTACAGCTGATCAATGGTAAAGAGCAGGGCTGGGATGAGGGATCCCTTCCCTCCCACAAGCAGCTGGCTGCCCATTCTCAAAATATTCTTGGTGAGTACCAGGAATGGTGTTGGTGGGCAGCATGGTACCCACAAGTGACATGTTTAGGACCCTTGTCCTACAGCTTTGACTGGTTCCTACCTTCCTTTAGGCACCAGGTCAAAATGCTTCCATGGCTCCCCCGCCCCATTTTAACTGAGACTCCCTTTTTTGCTTTTTTATGGTCCATTTTTTGCCTGAGGACTGTTTTATTGGTATCTTTTTAGTCTACTGTTTAGTCTCATTTTAGTATCAGTCTTTTACGCTGTTTTATATGTCCTAGCTTGTTTGTAATGGCTTGTTTAATTTTGTTATGCTATGTTAGTCGTGAACCACCTCAAGCAGGTCTCTAATGAGAGTGTGTATAAATTTCAAAAGAGAGAAAGAAGGAATTTATAAAGCAAGTAGCTGCATGTAAGACATAAAGTAAACTCATTTACACATGTATATACACATGCCACATAAAGTGAGTTTCCTTTGTATCTGCAAATATAAGCCATTAGGCAAGAGACTAACCTTGTAACTGTCAACTTTCTTGAACTGGGAGCACATAAAAGAATCTGCTTAATTAGCATGGTCTTGACTCCAGCAATTCTTCTGTCTTTTTCTGCCTTTTTCTAATGCTCGTTGCCTTAGGAATGAGGCAGAGGTTCATGCACCTTCGAAAATAGTAAACGGGTGCTACATTTTTATGAAAAGAAAGTGCTTGAAATACTTGTTTGATTAAGGAAGCAGCACAAACATATTTAAAATTCGAATTTATACATTTGATTAGCAAAGAAACAGGAATGCTATTTAAACAGTTTTAGTATGATGACACTACAGAAGATGTCAAATGTCAAGTTTCTGTTTTATTATTATTATTATTATTATTATTATTATTATTATTATTATTATTATTATTATTAATCTGGAGAGTTTGTTCTCCAGAGTCATGTTCAAGGCTAATAATAAGGCTAACACACACAGTGCGTTCAGTAGGAATATTACATAGACAATGCACAAATTCTTCACTTGCAGTTAGAACAAAGGAGAAACCATAAATCTAAATGTGTGAGTTAATGAACACAATTTTAATTAGTGCTGGACGTAGGTTACCACCTCTGGGTTAGGAGACTCCTGGAGATTTGGGAGGGGGGCACTTGGGAAGGTAAGGTATGGGGAGACATGTCTGTAGATTATAATATCATAGAGCCCATCCTCCCAAGCAACCATTTACTATAATCAAAGGCCGAGACTAACCTCGGGCCGCGGCTTGACGCGGCGGCGGCGCTAGGAAGCCGCGTGCTCCTGTCGGGCTTCGCACCCCGAGTCACGTGGCAGGGGCTGAGCGCGGGCCTATATAAGGCCGAGCGCAGGGCTTCTCGGCCTCTTCGCGCCGCAGCCAGCAGGACAGCGTGCTGTCTCGCTGTGCTTGGGAGTAGGCCTTGGGAGGCGCGGCTGAAGAGTAGCGGGCAGAAGCGGCGGCTGATTGCGAACGGGTTTAGGTGCCGCTTGTCCCGCAACAGAACACACAAAAAAAAAAAAAAAAAAACGCGCCTTTTACCTCAAGGGGTTAGGAGCGGCGCGGAGATGCCTGGCCGGCGCGCTTCGGCCAAAAAGGGGGAGGTGGCCCAACGGGCATCAGGGGATTCCCCCAGGCAGTCCCCCCCGCCAGCAGGGAGCCGCTCCAGTCTGAGGGCGGGCTCGGGAAGGCGGGCCAGTGCGTTGCGGGCGCGCGACGCATGGGCTGGGGCAGTGCCTGTTTCAAAGCCCAAGGGCGCGAATAAGCTACAACCGGCCCGGGGTGGGGGCAGTGTGCCATCAAAGGCGGGTACCCCAAAGGGCAGGGCGGCATCTAAAGCTGCGGGCAGCGGGGCCAGGCCCAAGGAGCCTAGTAAACGGCTCGGGCGGCGGGCTCGTAGGGTGTCTGCTTCGCCAGGGGGCACGAGTGGCTCTTATAGCCCTGAGATTGGGGGCGAAGGGCATGAAGCCAGGCGGGGTAGGCTGAGGGAGAGGAGGCCAGCTGGCACAGCTGGCAGCGGGTCCGGGCCCAAGGAGCTTAGAAAGCGGCTCGGGCACCGGGTTCGCAGGGAGTCTCCTTCGCCAACTGAGGGGCCTAGCTCCTCCAGCTCTGATATTGGGGGCAAGGAGCAGGGAGCCAGGCGGGGGAGGCGAGGAACAAGGAAAGCAAAATCTCCTTCTCCGCTCCGGCGGAAGAGGTCGGGAGGTAGCTCAGGTGCGGCTGCGCCTAGAGCTATTCCTCAAGGTAGTCGGGGGAGGAGCAGGTCGAAAAAATTAAGGGGGGTAATAGGCAGTAAGAAAAATAGCCGTCATGGCAGAATTTCTTCATCTTCGCCCTCTTCGGGGCAGTCTAGCTCATCGAAATTGCCTGGGTATTGGGTAGGCTTCTCTAGGGCGGCAGCCCAATTTGCTGCTAGGGATCCTTCTCATTCAGCGGTGTCAGGGCAGAGTTCATCACCATCGCTTAGCCAAGTGGGTAGTTCTGATTCTTTTGTAATTCAGGACGAGTCGGAGCAGAAGGGGACGAGGCGTAGGAAGAAGCAGTCTGAGGCTTCTAAAAAGCGGCGACGTTCTTCCCGAAAAAGTCCGTCGTCTGGTGAGTCGTCCACATGGGACGAAGGGGATGATTCAATTCATGATGGCTGGTTTTGGATTGAAGGTGCTTTTGTACCAGGCCTTCCTCCATGGTTAGCAAATCGGAGAAAAGAAGCTAAGCGGCTTCTTGATGAGGCTGGGATTAGAAAAAGCAAGAGGGAACCGCCCACAGGTTTTAAAACCGGGGAAGCACCACCAGGAGTGCATTTGCCGCCGAGGATTCGCGAACGGGTCCTTGATGGTCACTTTGTAGATTTCTTTGAGCTGGCCGCTGGGTATGCAAAAAAGGAAAAATCGAGCACTCGGGGGGACAAGTTTAAACCCAAGCCTCAGGGTGAGAGGTCGATGCTCAATTGGATTAAGGGCTTTATTGAGTTTCAGGGATTGATTTGCGGGGCGTATCCTGAGAGAGGATGGCACTTGAATCGCTACTTCAAACAAGTGGTCAAGGCATGGGAAACGGCGGGCGAGGAAGCGGCGATTGAATACGATCGTGAGTTCAGAGAACTCGCCTCTCAAAACGCTTCCACCCGTTGGGATCTCAGGTTCCACGACGCGTGGATCGTGGAAGTTGGCCCCAGTGTGAGACAGCGAAGGGAAAGGGGAAAAAACAGCACTTCAGTACCGGTCAAAAAGTTGTCCGGTCTGGTGTGTTGGGATTTTAATAGGGCCAGCTGCAAGCGCAGGAGGTGCAGATTTGATCACCGTTGTGAAGCTTGCGGTGGGGGCCATTCGGGGGCCAATTGCACGTCGGGTTCTGGACAGCCCTTTCGTGGATCCCGGTCCTCTGGAAAGAAGGACGGAGGATCGGGATCTGCAACAAATCCCTCCAACAGCAAAGCAGCATAAATGCAAGGGGTATCTCAGCAGTTTGGCTCCTACGCCCATCAAGCTGGGTCCCCTCCTATGTTGGCTTTACAGTTACCCTGACGTAGCGGCCAGGGATTATTTAGCCAAGGGTTTTATAGAAGGGTTTCGTATACCGTTCACAGGCCTTAGGGAGGCTACTGTGTGTGGTAATCTGAAATCAGCGCAGGAGCTGCCGGAGGTTGTGGCAGCTAAGATCAGCAAGGAATGCTTAGCTGGTCGGGTGGCAGGCCCCTTTGATAGCATGCCTATGAAGAACTTGAGGGTGTCCCCATTAGGGGTGGTGCCGAAAAAGACCCAAGGCCAGTACAGGCTCATCCACCACCTCTCCTATCCGCGGGGCAGTTCTGTAAACGACCATATACCAGAGGACTTGTGCTCAGTGAAGTACACTTCATTTGATGCCGCGGTAACCATGGTGCGGGAGTGCGGACGGAACGCAATGATCGCAAAATGCGATATACAGTCGGCTTTTCGGCTCCTTCCTGTACACCCCGAGGACTTCTGCCTGCTGGGCTTCCGCTTCAAAGAGCTATGGTATGTAGATAAAGCCATGCCTATGGGCTGTTCCATTGCCTGTGCGGCTTTTGAGAAGTTTAGCTCATTTTTGGAGTGGGCGGTGCGAGTTAAAGGGGAGTTTACAAGTATAGTCCATTATTTGGATGATTTTTTGATAGCGGGCCCTGGAGGTTCAGGTGTATGCGGGAGCAGGCTACGTTTGCTTCAATGGGTGATGGAGCAATTGGGCGTTCCTTTGGCCAATGAGAAGACGGAAGGCCCAGCCACTAGACTCACATTTTTGGGTATTGAAATTGATTCAGTGGCTGGGACTTCCAGGCTCCCCCGAGACAAGTTGCTTACACTTGAAGAACTGCTCAAGGGGTTGTTACAGAGAAAGAAATGTACGCTAAGGGAATTGCAAGTTGCCTTGGGCCACCTGAATTTTGCATGTAAGGCGGTGGCTCCGGGCAGGGCTTTTTGTGCACGCTTGGCGCATGCGACAAGGGGCATTCAAAAACCTTTTCATCATATTCGGCCGACCAAGGAAATGAAGGCCGATATTAAGGTATGGGAAAACTTTTTGGAAAACTTCAACGGTGTGGCCATTTGGCAGACACCTTATGAGCTGCGGGACATGCTCCACGTACAATCGGACGCTGCCGGTAGCAGCGGTTTTGGAGTGTTTTTCCAAAATAGGTGGTGTGCCGAGCGATGGCCTGACAATTGGTAGGACGCCGTTCGCAGGGATTTAACCTTTTTGGAATTCTTTCCTATATTGGTGGCCATATTAATGTGGGGGCACGTTTTTTCCAACAAAAAGGTTTTATTCTGGTGTGACAACCAGGCAGTGGTCAGGATCCTGAACAGACAGACATCAAGGTCGCCCCGGGTCATGCGTTTGGTGAGGCGCATGGTTTTGGAGTGCTTGTCGCTTAATATATCCTTTTCAGCGCAGCACGTGGCGGGAGTAAAAAACGAGGTAGCCGACGCCCTCTCTCGTTTTCAGGTAGAGAGGTTTCGTCGGCTTGCCCCGGCGGCGAATCCAGACCCAGACGTATGCCCCGGAGAGCTATGGAGTCTTGGCGACGAATAATCGTTGACGGGGTCTTGTCATCCCTGGCGCCATCGACTCGACGAGCATATGAAAGGGCAGCCTTTGGGTTTCTAGACTTTGCCAGGCGGGCTGGTCATCAATCTGCTTGGCCAATGGAGGAAGAATTGGCCTTGCGATACTTGGCCCATTTGAAAGAAAGAGATTTGTCGTGCAAAACGTTAAAAGTGACTTTAACGGGGTTGTCATTCTGCAGTAAAGCACTGGGTAGTTGGGACCCTGGGACTTCCTTTTTGGCCAGAAGGGCAATAAGAGGATGGGGGCGGCAGAATCCCGGACTGGCCGATTCCAGAAGACCGATTACGTCTTCCATTTTGGGTTCCATGTTTGGGATGTTACCAGAGATTTGTTTCTCTAAGTTTGAAATTGCCCTGTTCAAGGCAGTATTTAGCCTGGCGTTTCATGGCGCCTTTCGGATTGGGGAGATCGTGTCATCCTCAACCGTGCCCCGGGGCTCGGGGGCATTGGCTGTTTCGGATGTCCACTTAGGTGACGGACGGGTTTCCTGCTTCCTGCGGAGCTCAAAGTGCGACCAGCGGGGCAAGGGTTCATGGGTGGTACTGGTGGCCATGGGGGATTCCCGTATTTGTCCATGCTATTGCATGAAGCGCTACCTACAGTTTCGGCCACCTTTATCTGGCCCATTGTTCATTCATGGGGATGGGAAGTGTTTGTCCAGGTTCCAGTTCACAGCCGTCATGCGATCTTGTTTGACTAGCCTGGGCCTGCAGGCGAGTGCATACGGTACTCATTCTTTCAGAATTGGAGCTGCCACTGAAGCACACATGATGGGCAAGTCCACGGAAAAGATCAAACGGCTTGGGAGGTGGAAGTCGGAGGCGTATAGGAGTTATATTCGCCCAAAGCTTTGTGACTAACATATGCTCTTTGCAGGTCTTCTTCCATCGATGCCGGCAGTGCTGATAGTAGGGCACAGCATCCCGTATTGGGCCAGCCGATATGCTGCAAGATCGGGTTGGGGGACTCACCTTGGTTTAGAGTCATCGTGCCGAGTCATCTGGTCGGGACATCGGGGTTTGCGATGGCATGAAGTGCTTCGTGTGGTTTCCGACGAAGTTTATCGGCATGGAGCACCTGATTTTCTCCTTCTGCATGCAGGAGAGAATGACTTACCCGCGATGTCCGGACGGTGCCTGGGCCTGAACATCAAGGCTGACTTACCTGTTCTTCATCAGCGGCTGCCGCGAACTAAACTGCTTTGGTCTGATATGCTAGACAGGCTTTCTTGGCGCTCGGCCGAAAGGCCGGAAAGGGTTAATTGGGCCAAGCAAAAAGTCAACAAAGTAGCCCGCAAAGTTGTTCTTGGTTTGGGGGGGGATGTTATTGTACATCCTGATATTTCTTTTCGTTTACCACCCCTGTTCAGGAGGGATGGTGTACACCTTTCTGATTGGGGGTGTGATTTGTGGTTGTTCGATATTAGGGCGGGGTTATGTGATAATTTGTTCCCTGAGGGTTGGCGGGAACGGGGCAGTGTTGCTCCCGTTCAGTGGCGTATGTCGGCCGGTAAGGAACCTGTTTGGCAGGGAGTCCCGTCTGCGTACGGGACTCCCGTCTGAAGGGGGTCTCCTTAACGAGGCCGGTCACTGAAAAGGCGCAGCCTACCCGGCTGGGGGGCTAGGGGCCTGTGGCCAGGCAGCTGTAGATCCCAATGGAGGCGGACGCCCTTTGGTTCTCTATAGTTGCCTCCCTGCGGGGAGATACCGTGACGCAGTGTGACCTGCCCTCCCGGCTGGGAGTGTGGCGGGGACCCCAAGCGCCACGGTGGTGAATATATTGCAGCCGGACGGCTGAATACGGTCAGGTTCCTTTCCCGGTCGTAGGGCCAACCCTCCGTTGAGGGTATGTTATAATAAAGGCTGTGGCCATTTTAATGCCAACAGGAGCAGTGCCTTCCTTTATAGTCGCCGCCTGATAGTCAATCCTCATTGTCTGGAGATAATTTGTAATCATCTGGAGATCATTGTTCAGACTTTTGTGTTAATAGTCTGGTTCCCCACCCCTTGTGGTTTGCTGGAGATCTCAGCCCATTTAGCGCTACTAACATAATTTTTGATGACTGAAATGCTCTTCTTAAAAAGCTTTAATACAAATTCATCTTCCAGTTTTCTGTTTCCTAGGGGAAATAAAGAAAAGTGTCACAATTACATTTCTTCTTCTACACTTTAATACGTGTGTGTTTACAGATTATCCATCTGTGCCCATTTCCAATAAACACAATGTTAGCAAGCCACAAATTCTTCTTTATGTAGACTTTAAAAATGAATCTGTTATGAAAATGACAGTAAAGAAGCTCAAGCTGGAAATGAAACTTCCCTAGTTGTTTTCATGCCTTCATAGAATCATAGAGTTGGAAGGGCCCTCCTGAGTCATATAGTTCAACCCCCTGCACTATGCAGGACACTCACAACCCTATCACTCATCCACTGTAAACTGCCACTCCCTGGAACCTTCACAGGTTTAAAAATTTACAAAGATGGAGGACCCACCACCTCCCAAGGAAGCCCGCTCCACTGAGAAACTGCTCTAATTGTCAGGAACTTCTTTCGGATGTTTAGACAGAATTTCTTTTAAATTAATTTCATTCCATTGATTCTGGTCTGTCCCTCCAGTGCAAGACAGAACAACTCTGCTCCAGCCTTTTAAATATTTGAAGATGGCTATCAGATCCCCTTTTGGAACTGTCTCAATTCCTGGCAAATAGATGGGGAAGAAATGGAGGTAGTGACAGATTTTATTTTCCTGGGCTCCAAGATCACTGCAGATGGGGACTGCAGCAAAGAAATTAAAAGACGCTTGCTCCTGGAGAGGAAAGCTATGGCAAATCTAGATAGCATCCTAAAAAGCAGAGATATCACCCTGCCAACGAAAGTGCATCTAGTCAAGGCTATGGTCTTCCCAGTTGCAATGTATGGCTGTGAAAGTTGGACCATAAGGAAGGCCGAGCGTCAAAGAATTGATGCTTTTGAACTCTGGTGCTGGAGAAGACTCTTGCGAGTCCCTTGGCCTGCAAGGCGAACAAACTGGTCAGTCCTAGAGGAGATCAGCCCTGACTGCTCCTTAGATGGCCAGATCTTGAAGATGAAACTTAAATACTTTGGCCACCTCATGAGAAGGAAGGACTCCCTGGAGTCTGCGATTGAGAGCAAAAGAAGAATGGGACGACCGAGAATGAGGTGGCTGGATGGAGTCACTGAAACAGTCAGTGCGAACTTAAATGGACTCCGGGGAATAGTAGAGGATAGGAAGGCCTGGAGGATCATTGTCCATGGGGTCGTGATGGGTCAGACATGACTTCGCACCTAACAACAACAACAATCACATCCCCTCTCAGTCACCTCCTCTCCATGCTAAACAGTCCAAGCTCCTCCAATTTTTCCTCATATGTCTTGGTCTCCAGCCCCTCACCATCATTGTTGCCCTCCTCTGGACACGCTCCAGCTTGTCTACATCCCTCTTCAACTGTGGTGCCCAAAACTGAACATAGTACTCCAGGTGAGGCTGAACCAGAGCAGAATATCTTAAGACTGTGAGTTATTTATCGGTATGTATGGGTGTTTTAAGTAATACAGCAACAGAAATTTTATAATCAGTGGCTGTTCAGTGTGTGTGTTCATTCAGGCTACTCCAAAGCAAACTGCCTGGCAGGTCAGAACAGGCCATTTGGTCCATCACGAAGACTCATCTGGGTGAAGCAGGGTGGGACCAAGGGCAGAAGGGTGCAGTCAGGATAGCCTCAGAAATGGGTTAGCCTTTGTAGTCTGGCCCAAGGAAGCTCAAAGGGTGTGGAGACAGTGAGCAAGCCAGAAAAGAAGAACAATATTTCTCTGAAAACCAGGTGTTTTTAAGCAAGGCAGGGAAAAGAAGACAACAAGGGCTAGATGTGTAGCTGGGCCTATAAAAAAAGGGGGGGATGGGAGGAGGCTGGCATGAGATTAATGCAGTCTAAACATGAGATGGGTGAAGGCACCTACACCTTCAAGGATCTGGATTGATAAATAAAACCATGCACAAGAAAATATTGAATGGCCTTGTGCTTTCAAGACCCCATAGACTCCAGGGATGAAATTCTCCTGCCCCCAGAGGGCACCACAGTGTGCAAGAGAGAGTTCAGTTACTGTTTTGTAAGTTTAAAGGGAAACTATATTTACCGTATTTGCTGGCGTATAAGATGACTGGGTGTATAAGACGACCCCCCAACATTTCCACTCAAAATATAGAGTTTGTTACATTACATTACAGTACTATGGGCCACTATGGGCAGCTATGTCTATCCCAACTGAAGTGCAACCGGCGTATAAGACGACCCCCCCACTTGGAGGCATATTTTTCAGGGGTAAAAAGGAGTCTTATACGCCAGCAAATACTGTATTTGTTTCCCACTGTAGGCAAGTAGTAGATGTTCAAGTGAATTAAGAGAACATTGGTTTGAAGGCTTATATACCTATAGCAACATTTTTACAAATCAGTTTGGATCCTTTTCCAAAACAGGTTTGATCTTTTTTTTTTTAATGTAGGGGATCTCAGGCAAATTTAGCATATAGTTAGTAATATCAACACCATTGTGAGCCTCTAGGGACCAAAACACCAATTTATAGGGCTGAAAAAAACAGACTTTTGTAAAAGGACTTTGATACTTTTCAGAAGGACAAATGTGTACAAGGTGTAATGCCCTCTATGACAAACTGCTTTAAAGCTTTAAAGTGTGGTATAAACACGTAATGGATGTGAAGGATTAATGCCTCACAGAGCAAGAGGGGTTTTTGTGACAGGCCATTCAAAGGAATTTGATTTGTTAGTGTCAGTTGAACAGAAAGACGTGGCAACTGACTCTCAAAGACCGTTTATGCACTGGAGGTTTCACGCTGGGCTGTAAGCTGGAGTTTTAGTCGTGGCAGGTTGCCTCGCCTCTTCCTGCACCCATGTGGGGGAGCATTTTGCCTGGTGTGCCTCATCTGCCCCCAATTTGTGCTCCTGCACAGGAGATGGGACAGTGAAGTCAAAGAGTTTAGTTTAGTCCTGACTGGAAAGTTTAGAGTTTAGTTCTGACTGAAAACATTTTCATACTGACTGAGGTCTGGTAGGGTTGGCAAGGAGGAGTGAGTGGATCAGTGAAGACCCCCATTCAGACCAGGAAAAGGATTAGATCTTCTAGATGGATATATTTCCTGCTCAGTTGATATTTTCCTGTTTTTTTTTCTTTCAGAGAAGGAATTTGGGTGCTTGGTAGCATATCCTGCCTTCTGAAACCTGAAGAGTCAAGAAAGTGAGGTGTTTGAGAAACACTGAAACAAAAGCCTCTCTTCTCAAAGCTTCTAAGAGTGTGTGAAAAGCTTTAAAAACCCCATTTGCTGGAAAAGTATGAACGTGTGAAAATATTCAGATTTCTTATTGATCTACCTCAGACATTTTACCCCTAATTTCACTTGGCTCCCCCCCCCATGTTGTTTTATTTTTGATTGCTATAAAGCCTTTTGTGTGCCATTTCAGAAGTTTATGCTCAGATAGTGATCTTGCAAACACCCCAGAAAATATAGATAAACAAGATCTGAACAAGCTGGAAAAGTGGGCAAATGTGAACAAGATGCAATTCAATAAGGAGAAGTGCAGAGTTATACATCTGGGTCACTAAAATGAGAAGGCATACTGGATGGGCAATACAATTCTGAATAGCAGTGCATGTAAACAAGATCTTGGGGTACTTATGGATTGTAAGATAAATATGAGCAGACATTGAAGTGATGGCAAAGAAGATGAATGCAGAGCTGTGTCAACAGAGGCATCACATCAAAATTGCAAGATGTCATAGTCCTGCTATATACTACATTGGTCTAATTACACCTGGTCTAATTACACCTGGAGCAGTTCTGAAGGCATCACTTCAAAAAGGATGTGGACAACATTGTGAGAATGCAGTGGAGAACAATGAGGAGGATCCAGGGCCAGGGACCAAGCTCTAGGAGGAAAAGCTGGGGGACTTTTCCTCATGGTTGCTGTTGTTCCTGTTGACAGCAGAGGATAGAACTCATAGTAATGGCTTTAAACTATGTGTAGAATGGTACTGCCTAGAAATCAGAATAGATCAGCAGTGGAATTGGCTTCCTATAGAGGTGGTGAACTCCTCCTCCTGGCAGTCTTCAAGCAGCTGCTGGACAGATACTTATCCTGGATGCTTTAGGCTTACCTTTCATTGAGCAGGGGGTTGGACTAGATGGCCTTCAAGAACACTTCCAACTCTATAATTCTTTTCCCTCAAATTCCTGCTTTGAGCTAGCAAAAAAAAATACAATACACTGAGAGGGTAGGATAGCCATATATATTTTTTCAGACAAGAAAACATTGAGGCAAAATCCTGTACCTGAGTGAAAGAATGAGGCTAGGTCATCCTACCTTCGGAGTTGCTAGGGCCTTGGCTGTCAAGTAGGGCTCCAATATAATGGCCCACTGATCTCTGGACCACCAGAAACTACCTCATCAGTTTTCTCCAAGGCCTCCAGGAAGCCATCTAGATCAGGGGTAGTCAACCTGTGGTCTTCCAGATGTTCATGGACTACAATTCCCATGAGCCCCTGCCAGTGTTGGCATCCAATTTTGTTAAGGATAATCCAGCTTTTTAAAGGGGAACTAGGCCAGATGCCTCTGTCCTGCCCTGGGTTCCCTGATTACAGGGCTCCTGATATCTGGGGGCTTCCAGACCACCTGCCAGGACAATCTGCCTCTTGTTGCTGGTGAATCACATCCTGTAGGAGCTGCTTCTGGTATTCAACCAACTAGTGCCTGAAATGTGCAAAGTTCATGGTGGCAACAGTGCTGGTTGTGGCATCTTTCATCTCTAGTGCAGCCGCCAGTATGCCTGGTTTTGTTACCATAGCCACTTTAGTAGGGGCCATCAGTCTGTGCAAAGAGTTGGTTGCTCTTCCAATCCACTGGAGTGGACCTGGGTGGGGAGTCTCACAGCAATGACAGTGCCTGCATTCTTCACCATATTGCAGCATTCTTCCATATTGGACCTTTCAGTCACCCTTTCATTGTCAACTACTTTCTCCTGGGAACCTCTCTAGGTCTCAGTTGGGGTCGAAGAGAGGTTTTAATGGCATCTGTATTCTCTCTCGCCCTTGTTAGAAGGCCCAATGACAGGGACCTCACCAGACTTAATTCTTTCATTATCTTGTTTGGGACAAATTGTGAATTAATACCAAAAAGATGGGAATAATTCATCCATGTCAGCTGTGGGTGTCTTAGTTAATTCATTTTCCTCCAGGTACCAGTGCCTCTCCTTGGATCATTCTTTGCTCATAGTCATAAATGCTGAAACACATGCCTATGCAGCAGCACCATTAGCTTGCAAAGAAAATATGCATGCCTGAAAACTGAGCATGTATAATTACTGTTATGCCAGCACCCAGCAAACTTTGGGGAAAAATCTCTCTGATTAATTGAACTGAGCATCAATGATTCAATGGCATATTCACACCTAGTGATTACAAGGTGCTCCAGTGGTCCCCAACCTTTTTATCACTGGGGACCACTCAACGCCGGGGACCACTCACTGGGGACCACTCAACGCCTTTTACTGAGGCCCGGTGGGGGGGGGGTAGTTTACTCCTCTACTCTCAACCACTGCCCTAACACTCTCTGATTGCTATGGTAATGTTTAAACATCCCTTCAAAATAAGATACAGACACACCACAACAATGAAGTGTGTTGTAAAGGGCTGGGGGGGGGGAGAAGGCATCCTTCGGCGCCCACCTCCAATTAGTCGAAGGACCACATGTGGTCCGCGGCACACAGGTTGGGGATCGCTACTCCAGCCCATTGAAGTTTAGCCATCCCTAACAATAAAAGGGTATTGACTTCTGAGTAGACTTACTTCAGCATAGAGCAGAGGTCAAAAGATTCCTGTAGGAAGGTCTTATTGCCCTACTTTCTCTTTCCCGTTATCCCTACAACAACCCCATGCAGTAAGCTAGGTTGAGTATGGTATACTGGCCTGAGGTTACCCAGTATACTGGCCTGAGGTTCTGTGTTTGACTGGGGATTTGGACCTGGGTATTACTGATCCTAGTATGACTCTCTAACCTGTACCACTTTGCCTCTATAATCCTTGCCGGTATCTTGGTCATTAATTTTACTCCCAAGGCCCGTCATACCTGTCTTAAAATACTTTTTCCAGTTCCAGGGATCATCGTTCTACTCTGGAGGCTGTCATGGCAGACCTTGGGGAACTTGGCAGTTCTAAAATGATCAAAACAGAAATAACTCCCATTTTTATTCTGTGCAGTCTATGACCAAACTAGAAGTGATGGTGTCCACAAGTCCATCATTTTTAAGTGATTTAAAAATACTGTAAGGGCTACAGCATGATGGCCTGAGGTACTCTCATCCTCTCCATGGCATTTCAAATTTGGAACTTGAAAAGTCATAGGGGGAACCAGAGTTCAGGCCAATGTGCCCATGCAGCATTTTAATATTGCTTGAAAATAGTGGTGGACCCATGGCTGAAACCATGGCTGCTGTCATTTCTAATTTGGCTCTTAATCCCAGGAAAGATGATTTCAATTCATTCTGTTTTTAGGGACTGTATTGGCTCCATTTCCTTGGTATTTGTTACCTGTTTCTCATTTTATTTGCACCTTTGAAGTCCTTCCGTGTATTTCATTGCAGTCTATTCAAGTCAATGGTCTTCAGATGGTACTGCTAGTGTTGCTTGCCAGTAGTTAATTGGAATGTTTACTACACCATTCAAGCGAATCCTGGAATTGGTTCACCAGAATTACTGGCGTGTATAGTGGTAAATTCACCAGGCAAACTCATTCACAGCACCCCTAAAAATAATGTAGATCACAGCATCTCTAAAAATGATCAAACTGATTACTGGGGGGGGGGGGGGAGGAATACCAATAAGCAAGGTGACAAGTTAAGATATAACAAAGAAAAACCTTTGTGGTGTTAGAGACTGGTTAATAGCATAAGGGTTGTCAGTCATTTAGTCTGCACTCTTGCTTGAATCAGATCATTTATTAAGTCTTAGTAGAACAATCTAAGAGCAAGAATATGTAGTTGGGCATTGGCAGATCAAATTGTTGTACTGGGTAAACATTTCTTTGATAATATTTGACATATCTAAATACTAATGACAAGTAACATTTGAATTTGGCCATCATGCTGTATCTGGCTGCCTTCCTTAGAGTTTCAAAAGGTTTTAAGGTCATATGAAAGTGAAAAGGGAGTGACTCAGAAGATATGTAACATTTAGGGATACTTAGTAATCAGCAGACTTAAAACACAGTTCCTGCCACCAAAAAAAGATTCCACTGATGTCTTTCCAAAGTTATTTTGTATATTATAAAAATACGTTTTATTTAAAAATAATACATTGCATGATACAGAACTAGTATTTCTTAAAAATATTAAGCTACTGTTTGATGCAAAACAAAGGTGAAAAATATCTTTTCCTAGAAGACAGCTTTTAAGAGAAGACTCATAATATTACAATTTACATTTTATAACTCATTTATTCCTTTCCATCGCATTTTACTGACGTATATAGTCAATGTAGTCCAAGTTTTCTCTTTACTGACCACCTTCTTTTATAAATTGTTCTTTCAGTTTTGAAACTATTTCATGGTTAGTTCAAGAAAACATCATAGTGCCAGTACAAATAGGTATTAGAGAGGGCAGAGATACTCTAGAGCAGTCGTCCCCAACCCCCGGTCCAGGGACTGGTACCGATCCGTAGATCAGTCGGTACCGGGCCGCAGTTCCTACTCGTCCTCCTCCCTGGTTGCTGCCTCGGGGGCTGCCCTGCCACTCTGCTGGTAGCTCACCTTTGGTGCTCTCCAGTGGTTGCCATGACTGGGGCTCCCTCTCAGCATGGCACTGCGCAGCTGCTCTGGCAGTGCCCCCCAGCGGGCAGCAGGAAGTCAGGGGTGCCAGCAGGAAAGCAAATGGAGCAGGGACTCAGCAGCAGCAACATTCCTTGGCATAAAACTACCCCCCTGGGCCTCAGTAAAATTGTCAAGCGTTGACAATTGGTGATAAAAAAGTTGGGGACCACTGCTCTAGAGCATTGCTTGGTCTTACGACATCTAAAAATACAGTTCGAGGTCTATAACCTTGTTATACATAGCCTTTGTTGACTTCAAAGATGCTTTTGACTCTATTTCAAGGATATGACTATGCTCGAAACTGGAGGCTTCATCAATAGATAAGAGATTCCTCCTTCTGTTACGCTCCCTACATGAGTAGACATTGCTTAGAGTCAGATGCAATAGGAAAGGCCACCTAATCAAAATGTATAAAAGTGTCAGACAAGACTGTCTATTAGCCCCTCTGTTTTTCATCTATTACATTAATGTCCTAGTAAACTGTTTCAAATCTGCACATTGCCATCTATCTAAGCTGGTGGGACAGCACATGCCAGTCCTTCTCTTTGATGATGATGTGGTGATTTTATGGTGAAATATAGTGAGGAAGCCTGGTGAAATATAGTGAGGAAGGAAGCTCCTACAATTAATGAATAGAAAAAAACAACAACTAAAGTTTGGCTTTTGGTAATTTCTCCCAAACTAGGATCTGTTTTTTAGCTGGCAAAAAGCTTGAGCAAGTAAAGTCATTCAAATATTTAGGGGTAATATTTCAGGTCTCAGGATTCAGCCTTGAGCATTGCAGGCAGATGTTAATCTTAGGGGAAAAATCAGCTCATAATATAAATTCCATCACTTAAATGGAGATTATTTTGTACTAGCAGCACTCAAAACCTTTGAGCTAAGATAGCATCATCTAAGCCCCATTTTGCTCCACTTGAGTGAGTGCAATCTAAATTTCTTAGAGCCATATCTAATTCCTGGATAAGACTAGAGACAGGATTTTTTTCTGTGCTCCCATTTCTCTTTGGCTAAAGGCACACTGGAAACTTTAGGGCTATTATCCCTAAGCCTGTGTGACAATTACAAATCAAAGTGGGTTCTAGCTACAGAGATAGAAATTAAAAGACCTGGTTTCTCCCATGTTCTGCTTGGCATGGCGATAGATCAGGCGGAAATAGCAGTAAAACAAAGAATAGAAGATTCTGAGTGCCAAATGGATCTTACTTGTACCCCCAAATACCTTGTTTCACACAATACTAGATATGTACAAGCCCCAGCAGAGTACATATCCTTACTAGAAACCAGATATCTTAGGAGGGCCTTCACATTAGCAAGGGGATCAGCTTTGCCCTCTGCATTTCTGGAGGGCTGTAATAAGAAAGTGCCTAGAACAGAAAGATTCTGCCCTTGCAGTACTGGGGAGGTGAAATCTCCTGCTCATATGATCCTTAGTTGTCCCTTCTAAATAGCTGCCAGAACTAGACTAAGTTCTCCCCTACATAAATATATTCCTAGTTATACAGAAGAGGAAAAAAATCAAACTCCTCCTATGGAAAGGTAAAACCTTAAGTATCACACAGGTTTCCAAATATTGTTCCCAAATATAAAGGTAAAGGTAAAGGTAAAGGTAAAGGTAAAGGTAAAGGTAAAGGTAAAGGTAAAGGTAAAGGTAAAGGTAAAGGTAAAGGTAAAGGTATCCCCTGTGCAAGCACCAAGTCATGTCTGACCCTTGGGGTGACACCCTCTAGCGTTTTCTTGGCAGACTCAATACAGGGTGGTTTGCTATTCCCTTCCCCAGTCATTACCGTTTTACCCCCAACAAGCTGGGTATGCATTTTACCGACCTTGGAAGGATAGAAGGCTGAGTCAACCTTGAGCCGGCTGCTGGGATCGAATTCCCAGCCTCATGGTTAGAGCTTCAGACAGCATGTCAGCTGCCTTACCACCCTGCGCCACAAGAGGCTCCAAAATATAAAGAGTCCAAAACACTCAGCTAAGGACCTACAAAAGGTTACACAAAGGAAAATAACTAACATTCTTTTAATGTTAACTTTTAATTTTCATGCACATGTCAAGTTTTTAAATTTTCCATTCATTTTATTAAGTTATAAAATTTCAAAATTGTTTATCTTTTTTATTTGCTGTATAACCCTAGCATATAGTGAAATGTTTGTATTTTATCTTATATTCATGAAATATTTGCACTTATATTTGTTAACTACAGTATTTGCTGGTGTATAAGACTACTTTTTCTCCCTAAAAAACATGCCTCCAAGTGGGGGGGGGGGTCGTCCTATACGCCGGGTGCACTTCAGTTGGGATAGACATAGCTGCCCATAGTGGCCCATAGTACTGTAATGTAATGTAACAAACTCTATATTCTGAGTGGAAATGTTGGGAGGTCGTCTTATATGCCCAGTCGTCTTATACACCGGCAAATACGGTAATTTTATCTGGCCAAAGTGAATAAACTAAATATTGAATAAACTGAACTTTGAACCTTTCAGCCATTACGGTTGTAAAAAATTTATAATCCACATTTATTAAGGAAATAGGCTTATATGCTTTTGGTAATGATGGATCATTGCCTTCTTTGTGTATAAAAGTAATACTTCCCTTGTTTTTGTTTTGCTGCTATTCCTCCAACACAGGCTTTACTAGCTTCCCAAACATTGTTGTAGTAACATTATTTATATTATTAACAGCAAAGAATTCCTTCAATTTTTGTTTATATTTCTGGACAGCATGCAACAATATTGTGCTGTTCAATCTCCAACTCTTTTCTTTCTTACTGTTTCCTTTCAGCGAGATTTCTATTGAGTTATGATTTGCCATGGTTCTTGGTAAAATCTCAATCTTATGGACTTTTGAACTAATTTTATAAGAAGAGTTAGTTTTTGTGCCCCACTTTTCACTGCCCAGAGGAGTCTCAAAGCAGCTTACAATCACCTTCCCTTCCTTTCCACACAACAGGCACCCTGTGAAGTTGGCAAAGCAATCACTATTTCCCCCTGAGGACTCACCCAGTTACCATTTCACGATGATTCCTGTTCAGGATCACTCCCCTGGAACATTTCTGAGTTCCACATTGGGAGCCTTTCCCTCTTTTTACCCCCAAATTGAGCCCCCACATTTGTTTTTGTACTGATGCATTGCTGAGGGGCAGGAAGTGGAAACTTCCAGACAGCCTTCCCTCTCACTTATCCATATTTGTCATGAGATGAAAAGACCCAGTCATCTGCCAGTGCCATTTTGTTTCCCCTTTCAAGTCTGAAATTATTCTGTGTTTTTTTAAAATCACCAGTCATGTTATAATACAAAAACATAACACAAACAAGTCGGTAGGGATACAAAAAGGTGAGTTGTTTCGTGCCATTATCCCCTGACTCACAGCAAAAAAAAAAAAATTTTTTTTTGAAAATTATGCACATGATTGAGTTCTCACATCAATAGCACATTCAAAGTTATGTTCTACCTAGTCATGGGGGAGACTTGTCTTGGCAGTAGCACATGCAAAAAGGATCTCGGAGTCTTAGTAGACCATACATTGAACATGAGTCAGCAGTGTGACTCAGTGGCTAAAAAGGCAAATGGGATTTTGGGCTGTATCAAAAGGAGTATCATGTCCAGATCATGGGAGGTGATGGTACCACTTTACTCTGCTCTGGTTTGGCCTCACTTGGAGTACTGTGTTCAGTTTTGGGCACCCCAATTGAAGAGGGATGTTGACAAACTGGAATGTGTCCAGAGGAGGCCAACAAGACATATGAAGAAAGGCTGGGGGAGCTTGGTCTGTTTAGCCTAGAGAGGAGACAACTGAGAGGGGATCTGATAACCATCTTCACGTACTTTAAAAGGTGCCATATAGAGGATGGAGCAGAATTGTTCTCTTTTGCCCCAGAGGGACAGACCAGAACAAATGGGATGAAATTAATTCAAAAGAAATTCCATCTAAACATCTGGAAGAAGTTCCTGACAGAGTGGTTTCTCAGTGGAACAGGCTTCCTCGGGAGATAGTGGGTTCTCCATCTTTGGAAATTTTTAAACAGAGGCTGGATAGTCATCTGACAGAGAGTCTGATTCTGTGAAGGCAAAGGGATGACAGGTTACAGTAGATGAGCGATAGGGATGTGAGTGTCATGTTGGTGCAGGGGATTGGACTAGATGACCCATTAGGTCCCTTCCAACTCTATTATTCTATTATTCTATGATTCTATAGTCATGTTTACCGATCTCACTTCCCTATATCTCACTGCAGTCTACTTCCATTGCCATTTTTCTTGCATTTCTACTGTGATAGAGTCTGGTTGGGAGGAAAATGCTTTGAGCACTAAAGTGAACTTAGTTTCCTGACCTGTGCATTCATTTTTTGATTTAAAATAGACTCTCTGTCCTGCTTTAGATGTGAATAGACAGCATATACAAATCTGATAGTACCTGCTACCTTATTTCTGGGTTACCAAATATCTGTCATTGCATTATGCAAATAAATATTATGAGGATTATTTGTCCTAATTACTTCATATCTGGTATGAAAGATTTCTTAGTTGAGGGATACCATCCTCTCCCAATTACTTGAATCTTCTCCCAATTACTTCATGGAACCAATCACAACCAAAATACTAGGAAAAGCAAAGTCTAGCAATATTCTTATGCTTGCTATTGTCTTTTCCCTGCATAGGAAACCTATAGCATTTTCTGACACTTTTTATGTGGTCACCAGAACAATCATTGGATGACTTTGATTTTACTGTCATATCTAGGGAGGATGAGATAAAAGTTCTTTCTATATATACGGTCTAAACCGTATATATAGACTGTATATAATGTATATTAATTACTATGACATCTCCAGTCCTTTTCCCCAATGCTTCTTCATTGATCAGATGTTCTTTTATATGATCTCTGAGAATGAAGCTTGCAGTATGTGTTTTGACAGAGATGGCATTATGATATTTGTAATGGCATTATGATATTTGATGTTTTATTTCACATTTTTAAGTTAATAATTGCTAGCAAATTCCATTGCTATCATACACTGTTTATATTTTTTTGTGAACTGTCCTTCAAGATCTGTTTCCAGGCTAGCTGCACCCTATTTTAGACCACATCAGCATATGTGAAGATACATTTGTGCCTTCTCACAGATGTATCACCATCAAACCCATTTTAACCACTTGGCATTTGACCTTTTCATGGTACAGCTTGTATGCATGGCAGCATGAATTAAAACATTTGGGTTAAAATAGGTAGCAAACTAGGGACCATCTCCTGCTTCTGGCTGCTGCATCCAATTCCTTTGCAAAACATTCCTGCTTATCCAAGTCTTTAAGTCTTTAGAGCAAAACTTTTATCTCAATCCAAGCTTCAGTTTTTACATCGATGTCAGAATTATGCCTGATCAGCACCACTGTCTTGTTTCTGATCTGACAGCAGAATGCTGAATCCAGTGTAGCAGCTCCTGTTATGCAACTTATTCAACCAGAAAATGACCAAGCTGTAGGCAAATGGAAGAGCAAGAATAACAGAGATGTGCCATGCAAAGATAATTAGGACCTGATGAACAGCCTTAATGGTCAGCTGGTAATTTAATGGCTGTGCTATGAGGGGTGTACTGAAGGCCTCCTACATGTGCTTTATATTCCTTGATTCATATGTTTGTTATTACCTATTAGTTGATTACAATGCTCCTAAGAAGAAGCCATATACATTCATTCAGCCATGTGAGTTGTGACTGTGAGCATGTATACAGTCATGCACTACCCACTTCTGTAAAGGGTGATGTACTCCAGAGACAGCTGCAATTGTGAAAGAAAGCACTGGAGACTTATGACACGTAGAGTCATAACAAATGTTAGAAAAGAAGTACTATATTGCATTATGCCATAGTCGCTCCCAAGGTACTTCAGCCATCAGACAGCACTGTCTACTTCATATTTTCCAGACTAAAAATGGTTATTTCTTTTCATGCATGTACATAGATATAAATGCGCACACAATACCCATTATCCTCAACTGGAAGTGGTTGTCTCTACTGGAATATGCAAGATCTGTAGTGCGCATGATTAAACAGAATATGGGGAACGTCCTACAGGGGGCATCAGAAGAAGTGTCTAGTTACCATATTTAGGTCAGGAACTTCCTGATATTTTGCAAATAATCCCTGTGCCCTGATTGGTTCAGTTGGAGATGTCCTGCTCCTTTGAACACACTTCCTCCCTGCTTGCTTCCTGAATCAGACAGAATGAACAGAACAAACAGTTAAATGGTGAGGAATCTCTTTCTACACAAAGTTGCTTCTCTATGTAACAAACTATTGTTTCTGTTTTGGGCAGCCTAGTGCTTTGCACTTCTTCACAAATTTAAGCTCTGTCAATAGTTTCCTCCTCCAAGCTCTGATAGTGAATCAACGGAGTTAGACGGAGGGCTGCTTCTCCCTATACTGTATGTATCACTTCTATAGTACATAGTGAAAGACTACAATCAAATCCTCAACAACAAAATAGACTATTACACTTGATTTTTCAATTCCATTCACTATCTGGAGGCCAATTTAAATCACTACATATATTAGCTTCCTATCACCATGTAGCCCACCATTTGTACACAAGGGCTTGCTATGTGGACTGGGGCCTTTCCCCAAACTGCCCAGTGGATAATCACACCTCACGGTGAGGGAGGCAGGGCTAGGAGCATCCTTCTTGGATGCTGTCTCTTTCCCGCCTCTTCGCCGGAGCGCAGGCAAGTGACCCACCCTCCCTCTCTGTTTTTGTACAGTTTTTTTGAGGTTAATTGTTGTATTTTGTTGCACATGAAAATGAGCCTGTTTTGAGGGGAGTCAGTGTGCAATTGGCCTCCCTGCGATGATTGGGGCCTTCTTAAGGGGATGGTGGTAATGTTCAGCAAGCAGACCCAGTGGGGTATGCTTGGGAAGCTCGTTCATGACCAGATAGCTCTGGAGGTAGCCAAGGAGGTTTGCGCCCTTTGGCCCTCCATCCGGCCATCTCCCATGTTTAAAGGAAAAGGTAAAGGTATCCCCTGGGCAAGCACCAGGTCATGTCTGACCCTTGGGGTGATGCCCTCTAGCGTTTTCATGACAGACTCAATATGGGGTGGTTTGCCATTCCCTTCCTCAGTCATTACCGTTTACCCCCCAGCAAGCTGGGTACTCATTTTACCGACCTCAGAAGGATGGAAGGCTGAGTCAACCTTGAGCCGGCCACTGGGATCAAACTCTGAGCCTCATGGTTAGAACTTCAGACAGCATGTCAGCTGTCTTACCATCCTGCGCCACAAGAGGCTCCAAAATATAAAGAGTCCAAAACACTCCAAAATATAGAGTCCAAAAAGCTTCAGAAAGCATGTTGGCTGCCTTACCACCCTGTGCCACAAGAGGCTCTCTCCCATGTTTAGGCAAATCCAAATAGGAGATCCATATTTCCAGCGGGGAAATTGATGGGCTCCTCGTGGGTTCACATGCAGGTGTAGCAGTCAGTGGACTGCCAAGGTCAGGCTCATTCCCTTGTTGCCCCAACCCTCTGTTTGAGGTTGTTCATTAAAGCTGTAGCCATTTTAATGCCTAGAAAATTGAGTCATGTCCTTCCTAAACTGGCCTTCTGCCTGCCGAAAGACTCTAATTAATTTCTGTTTGTACTCTCTATGCAATTTCCGTTGCACTCTCTATGCAATTCCCAAAGTCCTGATTCCCTTACATATACCCATTGTTAATCTGGGACAGAAGAAAAGGGCTTTGTTAGTCTGGGCTCTTGATTTGCCTTTGCTTTTTTCAGTCTTGGATTATAAGATTGGTAGTACATACTGTGTAAACAGGAAAGTAACAAATGTTCACAGAGAATAATGTTCTCCCAGTTCTGATCCCATTATAAAGTGACTGCTGAGTGGCTCAACCTATTGAGCTGGAGCTGATTACAATAATAATCATAGTGGAGGATTTGCAAGTTTGGGAGGCAGCATTAACTTTCCAGAGATTGTGTGATATACTTATCACAGCAGACACAACAAGCATTTATTTGCTGCATGCGAGGGTGGCATGCTGTGTCTAGCAAGTCAGCTTCTACCTTCCACTGTGAAAAATGATGCCTATCAATCATGACAGATCTTCAAAACTCATCTAGATATGCCAGGAAATAGACCTGGGATTTGATACTGAAGTCAAAGCTGTTCTGCATTGTCATATTAGCCTACCATTTAAAGTCTTTGAAGAATAATAGTTATCCTCTTCCAGTTCTCCCTTGTAATCAATGGGTACTTCAGTATGACATTTTTCTCTGGTATTAACATAACTTATTCAGTCATCTGCTACTGTGAGTTCAGACTCATGTTTGTTAATAGATATGGAAGCAAGCAGAGTTGCTGACCACACCAGCAACTTTTTCTCCAATTGACTAGTCATCCAACCTATTTCTATTTCTTTCACCAGTCCCTTCTATCACTAAAACTGGCATATTTAATGGTAACACCAAGTCAATTTCACCAGTTATTGATGGACTTACTTCTAGACCACTTTTCAGCCATAATGACTTTCAAAGTCATAATGATGTATGTTAACTTTAGGACAGGGGTAGTCAACCTGTGGTCCTCTAGATGTCCATGGACTACAATTCCCATGAGTCCCTGCCAGCAAATGCTGGCAAGGGCTCATGGGAATTGTAGTCCATGGACATCTGGAGGACCACAGGTTAACTACCTGTGCTTTAGGGGAAGAAAGAGTGAGATGATTCAGACTTTCTTTCCAAGCCCTTTAACTGTACCAGCTGTTACTGGTCCCTTCTTCAGTGACCAGAGGCAGGCCCTTGTCATGTGAGTTCATTCTAAACTAAGGTGACATCTAGAGGCACCTGGTAAATTGTACTTATGTTGAAATTAAAATATATATATTACAATACTATTTTTACATTCTATGAAAATTCTTGTTGCTCCATATAGACCACATTTTTAATCAAGAACACCCCCCCCCCCCGGTCAATGGTGTCCCACTTTACCAATGTTAAAATCTGGTCACCTAATTCTAAACATTAAAGAACTTTGATTTCCACCAGCACATGTTCTAATGTATTTTTAAATCCCTCATTCTTTTGCAGCATAGTTATAACAAAAATGGTGTTATAATGGGAACTCAGGAAGATTTTCCAGGTTCCTCCACAAACTTATCCCTGCTGCTTGCTTGGGAACTCCATTGGTTATTTACATGTTATAAAATATAGGCCTAAATGCCCTTACTGCAACTGCATGACACTTCTTCCCAGACATCACCAAGAGACAGAAGACCTTTCATCTAGGCATTAAATCCTTCTTGAAGGTATTGTCCTTTGTAACTCTTTTCCACAAATGACAATGTTGGGAAAAGGATAGATGAATGAATGTTTAGTTTATCAGCTGTGATCCTGCTGCAAGATGGTTTGTAGAACTTTGTCCCAAAGGAAAGAAATGCCCCAGATCTGTGTCAAAAACATAGGGTGAGGGGAATAGAGGGTAGAAACCAGCAAGAAGGTATACTCATATGGGCATCCTTTCTATTCCCAGCTGCACAATGTCTGACTTAACAAGTAACCACTAAGGCCCATTATGCACGGCCGCCGAAACGGCGATTTCGGGGCACATGGAAAACACGGAGGGGGAAGACGCGAAGCAAACTGGTTATGCACGGGACGGGGCGCGACGGCGGCAAAACCCGGAGCGGCAGGTATCGAGGCATCGATGCGGAGCTAAGGAGAAGTGAGGCGAGCACGCCGCTGGGTTGGTGAGCATCGGAGGCGGAGGCCAGGAAGGGCGGAAGCAGCCTGCGCAGGCGCAGCCCTGCCGGGTTTGTCGGGCACGGAGGGGGAGGGAGCATGTTTCCCCTTCCCCTTAGTTTACTCCCAGTTCGCCTCTCCCCTTCTTTGCTGCCCCGGTTCCTTTGTATTGTATATTTGTGCTTTGTTCATTCACACTGTTTTATAAAGTTTTTGTATTTTCTTAGAGACCTCGCCTCCGTTCTTGTTTGTGGTTGAGGTGTGTGTTTGGGAATGGGTGGGAGGTGGGTGGCCGGCCTCTCTGCCATCCTTAGCTGCGACGATCCCCTCGCCCCCCTCCACTGTGAGCTCTCTGGCCGCCTTTCCGTCCGTATTCCTTTGGGTTCCCCCCGGCCTGCGCTGCCGTTCGTTCCGGCAGCCGCTTGAGTGGTCGCGCCGCCTCCGACCCTCCGGCCTCCCCGATTATGCACGCGGTCAATTCGGCGCTGCCTCCGGTTGCGCCCTGGTCGCCCGGGAAGCTGTGCTTTCTTCCGTGTTCCGCTAACGCGACTTTTTCGGCAGCGTGCACCAAATCTGCGGCTGGTTGCAGCCGACTCTGTGCGTTATCGGTGATTTTAGTCGCCGCCATTCCACCCCGAACGCTCGCTAAAACTCCCGTGCATAATGGGTCTAAATGAAGCTCGGAGCCATGGAGACCAGCTCAATCCCTGCATGCATTTGTGGCAGACCAAACTTGGCTCTTCCTTTTTACCCAGAGCTGTCTCTCTCCACCTCTGTAATTTGTTTCCTTGCAGCTCCATAGTGGCTTATCAGAACCATGCCGGGCTGCATTTCCTGGCTCTTGCAAGGGAATTGTTACATAATTCCCTGGGTTGACTCAGGGCCATTCCGCACAACTTAAATGTAGCCAAAGTCTTACCTTTCGTAAATGCTATTAATTCAACATTCCACATGACATCATAAACAAACCACAAAACTCCCACCGAATTCCAGCAATAATTGGAATTTTATAGCGCTTAGGGAGAAATCCAGAAAAGTGGATCCCCCCTGAAAAAACCGCTACACTTCTGAGCACAAGCTGCAACACATCAGCGAAAGACATGTGCGTTCTCAAAATAGCGGTAGAAAGAATCTCCCTCCCTCGCTCTCGCCCCCGAGCTTCTGGAGACAGGATCGCCATTTTTTTCCCCCCTAGACCGGTGAAAGCAATGAACAAGCAAGGCTTCTCCGGCTAAAGTCCTTCCGCAGAGGTGTTTAGCAGTAAAACAAAGCTCCCTTCTGCAACTGTTTTTACAGTTTCCGAGCACAATACAGCCCCCTGTTCGACACTACCCGTAATTTTGGCCACAAATCGCACCCATCGGGGAGGGGGATTTTTTTTTTTACTTGAAGAGCGTGTAAATGATTAAGCGCCAACTCCTACGCCAGCAAAAAAGGTCTTTCTGAGACAATGATTGAACAAATATTCGTTGCGACTGGTTTGTTTGGGTTTTTAAAAAACAGTTTTTAAAGGGAAAGGGGCTTTTCGGGAACATGAATACAACAGTTTATTGGCTGTTCTGTTGATGACCAGGGGTGGGAAGAAGCGTGGGGAAAAATTGCTTCCTTTGTTGCGATTCCAGCGAGACCGGAAACCTGTGGGGAATAAATAGACTGCTACTGGGACTACAATATTCCACTACAATTGAAGGTATGCGGAATGACAAAATTCCACTATTTAATATAGCATTTCTGCATACTGCAAACATTTAGCAACATTGGTTCTTGTGCAGAAAGGCCCTCAGTTTGTGCTCCAGAAATTAACAAAGGAAAGAGTACCGGCAGGCAAAAAAAGCTAGTCTACTCAAGGTGCTTCATCCTGGGAGAAGCAAGAAAGGCAAATTAGGTATTTGTTATTGGCAAATGGGAGGGGGAGGCTGCTATTGACTTTTGGGGGTCTTCACATCATCTCCCAAGGGCTAATCACCCAGCATATCATGTTCCCATTTTTTAAATTTGCTATGTGGATAGACACTGAAGTTTTTCAAAGGGAAAACAGTGGAAATGTTCAGTGGCATTGAGAAAACTTGCTAGAGGACTACAAAGAGGTCTTGTTTTAGAATAATTCATCATTAGCACTAATGATGATGTTCTTTGGGGTCCTTGAAAAGAATAGGCATAGATCAAAATGGTATTTAAAATAACCTACCCCAAGATTTCTGTTATCTGAGTTAGCCTACCTGTTCATTTAGTTTTGCTTTCACCCGTTGCCATGAGCATATGAATATCTAATACTGTTTATGAATTATTACTCAGTGTGGTATAAAAGTGACCTTTTCAGTATTCCAAAATTTAATAAGAAAACTCCTTCTTCCTGACATGTTAGCAGCAAGTACTAGTAACACTTAAATCTACTGAGTTCATCTCTTCTAATGAGGTATAAAGCTTAGCACTTATTGTTTATTTCCTTACCCTGTACTGTTGGTACATCCATAAACCAATATTAAAAACAAAGAGACAGAATTTTTTAAAAATCCAAGCTTAATAAATAGTCAGAGAAGAACAATCACTGTGACTCTGTTTGGAAGGAGTGCATACCCAAGCCTTATCCAGAAATGCTTGTTCAAAAGCTGCACACACAGATATTTGAAGACTTTAAAAAATAGTATGGGGATTTGGTGTATGTGCTGCATGTAAAAAATACCAACCAGCCACACGTAAGTGTGCAGAGAACATGTGTTCACCACGTTTGTGGACAGAGCTTACACTGGAAAAGTGCATTTGGCACAAGATGACGTTATGGAAGAATGGGAACTATGCTCTTCCTATTCAGTCAGCAGTAGTGTTAAACTTGAAGCAGGTCACAGAGTTAGTGGGGATTCACAGCCATTCACTTCTCATTGCACAGTGATGTTCTCCTGGGGGGCTCCCAGATTTTTCATAGACAGATCAAAGGAACTGTGGCATGCCTGGATATAACATTCTGCTACATTGTATTATCCTAAGGTTGTGTCTTAAAGACAACAACCTTATTATTATCCCAACCTTTTGTACATACTTTAGATTTTTTTTCGTGCTTTTCTTTCATCCCTCTCAACAGCTCTTATAAACACTCCTGGTGCTACTAAACAAAGTGAATGGGTATTCACTGTTATAGCAAGTATCTCAGATAATATATTTAAAATACTTTTTTGACCTAAAATCTACCGTGGCATAAAGAGTGGTACTTGACCATGGATCCACACTGATATACACTGCTACAGAAAGACATGCATTACTTTCAAGCATTATGTGGCTCATTGCAAAAATTTCCATCTTCTTTACCTTCATACCTGCATTTTAATCAGCTCATTCTTAACAGGAAAAAAAAAATAAACAATTGCTTTGATTGGCTCATAATGCTAAATCAAAGATAAGTGCTGTTAGGTGAATCATCATTTCCATATACAAAGTATGCATGTGCATCTGAATTCATGCCCAGTTTTTGATAAGCATAGTTGATAAGTTGTTATAATTAAGCTTTGCCAATTTCTCTTAAGATCATGTCTTGTCAAAGGACCTCATGCATAGCATTTTGCCACTGAGCTACAGATGTGGTGAAACCAATGAAAATAAATAGGAATTAAGATACTGACTTGACTGTTGTCTCTTCACTCCCCTGTATAAATGACCGGAATTAGAAAAAAGTGACAGCCTGCCTCAGCCTGTTTTATTTTACACCCATTTCACCCTCAATTTACAGCAGTGGTTCTGACTACTTTTCTAAAACATTTGTAACTTGCATATTTCTTTGCATTGCTTATCAATAGTAGCACTGACTTTTAGATGTGGTTTTTATTGAGACAAACATATGTCTGGACTATTATTTCAGCATCCAAGAGTTCACACATCTGGATTTTCTCCTTAAAACATCATCTAGGCCAGTGGTTCCCAACATTTTAATCACTGGGGATTGATCAACGCTTGACAATTTTACTGAGGCCCGGGGGAGGGTAGTCCTTTGCCGAGGGATGTTGTAGTCGCCGCCTGATCCCCTGCTCCACTTACTTTCCTGCTGGCACCCCTGACTTTCCACTGCCCGCTGGGGGGACACTGCCAGCAGCAGCTGCAAAGTGCCACGCCAAGGGGGAGCCCCAGCCATAGCAGCCATTGGAGAGCACCAAAGGTGAGACAGTGGCAGAGGGGCAGGGCAGCCCCCAAGGCAGCAGCCGGGGGACGAGGAGGAGCCATGGCCTGGTACTGATTGATCCACAGACTGGTACCGATACCCGGCCCGGGGGTTGGGGATCACTGATCTCGACAACTAAGCTAGGGTAGATCAGTTCTTCCTGACATCTAGTCATCATGGGGGTGGGGGGATTTTTCCATATGGAAAACAGATTCCATCATATTAGCTTCTACCTGCAGTCAAAATGGTAAAGTTCAGGCACAGGATTTTCACTTCAGTGAGAACATGGCTTAGTCTACTGTGGTTAATGGGAGGTTGCATTTTTTCTTCCTCTAGAAGCAACATTGATCCCCTTCCTGACTGGCAACAACAAACCTGCCTCACAGAGATAAATTGTATTCTATACAGGAAAATTGTGTGAGATTGGTTGGGGTCTTGAGTAGTCTTTTCCACACATTGCCAGATGCTAGTTGACAGCTGAACTATTAGAAAAAGAAAGTAAAATACTAACAAACTATTCAGGCTTAAGATGTGTTCAGACATACACTTGCCTTGCTCATTTATAACATCAACAGTTTTCACATTCTGGAAAGGAAATATTAGTTGGTCACACCCCATTTTTCAAATTGCCAGAGTCTAGATATTGTCTGACTTGGTTGCTCACACTCTGGTAGACCAATTAGGGAAGTAAGATTCTGAGTCTATTTACCGTCTTTGTTCTTTTCAGCCTTTAACTGCTAAAGGCTGTCCCTCTCTCTTTCCCTCTCTGCTTAAAACAGCGCAGGAATAACTAGTTACTTTGAGACTGAGCAAACTAGCTGGAAGAAGTGGTACTGGAACAAATGTGACACAGACACTTTTACCCAAATTGATACAGATGTAAAGTCACTGGGACAATTATTGTGGGACCAAACTGTCTGGTAGATACCAAATCTTGATTTTGATACAACATTCCAATTAAGGAGGAAATATAAAGAAGTATATTCTTATGCCCCACTTTTCTTTCTTAAGGAGTCTCTAAGTGCTAACAATCACATTTCCTTCATCTCTCAACAACAGGCACCTTCTGAAATAGGTGGAACTGAGAAAACTTCAACTGGTCCAAGATCACTCAGCAGGCTTCATGTAGAGGCATGGGGAGTCAAACCCAGTTCTCCAGATTAGAGTATGCCACTCTAAATCACTATAGCATACCACTTTGAAAATGAGACAGACTCTAAAAAAGAAATCATCTTTATTCTCCTAACAAAATACAAGGTCGTAAAGGTAAGATGCCAGAGAAAGGAAAAACACAAAACAAAACACAAAACAATGTTGGGACACAGCTATGCAATTCTAGCAATGTTATCCTTGGTTGTTACCTGGTTGGCATGAATGGGTAATCTTGAGGAAAATAAATGATATACCTAAAATAAAAGTATATACATGTTCTTATCCAAAATATAAGAATCCATGAGAGGTTATCATTCTAGGGCAAAAGGGAAGGGAAGCTGAACCAAGGAGAAATTAAATCCAAACCACAACCCGCTAAGAAGTTGGAGACTAGGGGGCTTTTTGCACGCCTTCAAAATAGCACAATGGTTGCCAATTGAAAACGCTACTGATTTGCTGTTATGCACAACGTCGTCGACAATCTGCCACACACCTGAAACCAATCTGCAAAAAGCGCTTCCTTGTAGCGCTTTCAGGGAAATCCCCAAAAGTGGATTCACCCTCCGGAAAGCGATACACTCCTGCAACCAATCTGCAACACTAGCGAAAAAGACCTGTGCGTTAACATTGTTGCGGTTTCTACAAAGTCCCTCCCCCTGGCTCTCTTCTCTGATCTTCCGGCGAAGCGATCGCCATTTTTTTTTCTCTGAGCGAGCGGGGATAAACGCACCAGCGAGCCTCTTTCAGTTTAGAGGCTTCCCCGGCTTCAGTCCCTCCCCTTCAGTCACTAAGCACAAAGAACAGAGAAGCCCGTTTGCTGATGTATTTTCACTTTATTTTTTACACATTCATTCAGCCAAAAATCGGGCCCGTGAGAGGGGGGGGGATTTTTTTTTTCACTCGGAGGGAGCGTGGCAACGATCAAACGACAGCTCAAACACACTAGGCAGCTAGATGGGTCTCTCCGTTGCAACGAATTAACACAGGTTCGTTGCAATGGGTCTGTTTTTTTTTTTAAAAAACCTTTCTTAAAGGGAAAGGGGCTGTTTGGGAGCATGCTAACGGCTGCCCATTGGCTGCTTGACGGCCAGGGGCGGGACGAGCTTGGCAAGAGCGCTTCCTTTCTAGCGATTTTTGCCGAGACCGGAAGCCTGTGGGAAACGCTACAAAACGCAACTGGATTCCACTACAAAGGCAGGTATGCATAACAACGAATTCCACTATTTTAAATGGTGATTTTTCATTCAGTGACCAATTTGCTACAAAGATCCCGGTGCGTAAAGCCCCTCAATGTACGGGATTCAATTATTCAGGAAAAGGACAAAGTTCTGGGAAGCAGGCCAAACTGGGGAAACAGGCTTGGATACAAAACCAGCCACCATGTTGGAGTAGTTTGACATGCTTCTTTTCTAGGATATAGAACAGTGAGTACTAGGATCTGTAATGGACAAATATGTCCCATTGGTCTCCCCCCCCCCCCGGTAAACAACTGGCACACGGACTGTGTTAACAGGTTTTGAAAAGCAAACTTTCCCATACTGTTTTCCTATCCCCTAGTGATCACGAGTCTTTTTGCCCCATTCAAGAAAACCCACTTGTCCTGTATAGAGACCTGCATGTTTGTAACCCAGTGGGGATGATTTTGTGGTCAGAAAACTGTACAACTTTTCATATTTCATCTTGTTTAACCATAAACTGCCTGGTACCAGAAACCTTTCATTCATTCTTCACTGTCATGATCCTCACCACTCTTGAACCCCTTTGTTTGCTGTATCTTCCATCACTACATTATCTTATGAACAGTAGGTCCAAACATGAAGTCGATGGTAGTATGGAAAATAAGCATGTAATGGACCCATTCCATATCACAATCCTATGGGGAAGCAGCAATCATACTTCCCTGGTAATGAAAATAAGGAAAGTAAGTCAGTGACAGTTAATAGTATGTGTTAGTAAGTGCACCTACACTTATACAAGAGGAAACGGCATTAGGATCTGAAGTTGACAGAACTGAGTGACCAGTTACCAGTGTTAATGAGAAAAGTTTGAGAAATGCAGTGATGTAAGATTCTTTTAAAAGACCTGTAGATGTTTTAACGAAGTAGAATGACTTGTTTTGTACTTGTAGACAGACACCTGATGTAGTCATCTTTCCTTCATCAAAATGTTAAATAGGATTGTTGTAGAAAATGTTAGCTGCCTTGAATGTCTTGATTTATAATATTTTTATCTGGCATACAAAATTCATTAAGCATGACAATATTTACCGAAGGTGCATTCTAAATGAGAAAGGTCTTACTGGAGCAATAACTATTCTGCTTGCAAGTTTTAGTAATGCAATGAGGATGAGCTATCATGCTAGCTGATTAATTAAGTGTTCTTTACGCCTTTGTTCTCTCTCCATTTATTGCTACTATGAAAATCCCTTTGTGGAGATTTGTTCCTGGCCCTTTGAATCCTGGATTTTGCTTTAAATAAATTAATACCTGTTCTGATGACCCTTAATTAGCAGACAAATTTATGTGTGGCATGAATTATTTTGTATTCCCACACACCACTCTGTCATACATCCTTGTAATACCTGTGCACCAGATGCTATTAAAGTACACTGAAATATACTGCAAAATATCCATATAATAGCTGAGGTAGTGCCTCTTAGACCGTTTACGCACTAGAGGTTTCATGCCAGGTTGCAGGCTGGAGTTTTAGTTGTGGCAGGTTGTCCCACCTCTTCCTGCACTCACATGGGGGAGTACTTGGCCTGGTGCATCTCATCCACCCCCGATCTGTGCTCCTGACAGAGGGGTGGGGCAATGAAGTTGCCAGTGCATAAACGGTCTTAGAGATGCGCACGAACTGGGAAAATGCAGTTCAGTTTGTAGTTTGTGGCCTGTAAATATTCAAGTGACCTACACTGCACAGATGCAGCTATAGTGCTGAAGTATTAATTTTTTGTCAGCATCATTGCCCCAGAATAGGCTTTAAAACTCTATGTCTCATGGGATTTGTCATGGGTGTTTCCTGACTGTTGCTCAAATTCTCTCTCATCTTTTCATAGCCTGTGGCCCATGGGTAAAGCGAGATTCCACTTTGGCTTTAGGACAGCCTTTCTCAACCTTCTTATTGTTCAGAAATCCTTGAAAAATGCTTCAGGTTTTGAGAAACCCCAGTGGCACAATCACACAGAATATAGTTGGGAAGCATAGCTGGGTACATGCTCATCTGGGTTCTAGGCCCATCACTGGCCATTTCTGGAAGGGGGTGGTCATATCACCCGATAAATGTTTAACAAATTTTAAAATGTATTAAAATTAATTGATCTCCCACCCATTCAGGAAACCCTTCCAGGGTCATCAAGAAACCAAGGTGGAGAAAGCCAGCCCTCAGACCTGACCGTGGGGGGGGGTGTCTAGGAGTAAGGGACACCTCCTCATTGCAGAGTCTACCAGATCATCATCAGAGCACCAAGCACCTTAAAATCACATTTTTCCTGCCCATAGGAAAAAACAAAATAGATCAAGAGCAGGCCAGTGTTTAGTCCAGTTATTACTTGTGATAGGCCCATGCAAATAATGAAATCCTGAGCTTCTCCTGACAAGGTAGCATTAGTATGAATGTTAATTTCCCCTAGACACCCAGTCTAGGGGTCCTCAATAGCACTCCCAAGAACACTTCAGTTACCTCAGGTCAGGAGTTGATTAGACATCAAAGTGGATGGTGCAATAAAAACCCACTCAGTCTTGCCTTGCAATCCCAAAATTAGTATATTCTCTCAAAACTGGAAAATTCCGGAACAGGTTACTAGACTAGGGAAATAGAGTCTTGATAGATGACAACAACTTATGTGACCAGTTGTGTTCAAAGGGCACTGATATGCTAGGGTAGCGATCCCCAACCAGTGGGCCGTGGACCACGTGTGGTCTGTCGACTAATTGGAGGTGGGCCGTGAAGGATGCCTTCCCCCCCCCCGGCCCTTTACTTCATCCCCCCGGCCCTTTATAACACACTTCGGGTGTCATTGTCTCCCATCACTCCCTGATGGGACTATCTCGTTGCAGAGAAACAAGCTCAGGGTTCCCATTGATTTGTCATTGTCATGAGTTAAAATTTCCATGAAAATAAAATGTTCCTTATGTTCATTGTTGTGGCGTGTCTGTATCTTATTTTGAAGGGATGTTTAAACATTACCATAGCGATCAGAGAGCGTTTGGGCAGTGGTTGAGAGTAGAGGAGTAAACTACCCTCCCCCACCGGCCTCAGTCAAGCGTTGAGTGGTCCCCGGTGATAAAAAGGTTGGGGACCACTGTGCTAGGGGATGTAGATCCTTTAGCATTAAGAAAACATACAAATTTGCCATTAACCTAATTTTGCTGTTGTTTTCTTGTTATTATATTTGCTTTCTGACCCAATTAGATTTATGTTCTCAACATTACAGTGCTTTTTAAAAAAATTCCCCCAATTGTAGTAGTTTTTTAAAATAAAATATTATGATTTATTTAATGTGCTACAATGAAGTAGCTAAGCAGTCCGGGAAGAGTTGCCTCTAAATGTCTCTAGATAATGTGGACATGATGGATTTTTCATATTGCAAAACAAATCACCCAATTCACAATTACAGTAACAAGCTCTTGAAAATGCTGCATCATTTGTAGTGATGGGAACATAATAGCATGTGGTTTTGTTGAAACGATTTCATTCCCTTTGTAACTGTCTATAGCAGGTGGATAGGTGACTGAATGAAGGGGCTTATTTCAGCCCCTGGAAACTTCTCAAGTAACTTCCAGAATGGTCCTAATCTTGGCCCATCCTCAAAATCATAATCTCATCTCACTTTAAACTGAATTGTAACAGGAGGTAACCAGCCCCGGCTGGGGCGGTGAGAAGTTGTCAGCTCCCACTGCCTCAAAAGATTCTGGATTGGCTCTTGTTGCAGTTTTAAGAATACTGCAAGAAGAACCAGCCAGCCTCCAGCCAAGGCAGAATGGAGCTGCCTGCACCCACCACTCTGGCACATCCTAAGCAGGCACTAGTTGCAATTTAGCTTAAACTGAGCCAATGTACATTCATAATAAGGGCAGATATCTGCAAAATTTCATTTTTAATGTTATTTTTTCCACTTCTACATAAAAAAATCCTGGAGCAGTTTATAATAAACAAACAATAAATACTTCTGGCTGTTCATATTGGGAAAGAGGAGGAGTAAAGAACCATTTGTATGAGCTTGCAATAGGAGCCAGGGAGCAGAAACAATGCCTTTGAACATATAATTTGTTGGAATATAGCAATGTCCTGGTTACCAAGAAAAAGAAGAAATTAGATCCTGCAGGGGGAAGCAAGTTCTAGCTCAGGCTTCCTCAGCCAGGGTTTCTTTTTTATTATTATTGTAATGATTTTTTTTTATTTTCACTCAGCCAGGGTTTCTTGATAACCCTAGAAGGGTTTCCTGAATGAATGGAGTTAATAAATTTTAATAGATTTTAAAAACTGGTTAAACATTTATCAGTGATATGACCATATATGGTCATGTTAAACCCCTACCATCACCCAATGACCAATGATATGCCTGGAGGGGATGAGAGGGGGAGGGGCCCTGGGTGGGCATGTACACTACTATGCTTCCCAACCATATTCTGCACAATCATGCCACTTTTGGGGTTGCTTGAAGAATGTTCCAGGGATTTCTCAACAGTAAAAATGTTGAGAAAGGCTGTTCTAAGTAGCTGGGTCTATGAGGAGGATACCTCTTTCCTCCTTCTCTTCTTCCTCCTCCTTCTCTTCTTCTTCTAGTACACCATGTAATTTGTGCAAATATGAGTCAGCTAATGGAATATATAATATCACTGAAAATATTCAATAGTATTACAATATTATGTATTTTTCTGGCTTGCCATCCTTCATTGGTTGCTGCTGACAAAGTTGCAGGATACATACAATGCAGTGATATCAAATATGGGGCAAATAATGCCCCAAGTTATGCAAGGTAAACATGAACTTTGGCTTGGGTATAGAGTCCTAACAAGTTACGCTATCATTTTACACGTAGTAGCCATTCTTTTGCAGCTTGAAACATAATAAAATGTTCCTATGACCATAGCCATAGTTGAAACATCCTTGAAAAGAAGATGCTGCATCTCAAGAGCTTATCTCAGCCCTCACATCATAGAGCATTAATCTTCTCAATTGCTTTTTCTCGCCTGTCAACTTTTAATGTCAGTATTCACACTAAATGAGATGTTTATATGCATCACCCTTCAGTTAACTTTAAGTAGATGTAAGCACCGTGTGACATTTCCCCCCTTTTTAAAGTGACTTAGCCAGTTTGGCATCTCCATAGGAAAAGGAAGGTTTAAAAGAGTGTTCCTGACAGTAGAAATGATTAATGGCAATACCCTGAGGCTGTATTCATGTGGTTCACATTGAGTGTTTACAATAAATATGCTTTTGAGGCTGAGAGCCACAGTACTGTAGTGGTTAAGAACGGCAGCTTCTAATCTGGTGAGCTGGTTTTGATTCCCCAGTCCTTTACATGCAGCCAGCAGGGTGAGCTTGGGCTCATCACAGCCCTGATACTGCTGTTCTGACCAAGCAGTCCTTTCAGAGCTCTCTTAGCCTTGCCTACATCACAGGTTGTCTGTTGTGGGGAGAGGCAGGGAAGGCGAGTATAAGCCTTTTTGAGACTCCTTCAGGCAGTGAAAAGTGTGGTATAAAAACCAACTCTTCTTCTTCAGAAAGACTGCTTTCACAAGGAGATTTTTTATTTACTTTGTCTATTGAACTAGGGCTGCCACTATTGTGGGGGACATTCGATCACCTGCTCCTCTAGCTAGTGAGAGAAAAAGTAATTACAAAATCAATGGTGGCACAACACAGTGATGTTACTTCTGGGAAAAACCTGGTTTACCATAGAGATTCTGGTGATTCCTAGAGGAGTGTGATATCACTACCAGGTTTTCCTGTAAGCAACATCACACTGATAGCATCCCCAGTGGTTTGTCCCAGCCATTGCCTTGCCATTATCCCCACCTTATCATTGTGTGTTCCTGGAAGTTTTCTCCTTGTCTCTGTGTTTCCAGGGATATGGTACACATTCAGATTCCCAAGCTCACATGAGCTCTGCACCTAGAGCTATACTCTACAGAGACAGGTTGACTTGCAACAATTTTCTTTTGATGACCATAGATAATGCAGATACTTAATTGCAAGACAGGAGCACTCTCAGAGGCTAATGCTAACTAGTACATATATCTTGCATAGAATGAAATTAAGACCATTTCCATGCAAGGAATTTGTCCCTGCCCAGCCTCTGATTGTTTGCGGGTTTTAATGCTGCTTCCTCACGATGTTGGCAGCAACCCGTAGCTCTTTAGTAGTTGGCAGGAGTTTTTGTCACCATTGCTGTGCAATGAGGGAATGTGAGAGAATCTTTTTCCTCTTTCTTGTCACAGCACAACAAGGTGCAAACAGGAGCAAGCCTGTCTGAAAGAAGAAGCGCATGACAGGCTTGCTAGCATTTTGCCTGCCCTCACACCCACCCTCCCCTCTCCATTTCTGGATTGCTAATTTTTTAAACAGTAGCAATGTGGAAGTGTATTTTTTAAAATTAATTTTGGGACATGTGGGAGGGGGAGGAAGTTTGAGTCCCCAAAACCACCGCCATGAGGGGATTGGCAGCTTGCATTGATTGACAACCCGAGGGTGGGGGGAAACTTGTGGGTTGTCTCTACTTCCATCTTCACCATCTCATCAGGAAGGGAAAAGCCACAGCGAGATGACAAGATAACATGGGAGGGGTCTCCCACCAGGAAGAGGTCAAACATGCCATTTAAAGTCATACGTTTGCAAGCAGGAGGTGGCATGCATTGTCCACCTCCATGCAGAAATGGTCTAAAGCTCCTCTCTGGGTTAAATTTCCTCATACAAAGAGCTCTGGTGGAACGAGTCACTCCACTCCAGAACATGGCAGGTTGGTCACTGTGTGTACTAGGATCACTCCTGGTGGGCTGATCAACTAGACCAGGCAGTCCTATGGAAGAAGTGCTATGCTTGGCCCACTCAAACCTCACATGGAGAGAGATGTGGTATTCAGCCCACTCAAACCCCAAACCGACAAGAGAGGAGGCTCTTGCCCACTTGACCTGGTAGGTAAACTATGACTTCCTTCTTCCCTTCCACTTTTGCAGGGGCAAAGCAGGGTGGGGTTAGAGAGACTTCCTCTCAATCTCTCCTTTGAGGAGCAAGGCCTTTGAGGAGCAAGCTGTTTCCCCCCTCTTAGTCCACCCCTGGATTACACATACACATACACACACAAAACTGGGACCAGTCTGAACAGTTAGATGAGCTATAGGATGAGTACAGCTGTATACAAAAATGTAAGGATTGCATAGTGTATGTAATGAATTGTGGAAGCATTCAGTTACTTTAATTCTACATTACAGAGTCAAGTATGTAATAAAAGCAGCTTTGTGTCTTCTGTTCTTCTTATGTCACAGTCAAGACATCTGGCACTACTCAATTTAATAATTTTCCTCATATAATTGAGGAAAGAGCATACATAGGAGAGAGGAAAGGGAAGACTGGGCATAGATAATAATGATGCACGCAATTTAAAAATACTATATTTATGTGCACGTGTATGGATGGAGATTAGTTCTCTCATAATGTGCCATGCCTTAGGGCCTTAGATCCCTAGCTCAGCTACTGAAAAGAAGCAGAGCTTACTTAGGAGTTGGGGAGAAGACAGAATCTCCACTGTTGCAGTCATTCCTATCTCTACATGCATGATCTGTTTGTGCCAGGCTAGTCAAATCTTGTCTGATCTCAGAAACTAAACTGGGTCACTGTGATTAGGTCTTGGATGGGAGACCACAAAGGAAGTCAAGATATGGTTTGCAGAAGGATGCAATGGCCAACTATCTCTGTTCACCTCTGACCTTGTATCTGAGGAAGTGTGTGTGCACAAGAAAGCTCATGCCTTGAATAAAACTTTGTCGGTCTTAAAGCTGCCACTGGACTCTAAATTGGTTCTGCTGCTTCAGACCAACATGGCTACCCATTTGGATCTATCTTGAAAACCTTATAAAGTCACCATAAATTAGCAGCAACTTGACAGCACTATCCACCACCAGAAAACAGGATTTCTACTGTTGCAGCCATTTCTCATATCTGCATGGCAAGCTTTACCTGCTAAAATTCTGTCTTCCATACCTAATACAATTACAGAAGCACCTGTTCTCCTTTGGTGCAAGCTTACTGTTGGTAAAAAGTAGAGAAATGAAGAAGATGGTGTTTTATTTATTGTCACATGAAAGTCAGTGCGTAAATGGGCCTCATTTTCAGGTGATAAATGAGCTTCCATCCCTGGCAGCTAAGTAGATAATAATCTGGACCTATTTAGTATTAATTTAATCCCCTTTGTCCTCCTGATGACTCATTTTGCACTCCATTTGAATTTCAACCATAACTCAGTGCTTTTTAGCTTTGTAGCATAAATACAATGACTCAAACAACCATTTGTTTTATCATCAATTTGCTTTACTCCAGTTATTTTATATCCCTTAGATTTCTCCAGCAAATTAGTTGAGGCAGTGAGAAAGCTCAGCAACCCCCTCATTACAACAATGCAAACAAGTTAAATATTTAATTAGGATGAGCAGCACTGCTCCAAATGGTTGCACAGTTATTCAAATGGCTGAGTGGACACATTTTTGGATGCTGCCAGGCGAGCAAATGGCTTCAGCTTCCTATGAGCAAGAAAGGAAAACAAGACAAAATGAGTATTCAGTGTATTAAAACTGATTTATGAGAATGTACCTCATATGGACTTGAAAACAGTCTTTGCTTTCCTAGGATGTGCTTGTTAAGCCGTATTCTGTAGAAGTTGGTTGTGGAGTATATGTGGGACTGGCCTTGCAAATGATATAACACCTACCAATAATGTGAAGCACCCCATTCAAAGACTCATTATTTGTATTCAGTGCATTCTTCTGGGCCTAAATGAATCTTGAGTTGCTAGCTATTTCTATTAAACTACTGTTTTGCCTTGGATCAAAACAATCCAGTCTCCAGGATACTTCATCACTCAATGGGAAGTTTTTAATAAGAAACATACTCTCACAGAGATAGCTTTACTTATGATAGGTATTTAATTAGGAAGATCACAACTGAATAAGAAGCTTGGTTTCCTATGCTGATGTGGCTGCATGCCATTTCGGGCTTGCCTTTCCTCTAGCATCTGGATGTAATGCTTTTGGTGAACTGAGTTTCCATTCATCAGAAATCTGCAGCCCAGAAACACCTGCATGCAATATTTTTCTCCTTGTCATTGTGCAGGTGTTCTGAAAATGTCTTTGTTAAACTGCTTATCATTTTTGAAAACCTGCTTGCTTCCCTCTGTATCATCAGTATGTTTTAGGTATCAGTGGGTTATTCTTCATCAACAGGAGCATTTTGTATTGAGTGTGATCGTACTTGAACCCACTAAGACATATTACCATCAGGTACAGTCAAAACACTTGTGTTTTATATGTGTTTATGTAGAGAGCCAGTTTGGTGTAGTGGTTAGGAGTGCGGACTTCTAATCTGGGATGCCGGGTTTGATTCTGCACTCCACCACATGAAGCCAGCTTGGGCTCGCCATGGCACTGATAAAGCTGTTCTGACCAAGCAGTGATATCAAAGCTCTCTCAGCCTTACCCACCTCACAGGGTGTCTGTTGTGGGGAGAGGAAAGGAAAGGCAACTGTAAGCTGCTTTGAGACTCCTTCGGGTAGAGGAAAGCATCATATAAGAACAAACTCTTCTTCTTCTTTTAGATGGGGATGCGATACAGAGAGAGTCCAGATTATTCTTAATTCACAGTAGGATAATCTGAGTGAAACACAGATCGATCAAAACAAAGGGAGGGAGGGAGGGCCAGATATCTGGTCACCTTAAAATAGAAGGGTTTTTAGATACCTGCCTTGTTTTAAAATTAGGGCTAATCCTGAGTTGAGCAGGGGGTTGGACTAGATGGCCTGTATGGCCCCTTCCAACTCTATGATTCTATGATTCTATGATTCTAAAATTTACACAGGTCTTACATCTCCTTTTTGTTGTTTGCAGTTTTACGTATAAATGCATCTTCCTATGAAGGTACATTTCATGAGCCTGATGAATTATGTTCTGACTCACAAATGCTTCTGTTGGGTAAATTTTGTTAGCCTTTAACACTGGACTTCTGTTTAATATTACAACATATCTTAACAAGTTCTAGTCAGAGATCCAAAACTTCAGCTAGGAATCTCAGATAACCACAGTTAGTAATCTAAAATGTAAGTCTCAGGAAGAAAAGCAGCAAAAGGGTGGGGCATGTGTCACTGGCTAGGTTTCCATACAAGGGAAGGAGAAGTCTCAAGGCGGGGAAGAGGTATGTTGGAGGCAGTCTTTATCATGTCATTGAGGAGAGATTTTGATACAAAATTTCACCTGACCCATATTGGCTCATTGTGAATTGATATCCTTTTAGTTGAGAATGTGAATATGAGTCGAGGAGTTTATCAGCAGGTAGGTTTGCATCTAAATTAATCTTGAACAGCTACTGAGATGTAGGGCTTAATGGCCTGGGAACTGGGAGAGGGGGAAAGAAGTTTCTTTCTTTCTAAGGCTAGCCTTGTTTCCAGTGTGATGAGAGATCACGTAGTACTAAGGCTGGACATGCCCCTTCTCTGATCTTTGCACTGCAGATTGTCCAGAGCTCATTTTCTGGATCTCATATGACTGGCAGAACTTGTCTTAGTTGCTTAGATGGATGGAGAAAGACACACACAGATCCAGCACCGAAGGAGGTTTGATGGCTACATGATGGATTTTTTTCTTGCATCCCCAGCCTGTTTACACCTTTAAAAACCTATTATCTATCTGGATCTTCTTTACTGAGCCAGCAATAATGTATATGTATTATTTCCACAAACTGTAAGGTCAAGAGCCCAGCATATCAAAGTCCAATCCATATGAATCCTGATATACTCCAGCAGGAAATGAGAAGTGGTACTGAGACAGACTACTTTCACTGCATTTTGTTGTCTGAATAAATGGGAGCAATCTAAATGTAGTAGACTATGGCACATGGATTTCTTTATAATCATACAATTTATGTTTCAGGAAACAACAAACAAGTTGGTAGCTTTTAACAGGCAATATAACATCATATATGGCCAGTAAAGGCTCAAAACCTGCTATGACATTTTGTTCTATGTACTACCTCAAGCTTTGTTACACAAACCATCAAGGACTGCACTACTGACCTTTCATGTTAGATGCCTGAAGGAAATCTCGAAATTTATGAAGCTCTTTTCAAATAGTACATGCTGAAACCACCAAGAGTTGACTTCAGAAGAGGATTTGTAAGGTGACTGGTTTTAGGAGGCTCTGACCAAAATTAGAGATATGTCTTTTTGCTTCTCAGCTTATTTTGAAAGTTTCTTTCTTTCTTTCTTTCTTTCTTTCTTTCTTTCTTTCTTTCTTTCTTTCTTTCTTTCTTTCTTTCTTTCTTTCTTTCTTTCTTTCTTTCTTTCTGCCTGCCTGCCTGCCTGCCTGCCTGCCTGCCTGCCTGCCTGCCTGCCTGCCTGCCTGCCTGCCTTCTTCAATTTCCCAATGTGCTTCTTCTATTTCCCAATGTGGTACCATCTATGGGTACCTCAATCCAGCAGACACTGTGGCCATGGACATACAAGGGAGGAAAGCCTCAGGTTTGCAAGAAAAAAAAATTACAATCCAGAATAAAATTAGATTAAAGGGGAATTAATCCCCAAATGACAAAAAGAACACCTGTAGCTCTAAGAAATGGATATGCTCAGTGGCTCCCAGTTAGAGTGTTAGACGAGGATCTGGGGGACCCTGGTACAAAGCTTGCTAGAAAACATTTGGCCCGTTATATCCTCTCAGCCTTAAGGGCCTCTTGTGGCGCAGAGTGGTAAGGCAGCCGTCGGAAAGCTTTGCCCATAAGGCTGGGAGTTCAATCCCAGCAGCCGGCTCAAGGTTGACTCAGCCTTCCATCCTTCCGAGGTCGGTAAAATGAGTACCCAGCTTGCTGGGGGGTAAACGGTCATGACTGGGGAAGGCACTGGCAAACCACCCCGTATTGAGTCTGCCATGAAAACGCTAGAGGGCGTCACCCCAAGGGTCAGACATGACTCGGTGCTTGCACAGGGGATACCTTTACCTTTACCTATCCTCTCAGCCTAACCTACTTTACAAGGCTGCTGTGAAAATAAAATAGAAGGGAATGCTGTAAACTGCTTTATGTCCACAGTGTGGAGAAAGATGGGATATAACTGCAGTAAATGCATAATAAATACAGATGAAGTTAAAAGTAGGTTGGTTGGGAAGGAAAGATGAAAGAAGGAAAAGATGAGAATATGCAAGCTACCTGGAGGATAAAAAGAGGAAACAGTGCAGGGAGTAGGACCCAGGGGAAACTGAGGTGCCCCTTGCACATCTCTTTTAGGATCCCTTCCACAAAACTGAGACTGTCCCAAAACTGAGACTGCACAACTGAGCCTTCGGGGAGGGCGGTATATAAATCTAAATAAATAAATAAATAAATAAATAAATAAATAAATAAATAACTCAGCCATACTTTTTCCAGAGTGAGGCTTCCAGGGATAGGGAATGACAGAAAACTGGACATGATGGAAAAGAGATAAAGGCAGGTTAGCTGGTAGCTGGAAATGTGAGAAAGAAACAGGAAAAGGGGAGAGGTTATGGGAGCTTCCAAAGAAGGAAAAGAGAAATATTGGGGGAGTGGAAAATTAGATTTCTTCTGCAAATCCTCCCAGGTGCCCTGCTTGTTTTGAGGAAAACAAAGAAAACCGAGATGTTAAGCAGGGCATATTTGCAAATGAATGAGAAGTGTATTAGATTGGAACATTTCAAATGGACATTATTCTAAGGAAATAGGATTGTAATCAATGCAATGTTTATTTTATGTATCACCCTGCTTTTTCCTCAACCAACTTCTACCTTTGTAATCTAGTTTTTGCTATTGTATGTCATACCTTAGATAGTTTTTTAAATGTCCCAGTAAAACAATATTGAAGGTGCAGCATCGGTACTGAACTGGTGGAAGCAGCCGCAGAAAGTGTTGGCAGAGTTCAGGAAATAATCCAAGCCACGTTCTGGAGTTTCCTTTCAATGAATTTACTGCAGCAAGATTTTTTTTTTTTTTTGCAAAAAGACAATAACTGCCTGCAGCAGGATTTTTGTAAAAAGACAATAACTAACTGCAGACCACTAACTGACTGCAGGCCTTCAGAGCACAAGCACTAATATGAACACAGAGCAGAGAGAGAAACAAGAGTTAGGTTGAACTGCAAGAGAAGAACATTCAATAGAGAATGCACCACACATTCCCCTAGGGCAGCCTTTCTCAACTTTTTAACTATTGATAACCCCCTCAATGCAGAATATGGTTGGGAAGTACAGCTGTGTACATATCTACCTAGAGCCCCTCCCCTTCAGGCCCTTCATTGGCCATTTTGGGAGGGGGTGGTGATCATATGACCCAATAAATGTTTAAGAAATTTAAAAATTAATTAGCTCCCACCCATTTAGGAAACCCTTCCAGGGCTGCCAAGAAACCCCAGGATTTCATGAAACCCTGGTTGAGAAAACCTGCCCTACAGTATAAGTGGATCAAACCACTCTTTTAGCAGTATTTATATTAACAAGCCTCTTGAGGCGCAGAGTGGTAAGGCAGCAGATATGCAGTCTGAAAGCTCTGCCCATGAGGCTGGGAGTTCAATCCCAGCAGCCGGCTCAAGGTTGACTCAGCCTTCCATCCTTCCGAGTTCGGTAAAATGAGTACCCAGCTTGCTGCTGGGGGGTAAACAGTAATGACCGGGGAAGGCACTGGCAAACCACCCCGTATTGAGTCTGCCATGAAAATGCTAGAGGGCGTCACCCCAAGGGTCAGACATGACCCGGTGCTTGCACAGGGGATACCTTTACCTTTACATTAACAAGACTCTTATCAGGTTGTCACTTCCCCAACACCCCTTCTTGCCAGCATTTATACTATTCCACCCTACTTAATTTTACTAGAATAGTCCAATTGCTGTCTCCAGGCAATGGTTTCACAAGAGCATCAGCAATCATTTCTTGCATGTTAATGAGTCCTTGATTCTGCATATCTTTCATTAACATTAATGTTTTTAAACTGTGGGTCAGTCTGTGATCCTCAATTGTCCTCAAAGATTGTTATTGGTTCAGGTCTATCTAGTCTTAAATCTAAAATTAACTGGCAAATCCAGATAATCTCTTGGCATCCATGTACAGCTACAACACATTCCACTTTTGTTGAAGAAACACTGTGATTGTCCATTTTTAGTTTCCCCAGCTAATGGTCCCAACTCCATACTGAAACAGATATCCACTGATGGACTTCTAGTTAGTGGTGACCCAGTCCAATCAGCATCCAAATATGCTTTCAGTTTCAATCTGCTGTTGCTGGTAGTTGCAGCTTCAACTGGCTTGTTTCCTTCAGATAATATATCACTCTTTTCACTGTGTTCCAGTTTTCCTGGCTAGGTACAGAAACTTTCCTACTCAGGAATCCTACAGCAGCATTTATATGCAGCCCAGACACTAACTAGATACAACAGTTTACATTCTCTAAGATCATTCCTGTGAGTTATGTGACAATTTCTGCTCTAATTTCTCTAGTTATTGAGAAATATAGCATAATATTTTCTTTGCATATCTTGACTGTCAGATTTATTTTTGCTTCTGATTCCAAAATGCATTCTCAGAATCTCATTTGTGTTCACTTTTGAGCATATATTTAATGCAATGCAACAAGAAGTTATCACGAGTACAGAATGCATAGAAGCCACTGATCCTGTTAAATATTGGGGGATCAACTCTTTATTTACATTTCTTTTAAAAAACCCTTTATATTGTACAACATTTTGCAGATAAATGTGACTGGACAAAGATGTAATCTTTTCAAAAATAATGACCTGAAAAAGACCTGAAAACTGATGTATCCAGAATTATCCAGATGGAAAAAATTAAAAAGTGCATGGCTGGGTAGAGGTACAATAATCAGAATGAATGTACTTTCAAATTATTTTTTATTCCAAATACTACTTACACATATAGAAGAAAGAATATTGGCAAAGACCTTTTATGCACAGTGGTGGCCATGCTGGGCTGCTGCTGGCTTTTTGCATTGGGGGGCAGCATGCCTCATCACTTCTTGTGTGCCGACAGGAGAAGATTTTCCTCGGCACACAGAGTCTGCCTTGGAGTTGTGCATGCACACGCACAACTCCAAGGTGGAAAGGTTCTTCCATGCTTCACCACAGCAGTAGCATGGGGGAGAATCAGGGTTACTTCCATGAAGGTGGGATTGCGTACCAATGCAATTCCACTTTTGTGGAAGGTGAAAAACACCCTGTTCACCTCTGTGGTGCAATGACACCATAGGTGAGGAAGCAACTGGGTCTGGAAGGCCCAGCAGCCATGGCAAAAAAGGGACCGCTAAAAAATCAGCATTCCCTTGCCATAGGCCCTCAAAGGCCCTAAAGCAGGCCAGGGCTGGAAAGGGGCCGGGCCAGCAGTGATGTCATGACTAAGTGGGGATTAGCCCTGCTGCCATGCAAGCACCGGCCCAGCCTCTCCTCCCCATGCAGTTGGAGAGTAGCAAAGACTTATAAATAAATTTATTTGCAAGGCAAGAAACCAAGAATAAACTTTACAATACTTCAAGATGAGAAAAACAGAGGAGGGTTAGCAGTTCCAAATATAAAATTATATTACCAAGTGGCAGGTTTGATCTGGATTATGAACTGGATTAAAAATCCCAAACTAAGAATAGGGAAACTTGAATCAACAGACTTAGATGAAGGTTTACAAAATCATTTGTTGATAAAGAAATCAATCAAAATGATCAAAACACAAGAAAGGTATCATATACTTAGAGATAGAGTTTTGATAATATGGTTTGCACAATGGAATTTACTCCAAAATCTTCACTTTTTATCATGACATGAATATGTGAGAAATTTATCATGACAAGAATATATGAGAAATAAAAGTGATTTCTTAACATACGACAAGAAGGTAAATGTTCATGGGAAACTCAAGTCCTGGCTCTACAATGACTGAGTTTGGGAGACCCAGGTTAAATCCCACTCTGCCATAGAAGTTTACAAGGTGACCTTGGGCTAGACACAGATTTTCAATTTAACCTAATTCACATGGTTGCTGTGAGGATAAAATAGAGAGCCAGAAGGATGTGAATTGCTATGTTGGGAGTTAGACTTCATATTGTATAGTAATTGTGTGCAAGATTTGATCTCCTACAGGGGAGGCCAAACTGTGACTCTCCAGATGTCTATGGAGAACAATTCCCATGAGCCCCTGCCATCATGTACTTGCATGGGCCACCCCTACCCTATACATTCTGTGGCCTTTTCAAACAACACTTTCAAAATGTCTCATGCCTTGCTACCTGCCAAATGAAGGTGATGATTCATACATCAGACAAAAATGGCATCCATACCATGCCACAACAAGCCTGTTTAGTCTTTAAGGTGCCATCACAATTATCGTGGTTTTAACTTCTACAGACTTACATGGTGACATCAATTAAAAAGACATTTCTGTTTTAGATTTGACACTTCCAGGACTATAACGTGAAGATGATTGTCATGAACAAATCATGCAAACAATGTATCATGTGACCTGGAAACTCAGCAGCAACTTCCATGATCAGGAAGGTCTAAATGTGCCTGTAGACATACGTGGAATGCTTTTCTGTTTATGAGAAAGAACCATCATATTTGAAACTGGGGAAGATGTGGAGAGGAAGCAAGAAAGGGGTGGTCCAACTTATTCTTTTGGAGGGTCTCTCAAAGCCACAAAAGCTCCGCAAAACGTACAGTATAGTGTTGTTGTTGTTTTTAAATAAAGGGTTTTTTTTTCCGTCTGTTGAATACAAAAATTTGTATGATGAATACTATGGAATCTGCTGAAGGTGGCTTATATAACTTCTTTGGAAACTTTAAATAATGACTTTCTTCTTAAGAAGCTTTTTAGAAAGGCTTAAATTTTTTGGATTTTCTTGTTATTTGCCTACAGTGCAATTTTTTTTAAAGTTGCACTATTATCACAGGCTAATTTATTCGCAACCCCCCCCCCCTAAATGTACCTTAGTGCTTCTTTTTGGTAATGTGTTTATACATCAGAGTTTATTACTTGTAGCCTAATCTGAGTAAAAATGTATTCTATCCCCCCCCCCCCAATAGAATTTTCTTGCTCTGTTTGATTTGTGAATCCTGGAGACAATTTAGTTGAGGAAAACAAAGGCAATGGAAACTATCTTTTAATATTTCCAGATGCATTCAAGTTTAACATTCTGTTTGCATGGCTATTATTCTTTCAGCCGTTCAGCAATCCTCCCGTGGAATACAACAAATATCTATACAATTGTTCTACCACAGAGATGATGTATTTGGGATACGTATTGTGCATTGCAGGCATTGTTTAGCAGAACAGTTGAAAAGGAAGGAACTTATATTATTTTATAGCAGAGATACATGGTATGAGAATGCTGACAAAATTTCTAGGTTCTTCAGTGCTTTCTATCATAAACCCAACAGGTCAAAAAATGTTTAAGTCACAGCAGCATCATACTTCCTCAATATAGAAATCCTTATCCTCACACATGAAAATCTTCTGATTGATGACATGTTCAATGCACTTTTCTTCAGAAGTTCAATAGTTCTGACAGTCTAAGCCTAGTGATTAATGTACAATATGGGATTCTGTTTTTTAGTCTCAGCTTTTTCTGTCCATTGAACCCTGCTTTTTAAAATCAAGTTCTGTGCACCTTGTTTTCCCACAAAATGAAGAAGAAGAAGAAGAAGAAGAAGAAGAAGAAGAAGAAGAAGAAGAAGAAGAAGAAGAAGAAGAAGAAGAAGAAGAAGAAGAAGAGTTGGATCTAGGGTTCGGTGCTTCGGCATCCTAAGCAGCCGCTCACGCCCGAAGCAGCCTGAAACAGCTCTGCACCTGCATGTGTGTGATGGTTGGGGTGTCGACGCCTGCACCTCCCCTCCCCCATGGTGCGGCGCTGGCAGCTTCAGGCACTAGCGTCCACTTCGGATGCCGAAACACCCAACCCTAGTTAGCTTTTATATGCCACTTTTCTCTACCCAAAGAAGTCTCAAAGTGACTTAAAGTCACCTTCCCTTTCCTCTCCCCACAACAGAACCCTGTGAGGGAGGTGAGGCTGAGAGAGCCCTGATATTACTGCTCAGTCAGAACAGCTTTATCAGTGTCATGGTGAGCCCAAGGTCACCCAGCTGGCTGCATGTGGGGGAGTGCAGAATCAAACCCGGCTCACCAGATTAGAAGTCCACACTCCTAACCAAGTTAATGAAGGCATATCTATCAAACTTTATTACAGTTGTTCAGACCAGGTTATGTGAAGTCATTACATAAGAGACCAAGAGAATATGGTTATTTAATATAATACAATTTAAAACAGATCATAAAATAGAACTTAAAACTATGCTACTTTAGAGCATCGGATTTTTATGGCGGTGGCACAAAACAGCCAGCTGAGTTGTCACTCATCACTCATGGGGACTCATCACTTAGCAGCCTCTTAGCTGGTCTACATCATGATGTTCTGGCAACTTTCTGGCAACTTTTTAAGGAGTGGTTCAATCAAGTCGCTACGAATGTCTATATAAGCAGGGCAGTGGAACAATATATGCTCTCTTGTATCAGTTTCACCACTCCCACAAAAACATTGTGTTACGGCCCTGCTGGGAGACGGGAGGTGGCAGCGAGGCCATGACACATTGTCTCAGTGTAAGGGGAATGTTCTTATAGTGACCCTCAACAAGAGCTGAAGGCAAGATGGAGCATCTTGCAAGGGTAAATGCCCTTATTTGTTTACTTATTACCAGCTGAGACAGATAAGTGGCAGGGGCCAGAACATATCTTGTTTTAACT